>NC_137463.1:86419482-86922860 GCF_964235325.1 Thermobia domestica
ACACCAGTTTGTAGTTAAGTGAACATGGCGCAATTTGTGCCTGATAAAGTGTTTTTGCGGGGTGTCCTGCTGCATTACTTTAACATGCAGAAAAGTGCGACTGAAAGTCATCGTACAGTGAAACCTGTCAACTTGGCCACCTCTCTAAGTTGGCCACCTGCTTATCTTGGCCTAGTTCGTCTTGAACCTGCATTTTCCCATAAGACATTCGTTACTTACTACTCTATAGGTTGGCCACCTGTCTATCTTGGAAGTTGGCCACACTGAAGCAATGCTTACCCTATGATGATAATGATTAATTTACCTGCGTATCTTGGCCACGAAAAATACAGTTTTGTTATTTTTCTTAACTCTTTCGAATTCCCATATGAGAGGCAGATGTTCTGTATTTGTGACTGCACATAAAGCAGCATAGATTGGCACGATTTGTTCTTGGAGGTCAATGGCCAGAACACTACCCTCATAAAGGGGTGGTGAAGGAAGATGTGAATAAGAAAAAGCACGTACAGGAATTCAGGAAATGGTTGTACGTATTTGTTTACCCTGTCTGTTTTGGTAAAACCATTAGCTATATCGGCTCCTTTCATCAGTGGGAAGCTTTAGTAATTCCGGAAAATTCTCAAGGTTAAAGCTCAATTGTCATTTATTGGCATCTGACTGCATGTCAAAAGGTAGCGGAGGTTTTGAGATATGAATTCCCTCAAGATTTTCTCAAAACATATTTTGTTCCGAGGGAAACACTTCTAGCTCATTAACAAGAGGTAGTTAACTACAATATTAGAATCTGCATATCTGCCAAAAAGATTAAAGCAAATATGTCTAGAATGAACCACCATTCAGTAACGACTGAAAAGGAGTCATATAAATTGCATATGAATTTCTCAATTTATAACAGCTTTTCTTGTTTCAATCTGAATAACTCAGTGTGCTATAATATCAATTTCAATAAACTGCGTACATACACTTCTATTTCATGGCTGTTTGTGTTATTGTGTTTTCAATCCGAATAATCCAATGTACCAGACTAGTTTTCAGGAAGAGTAAGGTATGCATATATATTAAACATACTATCAAGAGCGACGATCCTGGGGGCACCGAGGGGGCCCGAGCCCCCCAAAGCTCATGTGGCCCTATTTTATTTATGAGTATACAATATTTGGTATAATTTGAGTGCAACTTGTCTTAAAATCTTCATATATATACCTTCTGCATCTGAATGCCCCCCCCCCCCAATTTACAGAGAAATCGGCGCTCTTATATACTATAGTAATATTTTCTAGTACTGTATATTTTTATGATTACTCTATATACATTATTTATAAGTAGCTGTCGTGCCACTGCTTATTAAAATTTTACAATCAAGTAATACTAGAAATCCTATTCTAAAAATACACAAATCACACTTATTTTCTGTAAGTTGGCCACCTGCCTAAGTTGGCCACTTTTCGATGGAACGGATGGTGGCCAACATAGACAGGTTTCACTGTATTTTGGTGGAAGTGTATGGTGACCATGCTCTAGCTGAGCGAACGTGTCGGAAGTGGTTTGCTCGGTTTAGAAGTGGTGATTTCGGCTTGGCAGACCAAGAGCGAGCTGGACAGCCAAAAAATTTCAAGACGAAGAATTGACAGCATTGCTCGAGCAGGATTCGTGTCAAACGCAGGAACAACTTGCAGCAGCATTAGGCGTTGATCAAACAACAGTCTCCAAACGCTTGAAAGCCATGGAAATGATTCAAAAGATGTCACATTGGGTTCCACATGAATTGAAAGACAGAGACGTTGAAAGACGAAAAACCATTTGCGAATTGCTGCTTCAACGACAGAGCAGAAAGGGGTTTCTGCATCGAATTATTACGGGTGATGAGAAGTGGATCCATTACGAGAACCCTAAACGAAAAAAGGCCTGGGTGAAACCAGGTGAACCAGGTCCATCACAACCAAAACGAGATATTCACTGTGCAAAGGTTATGCTGTGCATATGGTGGGATATGAAAGGTGTGGTGTACTATGAGCTGCTGCAACCGGGTGAAACTATGAATGGAGAACGTTATCGACGACAATTAATGCGTTTGAAGCAAGCTCTGGTCAGAACACGACCAGAATGGGAGAACAGACATCATAAACTTATTGTTCAACATAAATAACGCTCGCCCACATGTCGCAAAACCGGTCAAAACCTATTTAGAAAATGTCGGATGGGAAGTTTTACCCCACCCGCCGTATTCACCAGACGTTGCTCCTTCGGACTACTACTTGTTCGATTGCATGAACAACGATTTGATTGGGCAGCGGTTTACTTCTTCAGAAGATATCGAAACATGGGTCTCTGACTGGATCGCTTCCAAGGATGAGGACTTCTTTCGCCACGGAATCCGTACATTGCCTGACAGATGGGCGAAAGTGGTGGCTAGCGATGGACAATATTTTTCTTAAGGAATTTATGTATTTTGTGTTTGTACTACAGCTTCAATGTGTGCGTACCAACCGCACGAATTAATTCCTAGACCAAATATATATATATATATATATATATATATATATATATATATATATATATATATATATATATAATATATATATATATATATATATATATAACATCTGTAATAAATAAGGGATTTATTAATTTAATAAATACCGACAATAACTATGTACGTATATATTATCTGACATATACACACCCCACCGAACCTTTCTGAACGTGTTTAAATGTTGTACTCACTCTTGTCCCGTAGCTCTTTAAGGTTTATTTAGTTAATAATTCGGCCCGAGCGATAGCCATGATCACAAGGATATGTTAATTTTTCAACTCATATTGAAATCTTTCCTTTGCGTTCTTACATACAGGTTGAAAAAAAAAACTACTTTAGTCTTATGAAAACCACTAAAATTATAAGTTAAACCGGACATACTTTTTTTTAAAAAATCTAATTATTAGCCTATCAGTCAAGAAATGGATTGTTCCTGGTCCAAATTTCTGACATCAAGGTCAAATCGAAGGCCAAATATTTAAAATCTCTCGATTTAAATTTCGAGCTTGTGCTTCTACTCCCTGCTAAAGCTGCGCTCTTCACGACTTTTTTTCTCGAAATATCAATTCCGTGATGGGGCCAGGAAGTCAACACTTACAATTACTTTACTGTTAAGTTACAGATGGGTTGATTCACTATGGGCTACGTTATTTAAATAAAGTAAAACATTACATTGACGTTTTTCAGACAACATTATTAGCATGGACAGCAAACTGTGCAGCGAAAAGAAAGATGGAAAAACAAACGGTTAAATTTTAAAAACCCGCTCCAGTTGAAATGCTTATACAGACACGGACAATGACACGGAGAACCAGTCGTATTAACAAATGCTGAAAGTAATCTTCAATTATGAGCTTATTCAGCTAAAAATCGCCTTCACTAACATGTCTGTTCACTAGGAGCGTATCCCCAGCGTGTACGTTAACATATAGTTACGAGAGAATACCTATTATCTCAGATTTTGAGTAATTTTTACAGTTTCAAAAGTTCATTTCCGTAAACTGTATAAGGCAGTGATTACTATGCTAATTATCACAAATTAAATGCAACTTTTGAGTTGCATACATACAAACTACTAGGAAATGAAGACCATGTGCTAACAAAGAATACACTGGAAAATGAATAACATGTTATAACAAGACTTAGCGGTATAAAGATGATAACACTGTTCAACAACGAAAATGTAAATTGAACAAAATCAGCTAATTCTTATTGATTTTGTGGTGCTGATCACGAATTTGAAACTTATTTTCGAATATTAGCTCTACTTTTCGTTTTACAGGCATGTCTAATAACGCTTTAGAAGTAAATATATTCGCTTCGTTTGGGGTAAAATGTTACACTGATCCGACAACACTGGAGAAACTATATGAACGCTTGGTTTCATTGTGTTCCTTATCTCAGTAGTGTTCTGCTATTGTTAGAAAAGACAGGTTTAGTGCAGTTATCAGCGTTTTAGGTGTGACGTTTGTGTAGTGCAGGACATAAAAATACAACTACAAGTACGCAAAAATACTGGTATTTCGAATGTATATTTTTAAATAGTTGTCGGAACTATTTCAAGTGACATTTTGAGGATTTCAATAAACAAAAATTCCACGAAATTGTGTAAACAGTGCGGATAACTTCTGCTACGTGTGTGGGGAAGTGACATTTTCCTCACAAAAGCAGACTATAACACCACTAATAAGGAAAGCCTATAAATATTACTTTGGTTGTAAAATTGGAGACCAAGATAAATCTTGGGCACCCCACATTGTGTGTAACACTTGTGCCAGCAATCTAAGAAATTGGATTAATGGGAAGGGGCGCTCAATGCCTTTTGCAATACCCATGATTTGGAGGGAGCCATGCGACCACATCAGAGACTGTTATTTTTGTATGGTTCCTTCCGTCAAGAAGGGAATTTCCACGAAGAAGAAGCGGGCCTTGATCTATCCTGACATTCCTTCTGCAATGCGCCCTGTTCCACATGGAGAAGGACTACCTGTTCCTGACCGACCTAAAGAATACGATCTTTTTTCTGATGATGATCAAGAAGTTGAAGCTCCTGAATCAAGTACTTCGAAGGACCCTACGTTTGTTGTAGAAGAACCTCCATGTGAACCACATAGACTTACTCAAGAGGAACTAAGTGATCTAATCAGAGACTTGGACCTCTCGAAAAGCAAAGCCGAAATTTTAGCGTCACGCTTAAAACAATGGAATTTATTGCAGGAAAAAGTAAATATTTCAGTGTATCGGAATAGGGAGAAGATGTTCACTTCATTTTTTACTATGGAAGACACACATGTGGCATGTACAGATGTAAATGGTCTCATGACGGCACTTAAAATTAATTACGAACCTACGGAGTGGAGGCTCTTTATAGATTCGTCCAAGGTGAGTTTAAAGGCAGTGCTTTTACATATTTGAAATGAACTTCCTTCAATTCCTGTAGGTTACGCAGTTCATATGAAGGAATCTTATGAAAACTTGAAACGTTTACTTCAAGCTATTAAATATTACGATTTTCAGTGGCTCATTTGTGGTGACCTTAAAGTAATAGAACTGTTGCTAGGTATGCAGTTAGGGTATACAAAGTATTGTTGCTTTATATTAGAATAGGACAGTAGAAATCGTGGATCTCATTACCGCAAAAGTGATTGGAGTACCAGAGAAACTCTTCAGCCGCTAGTGAAAAATGTGCAGCATGAACCACTGCTAGATCGTAACCGAATTTTGCTTCCCCCTCTACATATTAAATTAGGTTTTATGAAAAGTTTTGTTAAGAGCATGAACCATGAGGATAAGGCCTATAAGTACCTAAGAGGACAATTCCCTCGATTAAGTGATGCCAAAGTTAAAGAGGGTGTTTTCATAGGACCACAGATTAGGCAACTTTTCAAAGATCACATGTTCGACGAAATTTTCCAAGGTGAGGAGAAAGCTGCGTGGGAAAGCTTGAAGAGTGTTTGTTCACAGTTCTTGGGAAGACACCGAGCAACAAATTACAAACAACTGGTAGCAAAGTTGTTATTGTGCTACGAAAATCTTGGTTGCAATATGTCTCTGAAACTCCACTTTCTTCATTCACATCTAGACTTCTTTCCCGAAGATTGTGGAGCAGTAAGTGACGAACATGGTGAGCGTTTCCATCAAGATATTGCAGCCATGGAGAAGAGATATGAGGGAAAGCGGAGTTCTAATATATTGGCCGAGTACTGTTGGAATATTGCAAAGGATAATCCAGATGTAACCTATAAAAGGCAAGCCAAGCGAAGACGCTCAAAATAAAATAAACATAATCCTGTACAAGGGATCACTTGAAACTTTTGTCTACATTACAGTGTAGTTCTTGCACAAAAAGGTATTTGTACATATTTTTCATGTTTTGATGTTAATACTGATTTTTATTACGGAATTGTTAATGTTTAACTTGACCACGGTTACTTTATTTTCTGTATCGCTGTGAAACTGGTATTGGCGCAATTTTGAAAAAGGAAGTACAAGGGTATAGAAAGCTATAGGTTAGGGTACTTCTTAACTCCCCAGCTTATCACATCACAGTGAAATAGATTTTAAAAAATGTTAAATGTAGGTTTTTACAAGGATTTTGCTTAAATGTTCTATAAATATTAATACATTTGTATATATATACAGCTACTGTTGTACAAGGGCATTTTTTTCACAACCTGAGCTAAGAAAATTTTTCTATTATCATTTCCTTTCATATTATGCTTAAATAAATATAAAAATCGCAATTTCAAAGAATTTACATATTTTCGATCAAAATTTGTTGAACAGTGTAATCGATACAAATATAGAGGATGAATATGACATGTCCGAACTTCGCTAAGTATGGTGGAAGAAGCTATTTGTTTACTTCTTCTTGGCCAACCGTAAAGAACATTTATAAATTCATATGTGGCTTTGTTATACGCAATTAGTACATTCAAATTCACGAACGATGACGAACTGAAGGGTACGAAAGTAGAGTTGCAAATAACAACAGTAGTCATAATAATATAATTCAACTAAACAGCGTTGAAAGTAGCGGGTAATTAGATGGTAAGTAGACATGACCAAAACTGAATAGATTACATAGATCATTTCGAAATACAGCTAGAAGATTAAACTTACAAGAAATGACAAAAATCAGTGAAATTTGGAGTTATACTGAGCATAGGTTGGGGGTGGGTGGAAGCGAGCATCCCCAGTGGGGATACTTCAGCTGACTTCTTTGGGGGGTGACAAAAAGAGATTGAGGGGGAAATCCTCCTCATCCTCCCTCGGTAATTCGCACCCATCACTCAGTATTCTATGACAATTGCCATTTGAGATTGTGTATCTGCATTGAAAATTTAGTAAGGTACACAACATACTTATGAGTAGTCAATCAATTTGACATTATCTTATTCCAGAGTAAAAAGAATACTGACAAAGTTATCACTCTTTTATTTTTTTTTAGCTCTTTTATTTTTTGAAGATATTGATTTTAAGCAAACACGGTTTGAAAGAGAAATAAATGCTTTATATTTTATATCCAGTGCACGTATAACCTCTTCAGTCCATAGGTGCTTTATCTTATTTTTTTCTTCTATTCTGAGGGTTGCATCGTAGTAGAAACCCTTTTGTAACGTTTGTGTTAGTGCTGTCGAATTTTTGTGACATTTGCGGTTTTCGGTTTTTCAGAAAAGCGTTTGTTTTGAAAACCGAAAACCGCAAATGCGTTTTCGAAAGCGAAACCGCAAAAGCGGTTTTCAAAACCGACATTTCGGTTTTATGAAATTTCACTTTTTTCAAAAACCGGTTTTCGGTTTTTTTAAAAACCGATTTCGACAACACTCGTTTGTGTACCTTTCACCTGTGTTTATTACTAATTTTGTTCACCAGATAGCATCAACGGCAATACAATAGACGTTTGAAGTAGCTGATTGCACACTATGGCGGACATGGCGTCAAATCAAGATAGGTGTATTTTTTTTAATAACTTTTGTGTTCATTTGCAACTTCGAAAGAACAACCAATTAACACTTCTTAGATACCGAATGAATTTGGCAAATGCTCTCATTCATTTTGCTAGAGAAGCGAAGAAAACTCGCAGGAATGTCGACAATAGTTCACTTAAAATGCCGGAAGAAGTGAGAGAAGAATCACACCGGGCAACGAAAATAAGGCGAATAATAGTCAGGTCAGTACCAGAAGTACGTTACGACAATATTGCGTATTTACCTTTGTTTCTGGATGACAAATTTGCCAGCAAATGTAGATATGAAGAATGTAAATACCGAAGTAGTGATTTGCGAACAATGCAACATATGTACCTATGTGTATTCAAACATAATTGCTTTAACAGTGTTACAAAAAGTTAAGCAAGATGATTTTGTATAATGTAAGAGATACCTATTATTTTAAACTCTTGTTATTGTCTCATTAACATAAAACAAAGTATGCAAGGCAATTTCCGAAAAATGTAATATATACCTGTGTAATTTACAAAATATTTACGCAAACAAAGTGAGAAAGCATGTATTGCAATCTGTTAGTTAAAACCGCAGGTATACATATGTGTACTGCTTGGTACTCCAAGGTAACAAATAAATTTATTAAACAATGAAAAATTTGTATTATTTTGTCCCCAGTCATCATAATTCAAGCGATAATTGCAAAACAATGTGGACCGTTTAGTGCCAGGACTCTAGAGGATAAGCCTATTACACTGCAAATGCCTTTAGAAACTTGTTGAAAGTTGCAATTTTAAAGAGACAAATTGTCATTCTTGAAGTTAAAAATTCTAAAGCAAAAAATAAGACATTGTTAATTCTTAGTTTGGATATACGCTTCGTCGTATACTAGTTCTTAGGCAAGTTTGATACCTGAGAGGCTCATGCTGTTTCTCTTATATGAGGCTTCAAACTCCGCGAATTTTCGAAAATTGACTACATGTGTAGTGTGAAATATTTCAAGAGGGACATACGTAAAAATAATCTCAAATTAAAAAAAAAATCACAAAACAATCGTTCTTTGCGTAATAATACAAGGTGGTTATAATTTGATCATTGAAACTTTACTAGCTTTCTTTTATTTTTTTTTATCTGCATAATCACAAGAAGTGGTGCTTCGTAAAAACTTGTCAAAAATTATAGCAAATCAAGATAATAGATTATACACTAGTAACAGTACCGTAGTATATATACAGGAACGATTCAATATCTCGCGAAATATACAGGTCAACAAACCAAAACAAACATGTGTTAAATAATTTTGAAAAAGCTATCCAATGATACCAAAGGCAACCCTTATCCCTAGGCATTTCGGAAGTACTGAGGGTAAATTTAAAATTTTAAACGGGAACCCCCATTTCTTATTGCACATTTGGATTCTCCAGAAAAAAGAGACTGTGATTTGACCCAGAATTGAAAACAGTGTCTTCACGAATGCGCTTGAATCGACCCACAAGAAAGAAGGTGCCTAAATATTATAAAAATGTGAATTGTTAGTCCCGTATTCTGCTGCCATACGAATAGCGTGCTGGATTGGGGATTTAGAGATCCTGAGTTCGACCCGCGCTGAAGGCAATCTTTTTCTTTCTTTTCCATACGTACTGTTCCTTTTCCTAGAGAATCCAAATATACAAAAAGAAATGGGGGTTCCCATTTTAAATTTTAAAGTTACCCCCGATTTTTTCAAAACAATTTAACACGTTTTTGCTTGTTTTGCTGAGCTGTATATTTCGGGAGATAGTGGACCATTCCGGGACTTTTTCAGCACTTTGGATATATATATATATATATATATATATATATATATATATATATATATATATATATATATATATATATATATATATATATATAGTAGAGAGAGAGAGAGAGAGAGTAGAAAGGGTGCAAATGTGGAAACGTGAGGGTAATGTGGAAACGTAACTTATGTTGACTGCAGAGAGCTTTACCCTAGGAGCGATTGTCGTAAACAATCACCCTCGTTCCCATTCGTCACATCACAACGCTATGAAACAGTCGGCCAGTGTAGTTAATGGTGGTGCGTTGATTGTTGTTTACATATTTTCGTAAAGTTTTTGGAGGTAAGTGTGTAGTATTATTAAGTCTAAAGTATCATGGATGTAGTAATACATATCTAAGTATTGTGAAAGGGAGTTATTGGGAAGATATTGGTGGCTTTCAATCAATCACAAGCAAACGTGTTTTTAACTTAACTCGTACAATCCAGTTTGACTACAGTGCGGGTAACTTGGAAACATGTGGATGAGGGAAATTTGGAAACGTTTCCACATTTCCCTCACCCTAAAGTCCATTGCATTGCTTTATTATTACCAAATAATTTATTGAAGATAACACACATTTGAATCATACAAGTATATGTCAGATACTTTTTATTTATGGTCTAAGTGAGGGATAGGGCAGAGGGGTAAGGCTTAGGAGTAAAGCAAAGTGGAAACTGACAAAAAGGTGGAAAAAGGCAAATAATTGTCTTTACGATTTTTATTACAGGGTTCCAGCGTACCGAGTACCTCTTCAGAGGATCCCAGCGTACCGAGTACCTCTTCAGAGGATCCCAGCGTACCGAGCACCTCTTCAGAGGATCCTAACGTTTCGAGCACCTCTTCAAAAGTTTGTGTGTCACCATATGAAATCATGAAAATGCCCGTTTTGAAGAGGAAGACTTCGAATAGAGGTCGTAAGCCGAATTCTCGCGCTGTTCTCACATCGCCGTTTTCACATCGTAGGTAAACAGAAGCCGCCTGCAGGTGGTAAGAAAACTAGAAAAATGCCCAAAGTTCTCCTCCAATTAAAAAAAGTGTAGTCTATCTTCCAGTTGGAGTAGAAGAGCCCACCGAAAAAGACGCCCTGTGCATATTTTATGGGAATCCATTTTCGAAATATATGTGTGGTGAACTATGGATTAATTGTCCATTATGTTAGAAATTGAGTCACTCTGAGTGTACGGTGTGGAAACAGACATTTGTATTTGTGATTTCTGAAAATAAGACTTACCTACATAACATCTTTGTCAATTGACAACAAAACCTTGAATGAAATTTGTTTACTTTGTAACTTTCAGCTTTTTAACTTTGTAATTATTTCAAATCTTTTGTTGTCTTTGTTTCGTCTACAGATTAAAAACATACTATGATTAAAAAACATACTATGATCCAACAACTTTATGTGTTTACACATTGATTTACTGTAATTTTAGGGTGTTTCCACATTACCCTCAGTTTTAAAAAGAATCGAAATATGCTAGTACATGTGCTAAACATTTTTTTTTTTTTATTTTTTCATACATGGTTTTTGCACTTGCGAATTATGGTCCCATATTTCTAACATTCTAAGGCATTTTGAGGCAATTTTCCAGGTTAAATTAACGATTCACTGCTTTTTTACAAATTAAATACAAACTGGATTTCCACATTTGCACCCTCTTTTCTATATATATCGCATTTATACACTTCCCAATTGAAGAAAAAACACACACAAAAAAACTGTTGATCCTTCTGTTTTTATCTTCTTGAAATATCGTTGCTGAAAAAAAGGTTAACTCATTTCTGTACATAATTTTTCGCTGAAGCTTCAAATTGTAGCAGTTCTGGAAAAATTATTAGTGATAATTTCCTTAAGATATTATTAATTGTCATCTACACTTTTTCATATTTAGAAAATTGGAAAAAAAGTTGCTGGGTACATGTGAATGAAAAAAAGTCGATAAAAAGATCATTGTTCCCGTCACTTGTTTCATCAATTATCCTGATCCACCAGTTCTATAACAAATGGTTGTAAATGGCTAAATGCAAGCTACAGTATTTTGTATTTTCAATGACAGAACACCTTCTTTCAGAATTGTTATTCCAGAGCAACAACAAGTAAATTCTTTTGAGTTTAGGTATACATAACATCAGATTTTTGTTTGCTTTAAAGGTGCGAAATATCCTTTTTTGTGGAATTTGTTTGCAAAAGTTACGCGTGAATCTCCTCTGTAATGTAATATTATTTTATTGGACTTCTTCGCGTTGTAAAGAAATAAAACAGATGGAGTGTTGCTGTCAACCAAAAAATAGCTTCAATACAAAAACATCGAGCTGAGGACTTTCGGCCGATCTAATTTTTAAGGAGTTATTTTTTACTTTCATTGTTTTGTATTTTGCTTAGAAAGAAAGCTAAACAGGACCTAATATTAATAACGTAGTCTCGACTAACCCAAGAATTTCATAAGCTCAGAAACTACATAAGACAAAACAGCGTTTATTATTTAATAATATTTTCTTCGAAACACAAAAAGAGCCTAATAATTAACTTGTACCAGAAAATGTATTACTACAGTGAAAGAAGATGCATAATTAAATTATACTATATGTTTTAATACCTAATATCCATAGTTTAAATCTACCGGTTGTCACAGAATTCTTTTCTTGATTACAAACATTCATAAGGCATAAAATATGGCAGACAAATGCTTTTTATCTTGAATTGCAAAGTAACATATTCAAAATTTGTGTCCATACTGTTATTTTGTTTGTTACAGGGCCCAATGACGTAACAACAGCGGAATCGAACACCATTTGCAGAAACATGAACTCATACGAGGCGCAGTGTTTCTTTCAGAAACAATGTTCCGGGGGGCATACTTAGTATTCCGGGGGCTCTACTGATACTATACTATTTATTATTATAGTATAGACGTATTATTTTGATCTGCTCTGGGGGGCATTCTCAGAGCTCCGGGAGGCAGTGCCCCCTAAAAACAAGTCTGAAAGAAACACTGACCAGGACAAAGCTCAATGTGTCCTCCGGTATCACGAGACAGTCACCCAAAACAGTCCAGAGGCAATTCCAGATAGCATCTCTTAAACAGCCACCAGACGCAGTGATCTCCCTACAACACGCATTCCTGGGCCTAGTGCGCAGACAATTCAGACAGTGAGAGACGCTTTCGTTAGAAGTCCCAGGAAGTCAGTCACAAAGCCACACGTAAGTTCCAGATTCCTAACACATCAGTGCACTGCATCCTACATAGACATATTCTTTTCCGTGCATACGAAGTCCAGATCATGCAGTTCCTAAAACCAACGGATTACATTGCTCGTTATGACTTTTCTGTTGCCATGCTGTCTGAAATTGAGGAAGATGTTGACTATCTGAAACTTGTCCTTTTCTCAAATGTGGCCACATTTCATTTGTTGAGACCGTCAGAGACAGCACTAAGCTGAACGTGTGGTGCGGTCTTATGCACAATAAAATCGTAGGAACGTTTTTCTTCAGTGAAAAGACGATCACAGCCAGTACATATATTGATATGTTGCAGTTATTTGTTGCGCATTCCGGATAGGGATGAGCACGAGACGAGTCGAGACAGGATTTTCCTGACAAAATTCTAGTCGAGACACGGCTCTTCCAATAGAGAAATATACCTTTTTCGAGTCGAGACATCACTTTTACATCACAAATCTTGTCTTGTGCGCATTCCTAATTCCGGACTGATTCAGGATATTCTGGACTTAATTTTCCAACAAGATGATGCGCCACCTCATTGAGTGTAAGATGTCCATGTTTATTTGGATACAATATTTCCGGTAAGATGGATCGGTCGTGATGGTCCTATAAACTGGCCTCAGCGATCACCGGAAATAACACCACTTAATTTCTTCCTTTGGGGTTATGTCAAGGATCAGGTTTACCAAACAATAGTGAACGACATTGCAGCATTACGGCGCAGAATTACTGAAGCCCGTAATCATCCCTCACGTAACGTTAACAAACACATGAGTGGAATTGGAATTTCGCCTGGATATCCTTCGGGCGACGAAAGGGTCCCGATATTTACTAAATGTGTACACAAAAACTTTTTTTGGGGGGGGGAAGAAATGTGATGATTTGTGTCCAATTACCACAAAGGAAACTGAGATGAAATTGACGTCCCCCCAGAATCTGCCCGCCTCCGAATGTTGAAGACCACTCTGCTTCCGTGATCTTCCACAGCAATGTTTTTCAACTTCATTAATATTTTGAACATTGCTTAAAAAAATCTAGGAACGGTCTTACCTGTCCTCCTCCCAATATTGAAAACAGATTTGCGCCTCTCCGAGCTGCTCCTAGTCCTAGTCTATAGTAATGCTCTCGTCTGTCCTATATACAGTTTCTGAATAGACTTTCAAACTTCATGGTATGCTTTTTGACATAAATGGAACAAAACAAGGCGTTAAACACACCAGGAGTTGGTTCTTCGAAATTAATTGTTGTATTAAAGTTACTTAAGCTTCAGATTCAACAATATTATTAGTATTTAACGGGAAAGAATGTCCAGAAATGATAGCTATATATCAATAGATAGATATTAGCTGAATAAAATAATATTTCCGTGAGTGTTAAATCTCATTCGTTGTTTTCGAGAAAACGATGAAAGTCTGGTAAATCTAAAAAAAATGATGTTCCAGAACCATGTCATTTACTGAGGTAAAAACTGATGCTGAAATGTACTCTGACTAAGCTCTTCATTGTGACACCAGCAAAACAGCAATACATTGTTTAGTCTGAATTTACGTGTAACTATGAAAAGTTAATGCCCGTTTAACTAAAATAATATTATATTAGTCGATACTTGGTAGATCACATCGAGCTCCAAATAATAATAATAATAATAATAATAATAATAATAATAATAATAATAATAATAATAATAATAATAATAATAATAATAATAATGCTTTAGGTAAGTTCCCATATATAATGTTCGAGAAAATTTAAAAAACGAATTTTTATGGTACCGAAACATATGTGTACTAATGAAAGCTCCTATTTTTTAACTTGTTGGATACAATTTTCTTTCTATCATCTAATTTCTCAGTGTGATTGATTATGTAGATACAATTATCCTTGTTTCACCATGAACTCCAGGAAAATTTTGATTCTTTGTTGTTTCTCAGACTGTACCGGTATAAGTTACACAACCTCCTGTCATGTAAATGCGACTAGCGTATCACTATTACACACTCAACAGTTGAGCTCAACTAAGATGAAATGAAGTAACTCTATATACAGGCGCTAGGGAGAATGAGTTACGTCCATCTACCGGAATAAGAACAACTAATAATTTAAATTATACAGATTTCGATAGATGACATGAATCCCCACATTGGTATAGCATTCACCTCTGTTGCGTGGTTCGACCTCAATTGTTGCCAATGACCTTTGTGGTGGACAAACACCGTGTGTGTGGCTTTTTTGGGGGTTCTTTCGTATCCTTCCACTTTCTTGATTCCACAATTTCATTCATTCTCATCATTACGATCGCCCTTAGCCTAAGCCTAATTTGAAATTGTAGCCAATTGAATCAGTTTGCTTTGAATCATACTAAAACTAATAAATGTAGGTAGCAAATGTCAGCTACAAGATTCTCAAACCAATACAAGCAAGACAGTCGTCCAAATCCGTTCGTTTATAATCAACTTGACAATAGACCAACAGCTTTCATTGTTATAGCTAGTTTTCTGTTCAGATGAAGTTCCTTCTAGACAAGAATCGAATGCTGGAGAAAGGAAGTGTTCTTTCAAGCTATGTTGCACTTTATAAACCAGAAACGCTCGCAGAATTTTTTTCCAAGAGGGCAGAGAACCGACAAATATGCACAGTTGCGAATACACACATCTTGATGGATATAATTTTCGAACATTGTATTTACGGAATTTTATTAGCTACGTAAATACGAGGCGCATGTAGAAAGAAAGGCAGATATTTTTTACGTGGGGTTGGCAAAATTGATGAAGTTGAGCAGGAGCCGGAGCATGCTCTAGTATTTTGTGTTTACAACAGAGATACAATCACCCGAGTTCAGTTGTTACTTGAGAGTAACAATAAGATAAAATGACTGCCGTAATACAAAATCCCACCAAATGGGAAGTGAGATCTGTCATACGATTTCTGCACGCCAAAGGATAAAATGCATCCATCAGAAATTGTGTGTCATTTAGCGATCGACAGTAATGAGTGAAGGGTAAGTCAGGCAATGATGCAGAGTGTTTCGGGAACAATGTTCAAATGCTCATGATGTGCGTAGCGGAAGGCTTAATGATTAGACGGATGATCTGGTGAAGTGTGTTAACGAGAAAGTGCGATCCAGTTGCCGGATCACAATAACTGAAGTCGCACAAAGAATTTCCAGAACTGTCTGCAAAAAATAGTGCATCGAATTGTGATTGATAATCTGGGTTATCACAGACTGTATGAGGTAGGTGCCAAAAATGCTGACACGCTCACAAAGAGCAAAGAATGACAGCTGCATGTGATTTTTTTGGCCTTCTGGAGTGAGGACGGGGATTATCTCTTTTCTCATGTAGTTAAGGGGAATGAAACCTGGATATCTTACACCACTGGGGAGTCTAAGCAGAAGTCAATGCAACGGAGGAACTGCAATTCCCCTAAAGCGAAGACATTCAAACACTCACTATCAATTCACAAATTCATGACAATCGTGTTTTGGGACCAAACAGGTGTGATTCTTGTGGAATTCTTAGACCAGGACGAACAATTGCAGCACTTTGCATACTGCCAAACTCTGAATAGTCTGCGACGCGTCATTTCAAATCGGTGAAAAGAAATGCTACGCTCTGGAATGACAAGGTCTGCCCACACACAGTTACTCGTACTGTGGAGACAATTCAAAGATTTCGATAGGAACTATACAGTCATTCTCTTACAGCTACCACTTTATCCCCCCCCCCCCCGATTTCTTTCTTTTTCTTCACCTGAAAAGTGGCTGTATCGACGTGTTTCAACGACGCTGAAGCACTTGAGACAGTTCTGGACTGGCTGTACACCCATGCGGCAAATATTTACACTGAGGTTATAAGAGAGCTCATGCCACGCTACCAGAGATGTCTGGTGGTTCATGGTTACTACGCTAAAAACTACCCAAAGTATGTACTTGTATATCAATCACAATAAATTTCTTCTATCATTTTCTTGTTGTTGTTTTTTATATATATATATATCTGGTCTTTTCTTTTTACACGCGTCTCATATATAGTATTAAATACCATAGTTTGTGATTAAGCAAATCTGTCTTAATATGTACTTGGAAGAATTCCCTTTCGGAATCCAAAGGGGACAATTATCCCCTCTTGGCCCCGTTGCAAGTGCCATGATATCAAATATATTTATTTGACCATCGATCTTTCAACATTTTCCTTTTTGAGTAATGATTTATCAGAGTTTCGATTAGCCTTCTTTATATATTTAGGACTACTCATATTTTTTCCCACAAGATTATACCATGTTTTTCTATAAGGTTTATTAATAAGTATATAATGTTATATGTAAGTATTTAAGAAGTTAATTTAAACTTTTTTTTTTAATTTTCACAATTGTATTGTCATACAAAATATAATGTTACAGTAATTTTTTTACATTGCTAATTTGTTTCTATATTTTTTTTTGCATATGTAAAGTACATATTACTTGCTGGTTGCTACATATACTTTACAAAATAAATAATAAGGATAATGACAGTAACAATGATGGAAAATGCAACTAGTACTTTGTGTGTGTGTGTGTATAGAACAAATTAACTTCATAACTAAAAATAGCGAATAAGTCCATCCTCCACATGTTTGGAAGTAACAGGAGAAAATATCACGGAGTTGACAAAATTTAGTTTATAAACTTTTCAGTCGAAAGTGTTCATAAATTCAGGTTCATCTCAAATAAAAAACTTCTTCCATTTTTGAAGAAGGGAAGGAACTTAAAATGCTGACCGCATTACCTCTCTGTATTGCTAAACTAATACGCTGAAGTAAAAATTGTGCACTTCTCGTATCTCCCGTCTTGAGGTTTAAGTTCGACCCAATTTCCTTTAGGAACTCCCTAGCTTCCCGGCTAAAAACTCCCATAGTTTCTGTAACAAAGGCGATGAACATATGATCTTCTTTTAATTTTGAATATTTGGTGTGTTTTCGTTTACAGGCTGTCTCAGCAGCATTTCCTGCCTCTTTACATGTTGAAGGTAAATGGGAAGGTGCAAAAGTGTCAACACATGTAACGTCCCATACCAGTCGTTGCCCCATTTTCCAAGGGGTTAATGTTACTCCATCTGGTCGTTTCCCATCATCTCGAGACATTCCAGATGGTTCTAAAATACTTGGGACATCAATGCTGGCAAGAGCTCGTCTTATTATATTATTCAGTTCTCCATGACGAGAAATTCGACCTCCACTCCTAGAACAGCTTAACGCATGTAAGCCTTTTTCATCAACCTGTTCTTGACATGTACATTTGAAACTATGGCAGATATTTAAACCGAGACGTAGAGCGACACAAATTTGAAACGTGTTGTTGTCCAAGAAAGTTCCAATATTTTTTGACGGTGTTGCCTGTAGCCATGCACCAGATTCTTTTCTTTGTAAGGATTTAAAACGGGCTATATCATATGTATTTTCAGGGACCAATTCTTTATCAATTATTGCTGTTAATATAATTTTATCCCAATTCTGTTGTGAGTCCAACACGGCAGGAGTCTCATTATTGTATATACCATTCCATATCTCCAATCCCTCCGTCAGGTGATGAATTTCCACTTTGTCAACTGGTATATTTAGTATGTTGGAGAGAAGTGGCTTCACTCCAAAAGATGAGGACAGGAAAGCTGGAAGGCTTAAATCAGAGACTTTTCTTACGCTTAAACCTCCTAAGCGAATTGGTAAGCTTGCTTGAGTCCATTGATTTTCATTCAAAGAATAATTGATGATAGACTGAAGTGCATATTTCAGGCAATTATCAAGCTGAAGTACTTTGGAAGGCATGGACCATGTGGGAGTGGTGCGTAAAAAGTAGATAGGTTTCGGTATTCCCAGGCAATTCTTAAGTAGAAAAAAGGCAATATGCGCTGGTAAAGTCTTCAGACGCTGAGTTATTGTTTTTAATCTATTTAAATGCTCATCAAAATTTTCCTCATATCCATCATCAAGGAGAGGTGATCCCAAGAGAGTTAATTCACTTTTGAGTACCGTCCGTATCCCAGGTAGCAATTCTTGAAACTGGGATTCGACTTCTTTGTCTGGATTCCCAGATGTGAAAAAAAGTTCGCATTTAGACGGGTTAACTTCAAGACCAAGTTTCTTTGATTCTTCTATCACAGTCTTCATGTCTTGGTAAACTGACTGTGGAGAACCACCTAAGCTACCGTCATCCAAGTAGAAGATATTTAGTTCAGACGATAAAGTGCGAACTATTGGGTGGATGGCCAGACTAAAAAGCATTGGACCAGCTGGATACTTTAACAATGTAATAAAAGTCAAATATTGCATTGTTGCAAAATAACTAACATTTCCACATACATTAAAATTTATTTTATTATAGGATTAATAATTACATAACTACTTGTGAATACATTATGTCATCTCTTAAAATTTGTTCCAAGAGGCAAAACCCAACACAATCAAGAGAGCGGGATTCTTTAACTTTCACAGGATTTAGTAGTATAGATTTAGTATCATGACCGTAAAAGAGATGCCGCACCTTGATAAGAGATAGTTTATCGCTTGTTTAATTAAGGATAAGGCCAGATAGTGAGTATCGAAGGAGGTGATGAAATAGGGTCAGGTTTTTTTTTCCTGGAGATAGATGACGAAAGGAAAGGTTGAATGACCACTACGAAGGTCACAGTGGATGCTCCCTATTGCATGGTCCCTGGTTTGCAGGACCACAATGGATGACCCCTGGAAATGACTCCCCAGGACCCATGGCCCCTACGCTTCATTAGAAGCTACCTGTTAAAAAGATGTGAGAATATTTTTATTGTTTCGTATGGCAAGCCATACTCCTTGCTAAAAAGGTGTGAGCAGATAAAAGGAAATGGTTCCCAGGACTACAGTGAATGACCCCTGGAAATGACTCCCCAGGACCCATGGCCCCTACGCTTCATTAGAAGGTAACTTAAAAAGATGTGAGAATATTTTTATTGTTTCGTATGGTAAGCCATACTCCTTGCTAAAAAAAGGTGGGAGCAGATAAAAGGAAATGGTTCCCTTCCCTGAATGCATGACCCCTGGAAATGACTCCCAGGACCCATTGCCACCTGTGCAGGACCCACATTATTTATTCCTACGCTTCATTAGAAGCTACCTGTTAAAAAGATGTGCGAACAATAGAAGCTTGTTGGTAAAAAATAGGACCCATACGAACAACATGTGAACATCCCTTGACTTGAACAAAGTGAAAAGTTAAAAATAAGCCCCTCCCCCTCCTACCCCCTCCTACAAGTATACTATGAAAAGGGTAATATTTATTAAAAACAATTTTTCTTACTTGAGAGTTGAAGACTGAGTGGCATAGACATCCTTCCTTGAGAGCCGTTGAAATTGAAATGAACGAGCGAAAAGCCGTTTGGCTTGGCTTTAGTGACGTCAAGATTAACTTTGTACCGTATCAGAATGATAAAACTGATTAAGCTATATCATTATAGACTTTACTTATTTACACGAAACACAGATTAATTGCAATCATCTACAAACATTTGTATGATTTGAACTTAATCAGAACTCTGAATAACAATCACGTGCAAGGTTAAAAACCTTTATTATCGACAAGTATGACTGATATCTAACAGAGTTAATCACAGATGGATCACGAGTTTATGTGTCTAAGTTTAATTGATATTGACGATAGAGAAAAAATAAACCGATAATCACGAGAACTGATGGGTTATTGAACGCTTGCCCTATCACAACTGACGTATATAGTTTGAATCATGAGAAACTCATTTGATTATATGCAATTTAATTGGAAAATGAGGAAAGAAAAAAAAGCCAGTATTTAGCTGAAATATACATGTACTTTTCCTCCATTTTTACCCTAAGGTTAACGAAATTTTGTATTTTATATGTGGATCAATTGCTTGATTGTACCGTTAGCAGCAAAGCTATTTGAAATGAAATGAAATCTTTGAGTCCCACGGTTATGCCGGTTAGGCTAAAGGAGACGGTGATTATTTTATTCGTTCGTTTGTTTTTACAAACTTTGAACAATCTAAGATGTTTGAACTAAATATGGGAGCTAAAATAAGCTCTTAAAAGTATATAGAAAGTGGGAGAAAACCCACGCACACTGTGCTTGTTTACCACAATTTATAAAAAATAAATCCAAAGTGAATGTTTGTCATGAAAATGTTGAAATAATTGGTGCGAGCTGGTATCGAACCAAGGACTCCATGCACCAGAGGTGAACACTGTATTGTAATGGGATTGAACCCGGGAACCCCAAGCACCAGAGGTGAACGCTCTACCACTGAGCCACCGCGACCCCAAAGCTATTTGAAACGTGGACCTACGTTGAATTAAACCTGGACCTTTTATGCCAAAAGGTGTGTGCGCTATTCACTTAACCACAGAGGAGCTTTTATATGTAAAACAATGAGAAATTATGCGCTTAACAGAATATTTCCTAAGCACTTTAACTGTAATAAACTAGTTAAAAAATTTGGATTATTTTATACATATCTACATATTTTACTGTATAATAAACGTTTTATTATTTTAGTACCATTATACTGTTTTGCAGGACTTGCAACTTGAAAAAAAACGATAGTTATCGAACTAAATGCATGACATATTCACTAATTTTTAAATTGGACTGTTTTTTATTGTATATGTTTTTAATACATTAGTTGGAGCAAGTTATTTTACGGATTGATTGCTAAGGAAGCTCAGAACACTTACAGTGTGAACCTACAAATATTTTTAAAAAAATTCCATAGACTAGTTGCAGAATTGTAATGATAAAACAAGAACCTCCTGTTGTATAGTTTCTATGCAAGATCCGAATATTTCCTATAGTAAAGCCCGTTTGCATGACCCATACGCTTCATTAGAAGCTACCTGTTAAAAAGATGTGATGATATTTTTATTGTTTCGTATGGCAAGCCATACTCCTTGCTAAAAAGATGTGACCATATATATATATATATATATATATATATATATATATATATATATATATATATATAATTCAATAGAAGCTGCCTGTTAAAAAGATGTGAGCATATATTTATTGTTTCGTATGGTAAGCCATACTCCTTGCTAAAAAAAAAGGTGAGAGCGAATAAAAGGAAATGGTCGCATGGTCCCTGGAAATGCCCCCTTCCCTGCCTTGCAGGGACACAGCGAATGACCGCAGAACCCATGGCCCCTACGCTTCATTAGAAGCTACCTGTTAAAAAGATGTGAGCATATTTTAATACCTCAACTCGAACAAGGTGTGAGAAGGTAAAAAGCTTTTTTGTTAAAATATAACCCTTATGCAGAACCCCTATAGCCTTACGAATAAAATATTTATGATTATATTAAAATTTTGCTTGAATGAAATTATATCTATATGAAGCCTTTAATAGGAAACAACTTTATTTTAAAGCTGGAACGTTGTTTGGAGCACTGGCGGTAGTGATCTTTTCTCGACATGCTTTGAAACGAGACTGACTTTTGCGATAGAGATGCTGACTGGCGATATTATGACGTCATATGAACATTGTTTTGCCCGATTGCCACGACAGAGTTAATCATAGAATGATCACGAGGTGTACGTACATGAACCAAAGTTGAAATTAAGTTTAGAGATTATTTAGACAGATAAGCTAATGTTTCATAGTGAACGAACTCATGTGTTGTTACCCTGTGATATCAGCTTAACTTATGATGACATTGTTTACGCTTTAGCAACAAGAATTTTAATTGCCGTATATAGCTTGACTTATGAGAAACTCATTTGATTCAATGCAACTTAACTGGGAAATGAAGAAAGAAAAAATTCAATATTTACCCGCAATATACATGGACTTTTCCGGCTTCCCCCCCCCATGTTTGAGAAATTATGTGCTTAATGACTTTATTTGTAATAAACTATTGTACAAACTAGCCAAAGTTAAAATTTGAACAGACTATCTGTATTTAAATGCTCCCCATACGTCATTGATTTAATGTGATATTTTCTAACCAATTGAAGCTCAATAAACTTTTAAACTTAACCCAAAGTTATAATTGTCCTATAATGTATGTATAAAGTAACTCCACCCCCTCCATTAATCAAATGCTTATATATAATTCTTTGTACAACAATTGCTCTATTATTTTTACTTTTAGTTGCATTATATTGATTTGTGTGCTACATCCATTGATTGCTGATTGACCTGGTTTTTGGAAAAAAACGTAAGTTTTCCAACTAATTGCATAGTTAACGGGTTTTACACATTAAAAATGTATAATAATATATTTACTGTGAACCTACAGCTGAATCTAAATTTTACACCACTGCACAAGAAAGATTTGTATAATAATATTAATAATACCATATTTACAGCGTCTTTTAAGAGTAAGGCTATGTGAAACGTAAACTTATAGTTGGTGGTTGGGATTTAATTCACACGAGTTTATTAGGGGAACGGAAACTATAATAAAATTTATGAGGAACGTTAACATAGGTTGAACATTTTATACTTTTATAATAAATTAGACGGAACAACTTACGCGGAAAGAATTTTTTTTGTTTTGTTTTGGAAAAGACCCGTGTACCCTTAGTTACTGACGCTCCCAGTTAACATAGGTTGTTTACGATTGAACATTTTATACCCTTATAATAAATTATTCGGAGCAACTTACGCGGAAATAATTTTTTGTTTTGTTTTGGAAAAGACCCGTGTACCCTTAGTTACTGACGCGCCCAGTTAACATAGGTTGTTTATAATTAAACATTTTATACTTTTTAATAAATTAGTGGGAGCAACTTATTTTACGGATTGATTGCTAAGCAAGCACAAAACACATACAGTGTGAACCTACATGAGTTTTACGCTTAGAATTGAGCCCTAACGTTAAAGCTGTGTACGTTATTTGCTTAGCCATAAATGAGCTGTAACTATTTTTAATTAACGTGGATTTACATTGATTTTTAGTATTATGAGTGTTATATCTTTGAAAAGGTTTCTTTGTAATATAGAAATGGATATTCCAATTATATGAATTGTCGTTAAAAGAAAATTATTTTAAGAAAGAAACATGTTAGTTACCCCTAGATTTGCATTAGTAATGATTTTTCCCTAGATAATTTACGCAAAGCGAACGGTTTCACTAACATAGGAAATTATTATTATTAGTATTCTTAGGTAGTATACGTATACTTTTTCCATTAATGAAAATTATTTTAGATGGTTTTTAATTCAAAGCAGTTATTTAACCTATACTCGTTTTACTTAGAACATACGAGCCTATTAAATTGTTTTAATATTATAGGAACAACAGAGAAAATTTGACATGTGTATCCCTTTAATTATTAACTAACGGTTAAGAAAAAGAAATATAACATTTATTGAAATAAATAATAGTATACATTACCTTAAAATTAAAGAGAGATTGCTTCTTATTATTGTAGAACAGTTTGTTGTGTACTAAATCCTATTTCAGAATTTTTACCTAAAGGTTTCACGACTAGCACCAATTTATTATAGTAATACTATTAAAATAATAAGTATTTCTTGAAAGAAATAGATGTATGTATTATTGCATTTAATATATATATATATATATATATATATATATATATATATTGTGTTTGTTCAGTTAAGGGTGGAATTAAAATTGAAGTATAGAGCGTAAACATATGAACCGAATGCGTTTTTTTAATAATTGATTTTGTGTAAATAGTGTTAGGAAAATAATTTGAGTTGTTTGACTTTTGGAATAGTATTGAAAATTGTTTAACGGATTATTTTTGAGGGGTGAGAAGGAAGCGGTTGTATTCTATAGTATTTTATAAGAAAAAAACAATTATACTGTGAATTTTAGTTCATTTACACGGACGTTAGATAGTAAAACACGTAATGTGACATCATAGTCTTATCCGGAGTGTTTATTTATACTAAACTTTAGCTATTATTAAAAGCGATGTGAGCGCTAGTTTATGTATTGCAAATTGAATTTGCGCGTGCTTGCACAGGTTTTAATGAATACGTTATGTGTAAGCAATTGGGAATTGAAGTATAATACTGTTTACAGCAAATGAAAAAAAACATGACATACGAGTTGTGGGCAACAAATAATTGTTGTTGTATTACACTATAAACTACCATTGGATGGAAAATAAAATAATGTTTTACTTATTAGGAATTAAATTAATACTTTTAATGTACTTTTTGACCGTAAATGCAAGCGTTAGGAATTAGACTCGCGTTTGCTGCTACCGGAAATTAAATTTGCGCACGGCTGCGCTGGGAATTAAACCCGCGGGCGTTAGGAATTAGATTCGCGTTTGCTGCTACCGCGCACGGCTGCGCTGGGAATTAAACCCGCGGGCGTTAGGAATTAGATTCGCGTTCACTGCTACCGTGCACGGCTGCGCTGGGAATTAAATTTGCGGGCGTTTGATTGTATTAGTTTGCGTTTGGAAATTAAAAGCGTGAATTAACATACCATTTATTAGCGTGGTTATTTTAAAATAGTTAATGATGCATAATTGATATAAATAAATAAATACAGTGTGTGTGTGTATGTGTGTGTTCAAAAGAATTTGAGATAAAAAAACTACATGACAATTTAGAATTTTCCGCTAAATAGGAACGTTTGTTTGTTTGGAGGTTATTTTACCCTACTTTTTTTTGGAGGTAGTAAAGTTTAACATAGTCCTCATACTGATTTTACTAGTTATAATCCATTTTTATTGACCATAAGAAGATATATGCCTATATAGATTTTTTATGGTTAAGGATTTCCAAAGACGGATTTAGTTTTGAGGTTTAGAAGTGTTTTAAAATCTTGAAATTGAGCTTAAGCAAGTTTTTTAGTGTTAATTATTCGTATTTCCTTAAGTTTCTTTTGTTGGAGTTTGTTTATTAAAAGATTTCTAAAATCAACTTGGAACCGTTGCACTAAAGGCGTGTATGTTAGGTAAAAGCATTAGAAATTGAGCCCAAAATGAAGGGTACGATAGGAGAATTTTCTAGGAATATAACAATAGTTGAGAGCCTTAATCACTATTTTAGGGGAACAAATTCAGTACATGGATTGCTTGCATTAATTACGGAAATATGATTGATTGACTTTTATACGTGAGAACAGATTTTTTTATTTAAAAGGATGGAAGCTTAATTTAAGCATGCGTTTAGAATATTTATTTATTTTTGTGAGAAATTACATGTATGCTTGTTGGCAAGTAATTTCCGAAGTGTTTCACGGAAAGGAAAAAAAACAAAAGAATTTTTGTACAATGTTAACTTCGTTCAGCACCGTGGCTATACGTCGCTATTAGTTTACCACAACCGGAAATTGAACATGGGGTTGCTAGCACCAAACATTAAAATATTTACGAACATATTACTAACAGCTTAATTTTAGTTAACCAACCGTTTAGTAGCAATCCTATATGAGACATGAACCGGCACAAAGTTTAACTTTATGAGAGTTTAGATAGACATATGAAAAATTTTAGGTACAACAAATTAACTTAGATTTGATAGTTCAAGCTAGAAATATATATACATATTTTGTATATTAAGAAATAATAATTATAATTGATACTAATTACAGTTTTTTATTTTTTATTTTAGAAAAATGGAAGCACAGCTGTTCACGTCATTTGCCCCCTCATCATCATCGACCCACGCTCAAGGGTTGAACAAAATGGACAAATTTAAATCTGAAGCATACACGGCAAATGAGTACTGCAGTAAAAAAATAAAAAACCGTGGCAGTCGTAAAGCATATTTCTTGTCATATGCTTGTCCGGAAAATAAAAAAAACCTAAAAAATGGCATACATGCGATATATGTATAAATGTGTACTTGTTGGAAATTATGATAAATAAACCTAAACAAGAAGTAAATCCAGAAATTATATTAGGACTACCGTGGGAGTTGGCGGAACGGGCAAAAGAAATTAAAAAAAACAGCAGGAAGAAGAAGAAATTAGGAAAAGACATCAAGAAGAAAAATGGCAAAAGAAGACAAAGAAATGTGGGAGGAAGGGGAAGTAATTTTGGGTATATAGTTTTTGTAATTAATTGTAAATAAATATATATAAATATATTGCAAATAAATGTATATATTTGGGTAAAATGGGAAAATTTGAGTTTTCTTTCCTTTGAATTTTTAAACCTACCTAACAAAGGTTATAAGTGACTAATTTTTTGTTTCCTGGTTATATTGAACTTATATTGCAATATATTGTCTAATGATCCATATAAATATCTTATTAAGAGCAAAGTTTTAAAAAAACGCTTTTCAATGTTCATGGTTTTCAGCACGATACACTATTTAGTTAACCCCCAGCAATAAAAAGTTTTTTTTTAAATTTTGATGCAATGTCTACCACAACTAATATGGTTTCCCTTTAATTTTTTTTAATTACACTTGAGTTTTGATGATATCTACGTTGTTTTCTTCTTATTTTTTTTGACCAATATACATAGTTGTAGGGTGAGACAAACTCATTGAGATAATTGCTTGTTCGCATAGATAAAAATTAGAACAAGGTTGTCGTTTACTATTTAGTCTGTTCTTAAAAAATGACCGAACCTAAGAATTTCAAGAAATTTTATGCAGCAAAGTTAAAAGAATTTCAAAACTTTTTTTTCTGTTAACAGTAAAATTTACTTGGTAGCAGGGAACACGCATTGAATGTTTCGAATAATTAACTAGGTATTTCTTTTTGGGACAAGCTATTTCATATGAAAACACGAAATTATTCAGCTATTTAAGGTAAAAATGACAAAGTATAACCTGTATATTAATTCAGATATCTTTTACCCACTTTGAATACAAGAAAAATGATATGGAGATTCACTACAGTTAGGATACGATGAATTGCTGTATAGCTTTTATAAAAGCTCTTTAAAATTTATAGAAAGCAGCCCTGAAAAAACACAGCCATACAGCCACCTCAAAATCCAAAACTTAATGATTGTCATAAAATGTTCAAATAATTAAAGTAATTCCAAGCACCAGTGGTGCCAAGGTATAATTGCCAAAAAAACTTTAGTTCACTTGAAATACTTATTGCTGCCACAGGAGTTTTTTAAAAAAATCAGATTATTTGAATTAAACTTTGAATATTTGTGAAAAATAAATAGAATAATATTTTTAGCATTAATACCACGATTCTGTTAAAATGCTATTCATGTTGCACGCTTACACAAAGATTTATTTTTATTATAGCAAGCATTTACGGAAATAATTTTAAAATACCATCCCCCCCCTAACACATATTGGTTACGCCTTTGTTATAATTGCACTTACGCGAACATAAAATAAAAATTACTGTGTTCACCTAACACATGTTGGTTGTACTTTTTAAAATTACACTTACGCGAAAGCAAAATAAAAATTACTGTGTTCACCTAACACATGTTGGTTGCACTTTTTACAATTGCACGTACGCGAAAGTGAAATAAAAATTACTGTGTTCACCTAGAACATACTGGTTGTACTTTTTACAATTGCACGTACGCGAAAGCGAAATAAAAATTACTGTGTTCACCTAGCACATACTGGTTGTACTTTTTAAAATTGTATGTACGCTAATACGGCCACCAACTTACATTTAAGATTGCATTATAAAATAGTTCGTGTTATATATAATTTCCGCGGACAAATTAGTTGCCTAGCACAAAATTTAATTTGCCTATCTATTATTAAGCTAAGCTAAGATGGCTATACTTGCTAACGCGCCTTTACTTGAAAACCACATGTTTTTTACTAAGCTAACCTAAGATGTTTATATCTGCTAATGCGCCTTAGTGGAAAACAACATTTTTTTACTAAGCTATTGTAACGTAACCGTCGTTAACGCGCCTTTACTTGAAAATCATATGGTTCCTTACTAAACTAACCTAAACTGAATATACTTGCTAACGCTTTTCCCTACTGTAACGTAACCGTCGGTAACGCGCCTTTACCGTATAACCTAACTTAACGCAGCATTATCCACCTTTGATAATAATGTATAAAATAATTATTATTTTGTTTTAACTTGTTGCTACGCGGTTGCTAATACTGAATAATTGCTTGGAAATGCACACCGGCTTTGCCCTCCCCTGAACCACATGGTTGCGCGGTGATTTTACCCTGCCCTGAACCACTTGTTTGCGCGTATGTTTTGCCATGCCCTGCCCTGATTATATGTGGGTCCGTATGCTTTATTTATATAGATTAAACGCAACTGCTATGCATAAACCCTGAACTTAATTGTGAAAATAACTTAAATGTATACTTGCTTTGCACGGCCCCGCCCACATGATGGCACGTATGGTTCTTTTTTATATAAATGGACATCGACTGCCACGGCTTTAAAAACTAATTAATGTAATTATTGTACACATGCTTCCGTATAAATGCACGCACGTTTTTTCACGAATGGACTTGCACTGCTACGCATTAATATTAATAAATGTACGAATGCTTCCGTATAAATGCACGCACGTTTTTTTTCACGAATGGACTTGCACTGCTACACGTTTAAAACTAATAAATGTAATTAATGCACGCATGCTTTCGTATAAATGCAGGCACGTTTTTCCACATGGACATCGACTGTTACGCATTAATATTAATAAATGTACGAATGCTTCCGTATAAATGCAAACACGCATGGCCACCAATTGCCACGCTTTTAAAATTAATCACTGCTATATTTTTATGCACCTACATTAATAAATACAAAATATAATTGATTTTAAAACACGGAAAACAAGAACAACCTGCAATCGGCTAACATTCACATGTGGGAAATACCTTTAAATAGTGTAGACTAGCATCATTTGCTTAACGCACATAGCAATGATTATATTTTAATAATAAAAAATTAAGCACATGTAAAACATAAATATCAAATAAATTTACGAACAAAAAAAGGTTTACCTGTTAAGAAACCTAACTTTAATTCATTTTTTGATCTGGAACGAAATCACATGCAGCATCATGACTAATCCAACAGAATAATAACTTACGATTATACCCACTAGGAGGCACCACTAATGACGCGTTGCGATACCGTATTTATCTTTTTGCGATTTGCAAGTGTCCTTAGTATTTGAAATAACTTATTAATAAATGAAATAACTTATTAATAATTGTGTTTTTACTAAGAAATGGTAATTTTTATATTATAATTTTAGTATATGTAGGAAAAAAGTATATGTCTTGCCTAGTTTATAAAATAAAAATAACTGAAAATATTGCGTTAACGCAAACCAAGATGGAAAGTGCAATACTGCATTGTGAATAATTATTGCGTTTAAAATTGCGAATGGACCCTTTCAGTTAACTTTATAGATTATTACAATACTTATTTTATACACAAAATAGAAGACCATGGCTGTTATTATGGACCATTTGCCTTCGTGTCTACCATTTTATGGCCCCTTATGATCTTTTGTACAATGTATTGCAATTCTTATAATATTTATTCAAACAGTATGTAAGACACAATGTATTAGTCAAAGACAACTTACTAAGACACAATGTATTAGTCAAAGACTATGTAGTAAGACACATTGTGTTAGTAATAGAGAAAAAAGGGGGCAAACTAAGAATAGTCAAGGTCTATTTAGGTGGTAATCAGGGGTTAGTTACGGAATACTAAAGATAGGCAGGGGGTAATTAGGGTATACTAAAGATAGGCAGGGGCTAATTAGGGTATACTAAATATGGTCAGCGACTATTTAGGGGATAATCAAAGGCTAGTTAGCCCATAGTAAGTTTAATCAAGGAATAATCAGGGGATATTAAGAATGCTTAAAGGGTAGGTAGCCCATAGTAAGGTTAATCAAGGAATAATCAGGGGATATTAAGAATGCTTAAAGGGTAGGTAACCCATAGTAAGAATATTCAAGGAATAATCAGGGGATATCAAGAATAATTAAAGGGTAGTTAGCCCTTACTAAAGATATTCAAGGACTATTAGGGGATATTCAAGGGGGAAGCTTAATTATAGAGTGCGGAATGAGGACTTCTTCGATACTTAGTTTCAGAATAAATATTGCGGTGGGGCGCAGTACAGAATGAGGGCCTTTTGTTTTGGTATATATAGTTGAGAATAAATATTGCGGTGGGGCGCAGTACATAATGAGGGCCTTTTGTTTTGCGATACTTAGTTTAAAAATGAATATTGCGGTGGACAAAATATGCGTTCAGCTATTTTACAATTGCAATAATGACACATACATGTGTACTGTTAACGTAAATGCCTATAGAATGGGTTTTAGGGTATTTTACAATTGGAATAAGGCTACATACAGGTGTACTGTTAACGCAAATGCGTATGGAATGGATTTTAGGGTATTTCAGAATTGGAATAAGGCTACATAGATGTATACTGTTAATGGAAACGTCTATAGAATGTACCTTATAATATTTAAAAATTGGAATAAGGCTACATAAATGTATACTGTTAACGTAAATGCGTATAAAATGGGTTTTACAATTGGAATAAGGCTACATACATGTGTACTGTCAACGCAAATACGTATAGCATGGACTTTAGGATATTTCAGAATTGGAATAAGGCTACATAGATATGTACTGTTAATGCAAACGTATATAGAATGGGTCTTAGGATATTTTGCAATTGGAATAAGGCTACATACATGTGTACTGTCAACGCAAATACGTATAGCATGGACTTTAGGATATTTCAGAATTTTGGAATAAGGCTACATAGATATGTACTGTTAATGCAAACGTATATAGAATGGGTCTTAGGATATTTTGCAATTGGAACAAGGCTACATACATGTGTACTGTTATTGGAAACACGTATAGAATGTGAATCGGAAAAAAAATGCACAGAGACGTGTTGTTTTATGAAACCGTTTGCAGACAACTTAATACTATACTAAATGCTTTTGAATAAGGCCGATAAGTGGCAATACTTACCACATGATAGCGTCAAAACATGCGTAAACTTGTTTAATGTAATGATATATATAATAATATATATTCCGTTTTAATATCATTTTATTGTACTCGTCCTTGACGTAATTTAAAATAAATATTACTAGTGCTAATAGTAGTACTGAATTTAGTGAAAATATTTATCTGTTTTACGGTGTGCAGTTGCAAAATAAACATTAGCAAGGCCATTTTTACCAAGAACAACTAACAATTAGAAGGTGAGTGTATTTCATAATAATAATTAATATATTTATTGAACATTTCTTTAGCTGTGGTTGTTTTTATCCATTAATTATTTAACCACCAATTAGTAAACAAGACTTTTTAAAACCAAGTCATGAACAATTCTCTAGCTGAGCTTGTTTTTTAACCAGTAATTAATAAACAAGTTTCTTTTTAGTTTTTTAAAGCAAGTTATTGATTATTGCCTGTTTCCTAGATTTATGTTAGAACTCAAAATCTTTCCTTTCTTTTGTTTTAGATGGATTTCCTGTGTTCCAATGGTGAGTTCAATATAATTGATGAACTTTTCCTGCACGAAGTTTTGTGCGGTTTTCAGTACGTGGAAGGCAATATTAAAGTTACAAAGAATAGGACATTGAGCCAGTTAGTAATAGTGTAAACTACATAGAATAAAGTTTTTGTAAACTGATACTGCAGAAAGCATAAACAAGAATGAAAATGATTGGTTGCTTAAATTTAAGTGGGCGTTTCCACTAAGATTGCTCAATGACATTACAGCAATATATATAAATACAGCGTTAAAATGAAGAGATCTACTCAATACCTTAGTTTTTGGGTATATATGTAAAAGACTTATTTGAAAATTTTGTTTCTAAGTACTGCTAAATCATGGCGGATACCATGTGCCAATGCATAAATAATGAAATTAACATTCAATGTTTAATAAAAACCTTTCAATTGTGGGAGCCCAAGAGAAGAAGTTTGCTAGTGTGTGTTCTGTGTTCAGACAAATATAAGCAAAGTATTAACCGTGAATGTCTGGTCATACACAAGGATATTTTAAAAACAAGTGTCTTATGTTTAATTACTAATATGGACATCCAAGATGAAATTTTACTACAGTTTCAAAAATCGCATGGAAAAACATTTACAACATTACAACAATTTTTTAATATATATGAAAATGCAATTGAAAATGAAGAATTTATTAATGAACTAATAAAAATATTCCTAGAAAAGGACTTTAAAAGGCATATACTTGAAAATGTTGTATATATGTAATTAAAACTTGAAATAATGTGAAACTGTTATCAATGAATCACAAAAAAAATGTAATGTGCACTGCTGTGAACTATTATTAAACAATTTTTTCAGTATGCATACGTTTCGAAGAAGTGACTTTTTTATAGTGCTAATAATAACAAGTAATTCTCTGCAAATGTTAACAGTTTTCTTAAAATACAATATAATTGGAAAAGTATATTTTTCCAACTATTTTACATGACATTAACTTTGTATAAGAAATATATAAAAAATAGTATTCATTGTCATGTGTTACTTAAACTATGTATTAATAAATAGTATAATTATAGTAAACAGTAAGCGTTAATAGATATACTTGTTTATAATAATAATTATTATTATTATTTTTAACATCCCAAAAATAGTGTTCCACGATGTTGTTTACCCAGTTTTAGTACTACATCAATTGTACAGTCAATACTAATAATATAATTTTGTGACAAATACCTTTGAGTTTAATTCTTAAATAAAAATTGAATCTTTAAATATTGCTGTGTTTATGCTTTTAATAATAATAGTAGTAGTAGTACTCACCATGTACATATTTAAACTTGTACATGATATTTATGCACTAGTGTCTTACAAAAACATACTTATATAAATTTTATAATTTAACTAATACTTTCGCTAAAACTTTTATCATATACTTCAATTGTTTTGTTATACTTATACTTTTTTACAACTATATGTCTTTATTCTTTTACTTAAAAAATTTTTTTCTTTTGTCTCACTCCTTTGCATGTACTAAAATATAAAAAAATGTTCAAAATTAATTTTCCCCTGATTTTGTATACATAATTTAGTTTTCACCCTTCCAAAACTTTATTGGTTAGCTCTCCCAGGTAGGAACCCAACGTAAGCTTAGGTTATTCATTGCGTCGCTAAACATAATACTATCGGTGTTACAGTTGTCAACAAATCGTAAAGCTTTAGCCGCGCCCATAATGTAATGAACGCAGCAAGTACAACGTTTGAAAACTTTAACGGCTTATTTTCATTTTCAACATTTTTATATGTAATAACAGTATGTTTTCCCCAATGAATAGTACGCTTTGTACTTCGTACTGCGGTGCCCATAGGTAGCCGTAAAGCTTTTCCGGCGTGTCAACAACCAGTGATTGTGACAAATCCGTTCTTTGTCCCCATTTGCCGTAGAGCGAATTGAGGAATAGCTTGGCTATGTACCTCAAGCCAGGGTTTAATCCAATATTTTTCTCATCTAACTGTATGTCTTCGTGGACATAACATTCTGCAATATATTTATTTTTTATCTCCTTTGCTTGCACATAAAATAAAAATGTTTCATTTAAAGAAATCTGCAATAAACTATGTAATCCTTTTACACTTCTTTTATTTTAATTATATATAATGTATAGCCTTATGCACTGCAAAACGCTCAATATTAGTTTTAACCTTTAAATGTATGAACATATTCCTATACATTGTATCCTTTACCTTGTCTTTAAACGTTTAGTAATATATGGTTTAATGTTTTTAAGTACAATAATTATATATCATGTAATTTATTATAAAATGTCTATTTTCACATATAAAACAAAATCCAATGTATGTAAAAATTAAATATGTTAATGCGCAATCTTCTGCGCAGGTTTGTGATTATAAATGAGGTCATGACTTATACTAATATAAAGCGGATTCTACCGTGATAAGATGTACAGTCAAAGGCCGTCTGTTTCCGCTAGTGCAAAACGAAAAAGAAATACATCACTACATATAAAACCATTTTCAACTTCTCATAATAAAAAACAAAAAGGTGAAATTCAAACTAATCTTTTATTATCCAAAAGTAATACTGTAGACTCTAAGTATATTTCTCCACGTGAAAAACAGTTTCAACTTGAAAAACAAAAGAAAATTATACTTGTTAATCCAAATGATTCTGAAATTCCTGAAGAAAATGATACATGTCGCATAATATTTCCAACACAGGAGCCAATACCCGAACAAGTGTATAGAAGAAGTTTCAGAGAATCAACTGAAATACCATTTCAAGAGGAAGTAACAAGTCAAGATACAATTTCTAATAATAATCTTATATTCAACGAAGTAAAGTGTAATTGTACTACTAATAACGTAAGTGAAATTTGTGTAAAACAATTACTAGAAAATTATAAACTTTCTGAACCTTTACTTTGTGAAGGTTGTGCAAATCGTAGTGAAAATAAAACTGTGCATAAATGTTTAACTGAAACCGATGAGGAATTAAATACTGTTGTGTGGAATTTCCTAATTAAAAAATCAACACGTGATCAAATATTAAAACAATATTTGAAAATTCATGTAAAATATATAAATACCAACAATATTCTAAATCTTATAAACAAATTTAACTATTCATATCAAGAAACTACATTAAATGATTATCATATTTTTGATTTAAGAGAAGCATATCTGGAAAAGGACAAAAATGTGTTTCAAAAATCGTTATTGTAAACATCGTTGTATTTTCCTAAATAGATACGAGGAATGCGAATATCATTGTTCTTCTTTTTCTATAAAAGAACACTGTGTGTTAATGTGTATTGCCCGTTGGAAACCACATCGAGAACTTTTGTGTTACGGATGTTTTCAAAACAGAAGCAAAATAGAAGAACACGATTGTATTACTTCGGACTATAATATGTTATGCTATAATGCATGGCGTACAATGGTAAGCGCACAAACTTTTGATGAATTATATGAACAATTTGCAAAAGTACATTCTGATACTGAAATTGATGATTGGGAATTTACATGGACATTATATAACATTTTATTAAACAAAGACAACATTCAATTAATTACCAAATTATTTTTACAAAAAGATTTACTATATAATCCGCATTTTAAAAAGTTGTAATGGAAACTCTTCTGTTAATCAATTACAAATAATAAAACAATGTGTATAAATTAGTGAAAACTGTCCAATATGTAAATGTGCATATACTAATATAAATCTTAAATGTATTAAACAATATATCAAAGAATGTTAACATTATTAAAAATACAAATGTATCTGTGTGTATATCTTATTGTGAATAATTTTTTATCAGTGTATATTACTTTTCATTTTTTTATTATTTCCTTAAATGTGTTTTTGTTTTGTGTAAATGCGTTTTACAATATTATTATACTTAAAGTATTCTGTGAAAATTAATTCATGCAAGTAAAAAACTTTAACATGTGCATATAACAAGACAAAATTCACATGTCATAAAATTTACTTGTGCATTTTATAATGCATGCAAGTAAAAAACTTTTTTTCGTTTGCGTTTTTTTTGCATTTAGTTTTTAAACTTGTATTTTTATTTTCATTTTCATTTTGTTTTAAACTTGTTTTGAAATTTTTATACCATATGTATATGCAAAAAGTTTTTAGTTTTCATATTGCATTTCTAATTAACGTATAACTTTTTATAATTTACAATTTGTGTATTTGAAAAATAAGTTTCTTCGGATTAAAGCTCATTGTAAATACCAATTCTTATATCCAATAATAGTATATTACCTATTTTTATTATTATTCAGGAAAAGTTTTTAATAATAAATAAAAATCAAAAATAAGATTTTGGTTAAATATTTATTTCACTAACAGAAAAATATATACAAGCAAAATAATAATAATACAAAGAAATAATATATGTACAAAACAAAATATGTATACAAAAATCATGCTTTAAATGTTACATTTCTATCTTTCTCCAATAGTATATTTGGTAATTCCTCAATATATTTCGGATTTTGTAATAATTCATTATATTGTTTGTTAAACAATTGTTCATTAACATACATATTAGCATGTGAAATCAAATAAATAATATAAACGTCGTTTCTTACATTTTCACTTGACATAATAAGCCATGCTTCCGCCTCTAATGACAGCTGGTTAGCCAGCAAACAATGATGTCCAAGCTGATTGTAATAATTAAAGTTGCAGCCTTGACACAATAATACATTTTCAGGTTTCCAATTTAAAATACTTTTATGTACACAGTTTTTGTCCACAATATCAAAACCGCACTCACACTTTTCTTTTCGTCGCACTGATAAATCCATTGGTTCCTTTTGTGGTGATGGTGTAACACTTGCAATTGGTGTATCAGGTTTACATTCGTCCAATTCCTCAAATAAACGAAGAATTTCTTCTTCCTCCACCTCACTAAATAAGTCTGGCGATGGGGGCCTTACTTCTTCTTCATCCTTTACATATAACATTGGTGGTCTTGCTTCTTCCTCCTCTTCAATGAATAAACTTGTCAATGGTGGTCTTGCTTCCTCCGCATCAACATATAATGATGGAAACCTTGCTTCTTCATCCTCTTCAATAAATAAATCTGGCGATGGTGGTCTTGCTGCCTCATCCTCCACATATATCAATGGTGGTTGTGCTGGTGTTGCTTCTTCCTCATTCACATATATCAATGGTAGTTGTGCTGGTGTTCTTCCTTCTTCCTCCTCTTCAATAAATAAATCCAGCGATGGGGGTCTTGCTTCCTCATTCTCCACATATATCGCTGGTGGTGGTGATTGTCTTGCTTCTTCTTCTTTCTCAACATCCAGCGTCCATTTCATTGCTGGTACTTTTAATGTTGTACCAAACAATGGTCCAGTATTTGATGCTCTCAATAATGAAGGTGATCCCACTGGTGATGTTGGAATTAAAACCGGTTCATGTCTAAGATCAATAATCTCCTCCTCAATAATTATTTCTGGAGATTGCGGAGCGTCTATAGAAATTTCAGAAAAATAGTCTGAAGACTTAAACTTCTTCATTGCCGGTTCAATATTAGATTCCATTTCAAATCTGCCTCTCTACTTAACTCTTAATCGACTCTACAGCGTTGATGACTCTATGAACAACTTCTCTTCAAACCCCAGTATATAAGGAAACATTTTATCACCAAGATCATATCACATGATCATTATATTTTTTCAAATATAATTTTAAAAACAACCCGTGATCGTAAGCACATGATATACGTAAAACATGTAAACAATATGCTATCATGTTGTAGTCAAACCACATGATATTTTAAACCGACCTATTAAAACAAATATTATTTCGAAAACAACAAGTTTTCAAAGTTCAAAACATCTATAATGTTAAATTCAGTTTTATTTATCATTGGTAATCTCTCACTTGTGTATTTAACGCTCTGGCAATCTTAATTAATAACAAGGATCTTTAATCATATAAGTTCAATACCCTATCTATCTTATTTCGTAGTACGTTAACAGTTTCTTTTATAATATCTTATCATAGCGTTCCCATCACATGTTCACAATACGTAAAATCAATATTTCTTGTGGCAGTGTCATATAATGCTTATTCATCTGTTGGTGAACATCCCATCACGTGTTCACCTTATGCATAATCAAACGTGGTTAGTTATCAATCACATGTTACTTAATCATACTGTTGTAGCCCAGATTACTTATCACATAATGTTTAGTCATACGTCAATGACCCCGATTACTTATCACATGATGTTTAATCATATATCAAGGGTCAAAATTACTTCTTCTGGCATAGTCACATGATGTTTAGTCATGTATCAAAGGTCAAAATTACTCATCATCACATGATGTTTCCTCGTTCAACAAGTTTATCTAATCGTACAAAGGTCAATTCATCCGGTTTTTCAAAGCGCGCAAAACCTCAGTTCATGTCTTAAGTTCTTCGGTGATGGATGTGCAAGAACAAGACTCCGTCTTTAGTACGGACATCAAATATGGCTGAATAATGCAATAAAATAAAGTTATTTCCTATTTTCCCGAGTTCAATTCCTGTGTGCACATAAATATAATTTCATATTTTTTAAAATTCATTTAAAAGGGGAAGGGTGTCCCTATACAGGGGTCAATCTTGGGTCCTGGGGGCCATTTCCAGAAATCATCCACTGTGACCTTCGTAGTGGTCATTCAACCTTTCCTTTCGTCATCTATCATTGTGAAACACATCACGTGTTCTTTATCAATCAATTGACCTTTCCCCTTTCCTAATCCTATTGCATCACCTCCTTCGATACTCACTATCTGGCCTTATCCTTAATTAAACAAGCGATAAACTATCTCTTATCAAGGCGCGGCATCTCTTTTACGGTCATGATACTAAATCTATACTACTGGATTTGTTCCATGACAAAAATCCAACACAATCATAAAAGCGAGATTCCTTAACTTTGACAGGATTTGTTCCATGACAACAATCCAACACAATCATAAAAACGAGATTCCTTAACTTTGATAGGATTTCTCTAGAATGAAAGTCCAGTTACTTAAAATGGGCCAGTAGGTGGTCTGCAGAAATTTGGAACCAATGGAATGATGAAATTCTTGTTATGGATCTCAATCACTGTGCAACACACTCATGGCAATGCAGATCAATTATCAAATTTGATTGTCAGCTATCGGAGTAGTCGGTTTAGCAAGGAACTTTATGGTATGTTCACTTTCTTGCTCGGGAAGAGACCATATGTCAATATGTGCAGTGGGATTAGGTGAAATGACTGGTAGATCAAGATTCATTTACAGATTTCTTCTCATGTGGATCCACCTACTGCATACATCCTCCCAAGATCGTTTCTGGTTAGAGATGATCATCTTCCTGAAACATCAACAGCTAGAGCAAGATCCAAGAGTTCAATCCTTGATGCATATCCGGTTTCTTCAAATTTAGGTAGGACATCCCATACTTCATAGTGCTTTTTCCATGTTTCATGAGTTGTGGTAAGTCACATCCGGGTTACGTCACAGTTATGTTACATCATCTTTAGGAAGGATCTAGTCAATAAATATAATGTGCTTAATTTACTCTTAAGAGTAGCTCGTTTTTTAATCGACTTGAGTGTCGTAGTTGCGGCGTCGACTCGATCTTGGCTGTCCATATATCAGAGGTCTTGTTTGTTGTAGTCAAACCCGGTGTTGTCAAGTCGTGGTAGGTGTTGCCAATTTTAGAGTCGCCACCGGTAACCTTCAAAGCAACGATGTTGCTACTAAAAAAATTTCAGTCACTAGGACAGCATAACCAAAAAAAAAAAGATATGCCACAATCCTTCTAACCAGCCCTTCTGGTGAGGTATGTCTGTGATTACAAAAAAGAAGTTATTCCACGGTCTTCGTCTGGGACCAAAACCTGGATTACAAAAATTCAACACTACACTGTATGAAGGTTACTTTACAGAATGATGGCTTGTATTCAATGTACAGTATTTAAATAATTAGAGCGCGTACTGAAATGAAAACGGTTTTCGTTAGTTCATTGTTGATTAGGTAACTATATTAACATACTCTTCTTCTGAATTGTTACTAAAAAGTAACATAAATACAAAACAATCACTTAAAATTACAGTTATGTATTGTTCCTTATGCATTGTATTTGTAATGTACTATTATATTATATTACAAATACTACAATCTCACGATTTTCCACCATTTTGTCCATCATTAACTTGCTTTAATCATCCATCTCCCTTGACCTAAATGACATAATCTTGTGATGTTAAACTGAAATATTTCATTTTCACCATCTATCTCATCATTACTGTCTCCCTTAGCCTAGGTGCATAATTGTGAAACAAACAAACAAACAAAAAAACAAAAAAAGAATCAAAACCTCCCATTATGCGTTTCACAACTGTGATCAAATGAACAAAATTTCCAACCTTTACTCCTTGGTTCTGCCTTGTAGTACAGATCAAAGCCTATCTGAGAGTAAGGGGGATATTAAGGATAAGAATTCCCCCTCCGTATAACAAAGTGATATTTTAAATAATTTTTCAGAGCTCATTATTAAGCGTAATTTTAAATTCCTTTTGGGTACACTTTAGTACGGACTAATAAACAAATTTGTTCAGTTTCATATTGTAAAACTGGGGAAGATTTCAAAATTATGGGGATTCAAATTGAAACCTGAAGAAATATAGTTATCACTTCTGGGTTCAATAGAAGAATATGTTTGGAGTCGAAATTTATTCTTGGGACGCTGAATCTGCCTTTAGAAACCAGTTCTGTTACCTATTGATATTTTCGATCTGAGGTAATCAATATTGCAACCAGAAATAGTGGATTTCTGCACTTCCGGTTCCAATACAAGCACCAGATCTGAGGTTAAACCAATTTTTGGGACACTCATTTTGTATTGCTAAAATGTTTCATGGTATCTATTACCGTTTTGGTTCTATTGTGACTAATGTCAAAACCAGAAAAGTTCCAGTTAATTTTAATTACTTAGGGTTTCAATGATAAGATTGGAGGTGAGCTTATTTTTGGAACATTCAATCCAAAGCAAATACGAGGCGCGTTCGAAAAGTAAGCTCCGATTGGTCACTGTGCGTGAAGTAGTGGGTGCAGCACCACCATCTTTGCACAGACGTACGCGGTAGATCAGTCTGCATCCAGTCGTGGTAGAGTAAAGGTTGTCTGATCACTAGTTCCTCTTTTGTAGCATCTCAAAATATATGCTGCAATAGAAAACCCCACCAAGTGAGAGGTACAAGCTATTATACGTTTTCTTACGGTAAAATAGTATTCGTCATCAGCTATTCATCGGGAACTTTGTGCCGTCTATGGACCAAGGTGACGAGTGAAGGAGTTGTTCGTGAATGGTTTCGTTCATTTAAAGTGGACGAACAAATATTTATAACGAAGAGAGGAGTGGGAGGCTATCAGTGGTCATTGATGACCTCTTTCAGAAAATTGATGGAAAAGTTCCTGAAAATCTAATCATATGAAGAAGTGGCTTGGATCTCAGCACTTTAGTGATGACAGATATGGTCATAGGTTGGCTCAAGAGACAGACGGGATATTTGTATGCTGATAGAATTTCTAAACTAGTGCAGATATATAATAAGTGCTTGAATGTTTATGGAAACTATGTTGCAAAATACAGCAAAGAAGTAGTTTTCAGGTGTATATAATAAATTCTTTTTATTTACTTTGGTGTTTTTTAACTAATCGGAGGTTACTTTCCCCCCGGCCCTCGTGAATAAATAAAAGGGTTTCTTGCTATCTATTGCCGTTTCTGCTCTGATGATGATCAATACTGACACCGAAAATGTGGGTATGTTTCTATCGCTTAACAAGAGAATTTAAACTTAATAAGTATAAAAAGAGAAGATATCTTCATGTCCTATTTCCTACTTAATGAAGTAACGCTCCGAAACAAGGGCGCGCTCACAAGCCTTTGATATTACAGCCGCTACTTTTTTCAGGCCATAATAATTATAGTCGGTGGAGATAATATTGGTATGGAAGTATTGAATTAAACTGATTTTCTTTAATAACGAAGGAGAGAACATATGTTACAATATATGGATATATCTTACGTGAGTAATGTTATATAATCATTTAATGCTTTTCCCAATATATATCGTACATATTTTTTTTTTTAAATTAAATTTCTAAGGTTATATTTTTCCTTTACTTACGTTCAATCAGTATAGAAACGAGGAATGCATATTGGTAAATGGTAGGGTACCAAGTACACTTTTTTTAAGGTTATGCATTTTTAGATTAAAAGATCCATTTTACATTTTAGTCCAAAATTTTCTTGTATTTCTTATATTTGGAGAGCTACATATAGTATAGCCAAACCCAAACTATCACTTAACTTAGTATAATGTGCTTATTTCGTATTTAAAAAAATAGGATAACTCGATTTAGGGACCGTTCAAAAATTTTGTGGCCCATGATCCAAAAACTAAATTGGCCAAGTTCGTAATTTTTGCTGCATTTTTTTGGATCACTCCTAACATTCTTGACCAAGATCGCAATGTTTCGATCCATTTTTTTTTTTTTTGGATCATCCCTAAGATTGTTGTTTTACTTTTTTGTAGTCTTTTGTACTCTTTTCCATATTGTACGTGAGCTTGAAGGATCGTGAGAGGTGAATACAATGTTACGCTTTCTCCACATCACTAGAGCTGGCTATAATTACTATGTTTTCTCTAACGTTATTACGTAAGGTATTGTTACTACTTCTTATTTTACAATGAATTATATTTCTGCCAATACTAATTTGATATTTTATTAAATTTTTCAAATTCAATCTTTTCTGTACCATTCATTTTTTGAATACCATTTTCTACTTCAGGTAAATTTACTATCAATTCTGGAGATCTTTTTATTATAAGGGTTTTGTAGTAATAATAATAACTAATGTCGAATATTATTTGGCCATATAAAATATATTCATTTTTTAATTATCTATTTATGTTTACTTTTGCAATCTAGTAAGCCTATCAAATGGTTTTGATGTTATACATTTGTCTTTACAGTGTTGTGTTAGTCAATTTATATTATTTGAATATAGATTTGTCTTGTGTTCAAATAATACAGGAAAGAACAAGTCATTATTACAATATAAATCCTTAATTTTCATTCTATGTTTTCTGCATTTCAGATTTAGAAAAGAAAGCCTATTTTATTAGCCTCTTTTATAGATACCGTAATGATTTCAAATACTGTATAACTCCAATCATCAGAGCTTTAGTTATCCGGATTGCCAAATTCTCGGATCGATATGAGGAAATATAAAATCCATTCACTAAACGTAATTGCATTGTTTATATAAGAACTGTATGTATTCGTTCACAGAAATATAATTTCCTTCAACTTCTTATTTAAACCAATGTAAAAATTTATATTAATCCATAACTGCTGGAACTCAATAAAATGTACTCTTTTCGTATTTTTATTTTTTTTTAAATGAGTAAATAAATAGAAATTCAAAATTTTTAAAATTTATATCAAGATTAGTTGCAATTGAGTGACAAAAAGCAAAGATAATTTTGTTTGTTTCTAGCTAGGTACACTCATGTCCAAAATGATTGTCGCATATCTATAATTGTCTTCTTGTAAGAATATAATTGGATAATAATTTTGCAGGATACCCTTAATACTGATACTATGTGTATAATCGGGAAATGTATATTTGTGGTAAATTTCATAGGAAAAGAATTATTAAATACGAAAATTAGAATGAGTAAAACAAAATGTTGGAAAATGAGCAAGGAAGTTTTATTTTCGTTTTATTGTCCTTATTTACTGCTGTTTTAACATGAAATTTGCTATATACATGTATTTGCCGATTATACACATACTAACATTATAAGCAATACCGGTCGAATTCATTATCAAATTATATTCATACATCAACATATTTATATACATGCGACAATAATTTTGGACATGAGTGTACATTGATTTATTAAGCTCCCCATAAATGTGATCATGGTGGGTGATGGATTACTTTAAAATCTTCAGTATTTCGTTCTATTATTTGAAGTGAAAGTGGTCTCATTTTCAACAGACATTAGTCTTACTCTTTGTTAATCAAGACATATTTATTTTTCTCTTATATCTCACAACATAACCTTATTTTAATGAATGGTTCAATTATCCAGATTTCCGCACATCCGAATTCATCCCAAATTTTGTTTTAATTATTTGAAGCAAAAGCAATCTCACATTAGCCCTACTTTTTATTAAACAAAAGAGATTTTCCTTTATATCTCACAACATAACCTATTTTGTTGATGATTTATCCAGTTATCCGGATTTCTGCACACCCGAATTCGTCCCAAACTCTTTAATCAGGATGATTAATTTTCACTGTGGTAGGTATACAGCTTGCTTAATTTGAAAGGGGAATTATTTAAAACAATGTTTAATAGTGACTATTTATTACATATAAAATACAATTATACATTAATTACAGTTCAACATATAAAACACATATATACAACTATATTCAGTGCTTAAACAAACACACTACATATTTTTAACATATAAAATTAAGGAATAAAAACGTTGTACATTGTGAATTTCTTAACTTAACTGCAGGAGACTGAAAATTAGCTCGCTATTGAAAATATCTTGTTTTGTGTTATTGGATATTCTTTAGAATGGTAGCTTTTAAGTCCCGACCTTTGTGACAAGAGCAATCCAAAATGAACTAAAAATTAATACTGCATACGCGGTAATGATCTCTCATTTTGGGCAGTGGTAATTTGTGGTACGAGTGCAGAGATGGTAGTAAAGTGATTCTACATTTCATGCAGTGTATGCCGAGATCCTAAGGAGCTGCCATTCTATGTAGTATACAGGGTGGCCCAAAAGTAGGTGTACAGTACCGTACTGATCAGCTCATTTCATTTTATATAATTTCTTATTGTTATCCATAAGGTAAACTTAGTTTCTTTATTATTTGTTCTTACTGAGTTTTTACTTACATCTTAAACTCGGAAGAGCCGATGCAAATAAACCCATAAACTAGAATGTTATATTTGATCAATGCAGGGGTGTATACCTACTTTTGGGCCACCCTGTATGATTAGGCTGGAAAACTTGAAGGTGCATATGGTCTGATCAATATACAACCGGAATTCCTACAGACGTTAGCCAGATGGTTAAAGAAACTGATATAACCGTACTGTTTCTATGTAGAATTACAACATTCAGTACAATCTTTTCTATTCTTTGTATGCACCAAAACTTGTTTCACTGAAATCGTTCAGTACTTCGTACACTAACTAAATAATTTTCAGTAGGGAGATAATTCTCAAATATCATGCAGAATTGTTGATGGTTTTACGACGAACATGAACCGATTCGTGTCCAAGCCTCAGAAACGTGTTCAAAGCATCATCTAACAAAGTATGGTAGAATTCCTACACAGAATTTAAGAAAAGTATTGCATTCCATACTCTCTTTTACTATAAAAATTATTATTCTGGGTTCATATTCGCTCAGAAAGAACAAGGTCTATGACATTTTAATTAAAATACTGACTATTTCCATACGATTATTTTAATGTATCGTTTATGAAAACGAACTTATTTGATCAATATATTGAAGATGTATAAAATCACATTCTTCTTGAGTATATTTCGATTTTTTTTTAACATAAAGAAACTTAAATGTTTGAAAGTAAGTAATTTAAATAATCATATAAATGAATCGATACAAACTCAAGCTTCCTTCCTTATTACCAACTTAATTCACCATCATTTTCTGGTATCATTGAGAAATAGTGAATCAAAAGTTAATAAATTTGTGTGTAGTACTGGTACTCGTTATCCCTTAACTGTAACCTTGTTCCTCTCTCTTTTTTTCCTTCTTCCAACTTTCTATCATACCCTTAGCAATACAATCTGTTTTCTAATAGTGACCTAACCAGTCTATTTACCCTCGTCTTAATTAACTAGATACAATTGTTGTTTTGTCCTCTACTTTTATCATTTTTTTTTGTTTTGTTTTTCCGTTCTCCTCAATTAAATTCATACGTTTTTTTTAAATAATCTCGATATCTGCGTTTTGCTTTTTGTACAAAAAACAATCTTGGCCATATAAATTAATGAAATCATATCCGTAATTAGAGTTAGTACGTGTTTCCGTCATAAGCGTATGTGAGTTCTGAATTTATAACATAATGTATTCTTGAAATAAAAATATTATATCCTTCTTTAGTTCCATATTCGTTTTCCTTCTTTTCTTTTTGTTTTATATAAAAATAATGGAAATGTAATTTAAGGCGATAAGAACTAACTTTGAGAAGTTGGGCAGTTCATATTTACGAAAGGAGAAATGAACAATGATTTATTTAGGCCTGTCTTATATTTGGGACAGTTTGTTTACCTCTTATTTACTCAAAGAGCTTGTATAACCTTTTTTAAAAAAATCATTGTGAGAATTGTCACCAGTCAGATTAGAAGGAATCATAGGTATTTATGTTATTATTACATTATTTCTACAGTGACATCAAAAACACTATTAGTACTAATTGCGTTGACTATCACAACCATCTTTGTTTTAGTCTTGATTTATACAGAGAATTACTTTTTTGTTTTCTTTAAAAGTGAACCGCAACATTAATGGTTTTCTGTTTTATTTCGAATGAACTAGAATAGTATTTTCTTTTTTCTTTTAAATGAATTGGAATTTTAATGATTTTCTATTTCCTTTTAAATGAACTGGAATTTTAATAATTTTCTGTTTGAATTAAACTAAACTGAAATTTCAATGATTTTCTGTATACTTTAAACTGAACTGAAATTTTAATGATTTTTTGTTTTCTTTTAAATGAACTGGAATTTTAATGATTTTCTGTTTTCTTTTAAATGAACTGGAATTTTAATGATTTTTCTGTTTTCTTTTAAATGAACTGGAATTTTAATGATTTTCTGTTTTCTTTTAAATGAACTGGAATTTTAATGATTTTCTGTTTTCTTTCAAATGAACTGGAATTTTAATGATTTTCTGTTTTCTTTAAAATGAACTGGAATTTTAATGATTTTTCTGTTTTCTTTTAAATGAACTGGAATTTTAATGATTTTCTGTTTTCTTTAAAATGAACTGGAATTTTAATGATTTTCTGTTTTCTTTTAAATGAACTGGAATTTTAATGATTTTTCTGTTTTCTTTTAAATGAACTGGAATTTTAATGATTTTCTGTTTTCTTTTAAATGAACTGGAATTTTAATGATTTTCTGTTTTCTTTTAAATGAACTGGAATTTTAATGATTTTCTGTTTTCTTTAAAATGAACTGGAATTTTAATGATTTTTCTGTTTTCTTTTAAATGAACTGGAATTTTAATGATTTTCTGTTTTCTTTTAAATGAACTGGAATTTTAATGATTTTCTGTTTTCTTTTAAATGAACTGGAATTTTAATGATTTTCTGTTTTCTTTTAAATGAACTGGAATTTTAATGATTTTTCTGTTTTCTTTTAAATGAACTGGAATTTTAATGATTTTCTGTTTTCTTTTAAATGAACTGGAATTTTAATAATTTACTGTTTTCTTTCAAATGAACTGGAATTTTAATGATTTTCTGTTTTCTTTAAAATGAACTGGAATTTTAATGATTTTTCTGTTTTCTTTTAAATGAACTGGAATTTTAATGATTTTCTGTTTTCTTTTAAATGAACTGGAATTTTAATGATTTTCTGTTTTCTTTTAAATGAACTGGAATTTTAATGATTTTCTGTTTTCTTTTAAATGAACTGGAATTTTAATGATTTTCTGTTTTCTTTTAAATGAACTGGAATTTTAATGATTTTTCTGTTTTCTTTTAAATGAACTGGAATTTTAATGATTTTCTGTTTTCTTTTAAATGAACTGGAATTTTAATGATTTTCTGTTTTCTTTTAAATGAACTGGAATTTTAATGATTTTCTGTTTTCTTTAAAATGAACTGGAATTTTAATGATTTTCTGTTTTCTTTAAAATGAACTGGAATTTTAATGATTTTCTGTTTTCTTTTAAATGAACTGGAAATTTAATGATTTTCTGCTTTGTTTTAAATGAACTTAAAATTTAATGATTTTCCAGTTCCTTTTAAACGAAATGTAATAGTTATTTAATGATCTTCCTAAGGTCCTTTCTAAAACCGGTTGGTATTTAACAAAGTCTTCATTAGTGTTATACTATTTGATGATTTGTCATCTGGTGTGGCTTACAAACTCGCCGATATTACTAAGTAAATAAGAACAAATGTGTTCTGTGCAACCTTCATACAAGAAAAACAAATGTATATTGTAAAATATAGGACAATCCTCTACATGCAGGACGTCTGTCAACCTTAGTCGTAATAGAAGTCACATAGATATATGGCATTGTTATATATTTATTTATATATTGTGTTGTTCGTCACACGCTATTTCATAGAATAGGAAACCGTTAGACCAACAAGGACTTTTGTGTAGATCGTTTCTTAGGCATTTTTAGATAACTTCTTGACAAAATACCGAACACTTTTCTTCTGTCCCCAGTGTAGACATATACATCAAATACGCACAAAACACAAACATTTTTTAAAATGGATGTATTGTGTTTGAAAGTAAAGGATATTTCTAAAATTTTTATCTAATTTCAAACTATTAAAGGAAGAAAATGGCTAGTCGTATTTGAATAAAACGTCTACAGCTCAGAATAGGAGTGTTTAAGTTTCGGTTGGTAGCGGGATGATAACATAGCATACAGGAGTGACGCACGCTAGTGATTAACCCTCCAATCATAAGCCAACTCGCCAACTTCCTTCAGTTTTCACGATATGGGAATCAATCGCCTACTTGATGTGTGCCGTGAGTCTGCGTTGTACAATGGATTTATGAACTGAAACATTGATACTACAATTACTTTTCGTTTTGTAACAAATTTGTATAGTTTTTAAAAGCCAGCACACCACTTTGAAATCGGATGATTTGAGCATGAATTTGCGAACTTCAGATGTTTCATTCTAATACGATTATCCACTTTCATGTTATAGCATTTTTAACTCGAAATGAAAAGTTTAGACACATCCTGCAGTACTGAAAAATGAAACTTTATACTCCATTTTATATACGTAGGATATTTAGTGTTAGTTATTTACTGTACGTACATAAATGCTTGTCTACATTTTTTGCTAAAAAAAAGTCAAAGTAAATTACTTTTGTTCATTGTTAATGGAAAACCACAGAAGAAATCTTAAACAAATTCAAATAGCATAGTTAATAATATTTTTTATAGTAGAATTTACAAACTTAATCACTGATAATTATAAATCAATGTTCTCTTTTAAACCATTCCTTTAACAACGTAGTTTTTATTAAGATTATTAAAACATCAACAGAAATAAAAAAAATAGTTCAGTCAACTGCAATAATTTCATATTATGTGGTTCCCTTGATAGTTTACAAGTTGCAATCATTTTAAGTACAAGTGATTTCTTTGAGACGACAATCAAGTTTTAATATATTATAATTATATAATATATGTATGAATTTCCTGGCATCATTTACATGAACGGCGGTGTTACCATTTTTCTCGTTTTTTATCTGTCTTAGGAACATATTGCACGTAAGATGGTAGCACTGATACTAATGTAAATGTTGCCATAAAAATCACACGTTCACAACACTATTTTCATGTAGGATTACATTGTATGTTACTTGATATAGATGTCAAATATACCGCATAAATCTTTACTTATAACCAGGAAGTAAAACTAGTACCAATTCTCAGTGTCAATTGCTATACTTCCACCGTTGTTAAGCCCAGCCTGGTCCAACACATTTGATTACCCCCGCTGACCTGTAAGCCCGTCGAATTAATGCTGTGTTGTAATTGAGCACGTACTCCTGAACTTTACTAATTATATAGCTTTCGTTTGTTTTTGTGACGTGGCAACAGCTAAGTTTCTTCAAGGACATAAAATAATCAGCAACGAACTACAAGCGCGCTCCCTCCTGCTCAAGACGGCAGAGCTACGTGATTGGAGGACGATTCATACAGTGGCGCGACTCTTGATATTTCTGACATGGGAACAAGTGTATTAAAATAGTCGAATGGTAATCTCAGGGAGTTTGTTTTAACATGTACTTTAACACTGCGTTTTTGCGGTGTAGTTTCATGTGTTAAGCGTTTAAAAAAATATGTTTATAATAGTCGTTTCCAATCGGCTGATGTGTGACATAGGACTAAGGTCTTGCAATCTGAAAAAAAAACAGAAGCTCAATGAGCAAAGAAGAGGAGGGAATAAAGTAAAAGAAGAAAACTAGCAAGTATTGGCAATTAGTCAAGAACCCACGAATAATATACCTATAAAATCATGCTATCGATGTAGCCTAATTGTTTGCTTACCATCAATCAGTTAGCTGCCATGTCCTTCCCCTCCACGTGATTTGCTGAGAAGGGGAGCACTAAACTGTAACGTTACAGAACACTCAGTAAAAAATGTCTGATTTAGAGATTGTTAAAATTTTAACTGTAAGGATACTGATTATATAAAAATACATTTTATCTAATAGGATATATTATGAGAAAAAGAGTTAAAAAGAGGTACAAAATGTAGAAAAGGTTGGGAACCGTTACTCTAAAAGAAAAGAAGGAGCATAATCAGAGCTATTTTTTTATCACTATTGTACCATATGAATCCTTCTCATAAAAAAATTCAGGTAAGGATGTGTCAATGTTATAAAAGTCTTAAAAGATACCGAGTTGGATATTTTCTAATTCTGGACGACTAAAATTGCCTATCATAAGGAAGATTGCCGTATTTTTCGTCATAACTATAGTATAAGCTTCTTTAAGACAACCCTACTTGTTCCCCGCTTTTTAACACGATCCGGAGTTGATATATTTTAGTTCTCACATTGTTGTTGGTAAACCCTAAATATGAAAGAAAGATACATTTGTTTTTTAGGTAGCTGAATAACCAATGCTACATCAGTGCTGCAGATTGGGTTCAAACTAAAATTTACTTTTTTTTTTCATAACGAACATATAAATTTGCATAAATTTTGTGGGAGACATGAAAATTATGTCCTTGTAACAGGAAACGCGTAAATTAGAAGGGTCAAAATTGTCATGCCAGTGCGTGTTATACTCAGAAATTTGAGACATCAGAAACTTTTGAATTTTTATCTTCTTATCTGTATTTCCGCAGCAATCGTTCCTGGAAGTATGGAACTCCATGAATATTGAGAATGTCAAAACAGAGTAATGAAATATGTTTCGTTTGAGCTCACGTGGAGACGGTCAGCACTAGACCAAAACTCTTTATACAATCTGCACCTCAATCTTTGTCCCCACTGTTGTTCCACATCATCTTGTGCCTTATCCTGAGTAGCAACCATATCTTCTATGTTCACATGTGAAGATATTACATGTATTTATCTGAAACGGAAGAAGAAACAAATATATTAGTATATATTGGAAACATTGTTATTGACAAATGTTATTTCTGAATTTTAATATTATCGTTACAAAATGCTTAGCTCTGAATCAGAAGTTACAGCCCAATTATAGGATGAATTTATGCTTTATGCGAAGCCAGGGTCGTCTGCAAGATTCTATGTATTCCATTTAAAACACGCACACATATAAATTCACATACGAGGCAACGATTCTACATCACCATCCCTAAGAAGATGAAAGGCAAATTTATGAAGTGCGGAGTTTATTTTTTATTATTATTATTTATTATTCACTCACTCAGGATTTTTATACAGGGTGTTTCAAAACAACACCGACAACTTTGGGAGGTGATTTCTGACACCAAGATAAGACGAAAAGTATAGACCAACCTGGGTACACAAATGCTTCCTTTCGGAGTTACAGGCTGCCGAAAACATGCAAAAATGAAGTTTAAAGGTATATTGCTTCAAAACTATGCGACTACTGTAGTCGGGTCAAGACTTCACTTAGGAACTAATATGTACGCTATCCAAAAATACATCTTTCAGAGTCCTAAGGTATTCACGCAACAATTTTTATAGAGGCAGTTTGGCTAAGGGTATATAATTTGAAGTACTCACCAACTACTTGTATAAAAATTGTTGCGGAAGCACCGCAGGATTCTGAAACATGGATATTTGGATAAGGCACATACTAGTTCCTAAATAAAGTCTTTACCCGACTACGGTAGGTCCCATAGTAGACCCCTATTGGAGGTATGGACCTTAAAAGTTCATTTTTTCACGTCTTCGGCAGCCTATAACTCCGAAAGGAAGCATTGTGCACCCAGGTTGGTCTATACTTTTTGTCTTGTCTTGGTGTCAGGAATGACCTCTCAAACGTTATCGGTGTTGTTTTGAAACACCCTGTATATAGAGATGAATAGAAATTAGTTTTCAATGCTTCTTCGTTCTTGAACTCCTAGAAAAGCAGGGCTTACTTAATTTATTGGTATAGGTGTTGGAACCAGAAGATTGAAATATTACTTTGATTATTTTGAGAATCTACAATGTACAGGTATAAAAATAAACTGTGACTGAAAATAATGTTGAGAGTCGCTGTTATGTTTTAAATGATATAATTACACAGATTTAGTGACGAATTTAAGTTTTGATTTAATGTCCTGAGCCACGTGTTAAACTCTCAACTTGCATATTCTCGAGCTCTCCCCGGTGTAGACAGTGAAATGAATGATTTTCATCTCGTGTTTGTAGAAATCTATATGAAATCTATTTCAATTGCGAATCTATTACGTAATGCACGAAGCAGCTTCCATAATTAAAGTTTACGGTGGCGAAGGGTCCAGCATGAAACTAGAGAACGCAACGATACCTCTGACGTCAATGAAAAGATTTAAGAAATGATAGTATTAGGCAAGGTTTGCAGAAAGATAAATGCAGAAACTCCCCAAAAAGTAAAAAGAAAAATGTGGAAGCAGGGACTACACATTATTTCCGAATACTTTTTTAGATGACCTTGTCCTTCCTGTAGTGTAATTTATATTTTCTTCAAAAATAATAAAAAGAAAATACACGTAAAAAGTATTACTGAGTTTTTTCCCTGATGACTTTTTCGTGAGTTCATGAACAAATATGATAATACATAGATAATCCAAGTATGACTTCGTAGTATCCTTATTAAAAGAACAATAGCAAGGTCATGGAATTGCTGTGTCTCTAATATAATAATTCGATTTCTATTCCGCATAATAGCTGACTCATTATAAAGTTCTATTAAGATAAGAAACTCTTAAATTATTTAAAAAAAATAAAATAAAATAAGAAAATAAAATTTTTGAAAAAAACATTGATGACGCAAACTAAACTTATCTATAAAAATCGTAAATGCAAAATTGGAGTTATACTAGATCACAGGATCAGATAATTGTGTTGTGTGTAGGTGTAGCAAACTCCTACTCCTACCTATTCCGCGACACACCCATGCCAAGAAAAAAAGTTTGAAAAATTAAAATGAAATGAAATATTTCAGTTTAACGTCCAACGATTATCAACTTTAGGCTAAGAGTGTGATGACGATGATGAAGGCCAATTAATGATTATGGAAGAATTGGTGGAATGAGAAAGTGGGAGGAAACGGGAGTATCCCGAGAAAACCCACGGACACGATGTTGTTCATCTCACCAGGGATCGAATCAGGGACCCCACGCGCCAAAGGTAAGGCGCCACTGAGGCACTGTGGCTCCCGAAAAAAAAAAGTTTGGAAAAATATGTTCTTACAAATCTAAAATATTTTGTATTTGACAAATAACGACAGAATTGTGCCAAAGATTTTAAATTTATCTTTAAATTCATAAGCGTAATATATAGGGTCTAATTACTATATCATAATGATCATATTTTTTCATTTCTAAACTATGCTAAACAGTAGTATAGAAAACCTCATAATTAGAACTACTATATCTGTCTGTTTGCATGTGGAAAAATCAGAACGAAAACGACAAGGGAAGGCGAGAAACAGTTTTCTGACGTGAATTCAGTCTACCAAAGACACATCTGTCCTTTCACAATTGATTAAAAATAGTAAAAGATAGTTTTTTTTTTTTTTTTTTTGTTTAAACTTCCATGATTATATACCGAGGCTAAGGAAGACAGAGATAATAATGGTGTAAGTAAAATAGTGGAAGAACAAAAACGGTATATATCTGTGATAGCCATCTTGTAGTGCCCCTAGAAAAATGACAAAAAAATGAGTAATAAATATTTGGTGAAAATGTGTCCTTTCAAAGTTATAAGCCAATGAAAACGATTGAAAGCTAAAGCTACATAGTACATAACTCCAAAATTATGAATTTTACCTTAATCGGTTTTTAAAAAATTACTTAGAAGCTAATATGTGCTACATCTAAACATCCATGTTTCGGATTCCTCTGGTACCAGGGTTACAGATTATGTCAGTTTACAGTGATGCAAAATCTGTCAATCTTCAGTTGGATAAAGTGTTTTTTGTGTGTATGTGGTGTGTGTTTGTATGTATGCACGAGAAAAAGAATGAATGAAAGAAATAATGAATGATTGCAAAACGTGCAAGAAAAGTTGAGAATGTCAGAATTTCTATTTTTAGCCTATTTTAAAGAAAAATCCAAAATTACCAGTTTTATAAGAAATTAGTCGCCAACTGACAACACTGCACAACATCCATATCAAGAAACTGTTTCCTGTGCCTCTTTTATCCATTTTGTTCTATGCTGATCATCACTGAAACCGGAAATCATGTTATATTTCTACAATATCCGGTTTTACTAAAGAGATTAGAGCTGAGATCGCACGCAATGCTTGTTTCACTAATCTTAGTTGTCTACGACCGACTTTGCTCTTTCGATTTCAACATTAAAATAGGAAATTATAGCCAATTTTAACACTTATGGTTTCAGTAAAGAGATAGAGAGAGAGAGAAGGTTAACTGGATATTGCAGTTGGTTTCAACTACTATTGGTTTCAATACAGTGATACGACCGGAGATAGGGTCCATTTTGGGGATACTGAATCCACAGATAAAAACCTTTCTCTCTACCTATTACATTTTCATTGATTGATTGAGATTTAATGGGACGTCAGTATCGAGACTATTTCTCCCCGTCACGATCAACAGGACTGCCTAAACGCGGACTGGTGTAAACAAAATTGAGAAACCAACATATCAAATATAAGACACAAAAAAAACTGCTGTAAAATAGAAATGAAAACGTAGAAAGTAAGATAAAATAATAAAAATATAAAAATAACAAAATATAACAATAAATATACAAAAACAATAAATAGTAATAATAGTAAAAAATAAATAAAATATACGAGCGGCAGTCAAAGGATTCCAGGAATGATGTTGCAGTTTCGGTATTAGTGATCCAATCATAATGACTCTTGTACTGTACCATCCTTAGGTTATCTAATTATGAATTTAACAAGTATGAATAGATCATAGCAGGGAATGTATGAGAAATGTAGCTGAACAGAGAAATGTGTGGTGGGTGATCATGGGCGCCCGAAGAAAATTTTCTAGAGGGGGGATCAAATCCCTGGTTGCTATATTAAGTTGGGTATTTTTTATTTGTATCAAGAAAATCTTTAAAAAAATTTAATACATTTGTGTGAACCATTTTCGAGATCACTTCCCCTTCGGGCGCCCATGGTCATCAGTTAGAGCGAGGTCACAGTCGGAGCAACGCGTAAAAGTATCAAATACATGTGTATAGTGGAGAAATGTGGTTTGATAGACTTAAAATCAGCTTACAGTGACAGTACTTTAACTCTAGATTACTTGTCACCAAGATTTTTTGTTCATTTTTTCTAATTATGTTTTATTTCATTTGAAGCTAATAATTATATTTTAAGATAGATATATTTTTGGTAAATAATGGCTAAGGGACACTCTTTAAAACATTCATGGACTAAAATCCCACTTGCATCACAAATAAGATTAGTGAGCATTTGTCTGATCATTAATAATAAGACTTTTATTCCTTGCCCAAAATGTTATAAAATTGAAACAAATATTTCAAATAGGTTTCTTTGTGTGTATTTTATTTCTTTCGACATACATTGAAATACGAAAAAAGATGTGTTTGAGAAAACTGTGATAGGTTGTCCTTATATTCAATACTAGACTAGGTAAAAATCCACCCATCTTATTTTCCTTAAAAACGTAAAATGCATATTAAGTAAATACTTATTTCTCAGTCCATTATTCTATAAATAGTGCTTTCAGAACATTGAAACATGTAAAGAATTAAATTTTTGTTAGCAAGAATTGCTTAATCAAAAGTAATGCAAACACTAGACTGGGTGAAAAATCAGCTACCCGCCTTATTTGACGCTGAAATAAGTCTCAAAACACTATTCTCAACACTCGGTCACATACTGCATCGAAAAAAAGAAGAATACAAGGAACTACGTGAAACTAGATGATGATGCCCTCTAGTAACACGCTACAAAAGCAAATTCTGAGAGAATTTTCATAGGGTTAAGGAACCAGCACCTTTGCCCGTTTCGCAACTGTAGAAGAGATCAAAGCCAATGCGATGGCTGAATTTCGGAAGATACCAAAAGAGGCCATTCGTTGGTGTTTACAGCAATGGCAGGAACGCTGAAGCAAGTGTGTGTGTTCCGAAGGTCTTACTTTGAAGGTGGTTAAGTAAATGTATATACTTATATTGTGTTAAACAACTAGAGCTTTTCGACTGCTCCTCGTATAACAATAACAATAATAGAAAAAACAATAAAGGTCAGAAATCAACGTTTGAGGAGAATCTTTCCACTACTCAGGTCCGTATCCACGGGGGGCTAGGGTGGGCCGGGCCCCCTAAATTTTCACTGCCCCCCCCCCTAAAATTTTCACGGTAGGTTTGCAAATGAACTATAATATGGTTGGGTAGAGAACCCCTAACTTCTACAGGTCCACCCCCCACCCCCCACAATTTTTGGGATGGCTACCGGCCTGCGGCACTACTTGTCACATTTTTTGGTCTGTGACGAGAAACATTTATCCTGGAAATGATATATCTATACCACTTCCAATTGCAACAGAGAAATAAGGACGGGGATGAAGCCTATTTTTGGAATGCTGAATTCATTTGAGAAAATCCTTTTATGCTATCTGTTATTCTTTTTGGTCTGATGCCTGTCGACAGAGAATCAGACGAAAATAGCCACTTTCAAAGGCTTCCTATTCGTATGGATAACATAGTTTGCAAGTCTCAACAAGTACCAGTGCCACGTGTACACCACGTGACGGAGTTTAGTTTATATGGCGTGATATTTCGTCAATCAATATTGAAACCGGAAGTTATATTAGATTTCCAGTTCTAGTAGAGAGATTAGAGTTGAGATTAAATATAGCGTTGGGATGTTTAATTGATTGCAGAAACCGCTTCTCGCTATCTATTACTGTATTTACTCTATAAAAGGTAACCTTTAAAACCGGAAGTGATTAAATTTCTCATTTCCGGTTTGAATAGATTGTTAAGAGGGAAGATAATACCTATTCTTAAAACGCAAAATCGATCCCAAGAAACCGCTTCTTACTCTCTTGCCGTTTCTCCTTCCTTATGTAGGCTAATATTGAAAGCGGAAATTGCAGTGGAGACACATTTCCGATTTTAATAGAGATTTAAGGATGCAGATTAAACGTATTCTTGGGACGGTTAATTATTATAGGAAAACTTTTTTTTGCTATCTGTGTTATTGTTTTTGCTTAGGAATGGGCACGAGTCGAGCTAAAACTCGACTAGACTCGAAACTCGAAGCGAATTCGAGTCGAGTTTCGAGTCGAGTTTCGAGTCGAGTCAAAGGTAATTTTCTCGAGTCGAGTCACTATTTTAAGGTCGGGTTTCGAGTCGAGTCGACTTTGAAAAATGGCTCGCTCGTTTAGCTCGTTTTAACTAGTTTTTAAATCATTGCTTGATTAGACTAGAAAGCGAAAGCTATGAGAAATGTAAGCAGTAATGTGGAATATTTTTAATGTTGCTCACGAGGTGAGACACTGCTGATATCTCGCCTCATCTCGATTAACAAGACGACAATGGATTTTTATAACGAGACAGCCTCAAATGTCGTGAGCACTAACATAAATATATACTGTAGTTCTCACCACCAAGGCTGAGAACTGGACGGTGAAAGTTTTGAGCCGAAGCAGAAGCCCAACCCGTATAGGGATGTTAACCGGCTTAGCTCGGTTCAACTGAGCGAACAGCTCGAGCCGGCTTGGTTGAGATGAGGCACTGACTCGGCTCAGGTGAGCCATCGTCTCGAGCCGGCTCGGTTGGGGTGAACCATCAGCTCGGTTTATTTCGGCTCGTGTCGGTTTGGGTGGGTGAGCTGTTGGTTAGCTCGATAGGGAATGAGCTGTGATCCGAGTCATTGAGAACCCTAAACCCAGACCAAGAAGTTTTGAACATGTGTTACCGGCGCCCTCCAACTTTTAACGATTTTTGGTTTGAGCCCGGATACTTGCTCCTTCGGAACTCAAACCCAGAACCTCGTGAACGATATCCTTCCCTCCTAGACTTGACGACTACCGAGATCAGCAGTTATATAGTTTTTAGTATTCAGATAGAAACCATCTATCTTTCATATTTATACACGGTGGTGTAATAATAATAATAATAATAATAATAATAATAATAATAATAATAATAATAATAATAATAATAATAATAATAATAATAATAATAATAATAATAATAATAATGTAGTATCACTGATAATTATATTGTCTATGTAGGATACTTGAAGAAAGTACTTGACACTACACACAGCATTTAGCTCGATTTGGCTCCACTCGACTCGAAACTCGAGTCACATTCGAGTCGAGTTTCGAATCGAGTTGGAGGAAATTTTTCGAGCTGCGTTCTCGAGTCGAGCTCATAGATGTCTGTTTTCGAGCCGTGTCGAGTTTCAATGAAAACTCGCTCGAACTCGTTCGTGTCCATCCCTATTTTTTGCTCTATAGTGATCAACGTAAAAACCGGAAGTGGTTGATTTCTAACACTTCCGGTTTGAATGTCGCCTCCATGAACTAATTGGATTCCTAACTTTTGATCCTCTACTTCCTGGTCAAAATTGATCTTGACCCATTAAATAGTTCTCGATATTTGTTTTGTCTCTCAGACGGACGAACACACGAAGAGAGTAAAAATCTTTTACCTTAACGTCCCTCGATAGTACCCTTTAGGCTATGGGATGCGAGGATTAAGGCAAATAAATGATGATGGAATAATTGGTGGAATGAAAAGGTGGCAGTACTCCGAGAAAACTCACAGACACGGTGCTGTCTACAGCAAATTAAATAGGGCTGGGATCGAGCCAGGGACTCCACTCACTACCAAAGGTAAGCGCACGGAGAGAGTAAATATTTCTTCGGCCTAGGAAAAATTCATTAACTGCAAATTTTAGTGCTGATAAATTATGGGTTACATTAAATTATTTCAGCATAAACTTAATATTGAAGAAGTCATCAACTACATTTTCCAAAACTTAAGAGTTAGAAACAGGCGGTAACTATTCACTAAGTGAAATATGCGTACAATCTTGCCAAGGAGAATGTTTTTCTTTTCTCAAAATCTGTATAATGATAGGTAGTTAATGTTTTCATTTTTACCCTAAAGATCGACGATATAAAAGAATTTTGGTAAACCAATCTCACTGAAAGTAAATTGATAAATAGTTTTTCAAACAAACGACTCAGCTTATAAGAGATAATCGTATTCTAGGTTTACAATACACAATGTTAAAACATAAACACGAGTCGGTTTTATTTAACTTTATTTAAGGGTAGTTTTGCTCATGTACACTACGATAATTGTCTCACGTGCAGTAACACACGCTCTGTACATGACTTCTAAATAATATCCGTGAGTAGATGAACTTTCAAGAAAAAGATGCATGCATACATTTACATACACATTTCCCATCCTTCAAGAACTAGTTCCTGAGTTAACTTTCTCAAGAAAATAATTATGTTTTCAAACTGTAGCAAAAAATTAAATTATTACCTAAGCTTCAAGTGTAAACTTCTGTTATATAACGTAGGTCAAGCAAGTCATAGGTAGAGCTCGGAATTGATCGCAAAATAAAAAGCTCAAAATATAAAAACTCCCCAAAAAAATGTAGGTAAAAATAGCAGAATAGAGCAAACAAACTCGGAATTAATGGCAAAATAAAAAGCTCAAAATATAAAAACTCCAAAAAAAAATAGGTAAAAATGGCAGAATAGAGCAAACAAACAATGTTTTTTGAATAAAAATAGATATCGAAATACTTAAAAAGTATAATAGTCTTTAATTATTTTACTAACCAAATAAAAATATGGATCCTAAGAAATAAAACGTTTCATTTTGCACTTAATAACCTACTTACAATTTAAAATTTCTGGAAAACCTCCAAATTCTGGAAGCCGTAAGAGTCGACATGTAACTATCTGTCCATAATTCTTTAGTAATAGCGGAGTACGATGGCTGAGTAGTAAAGCTCTTCTGATGCGTGCGGATTCTAGTTCAATCCCTGGCCAAGTAAGCTTGCAGTTGACAACATTGTGTCCGCGGGATTTCTCGGAGTATTCCCGTTCCCCCCATTTTTTTTTTCATTCCAACAATTCTTACATCATTACTCACTTACCTTAATCACCGTCTCTCTTAGCCCAACAACCATAATCGTGGTATTTTAATCTAAAACAATTCATTTTCTTCAGTAGTAACAATGAAATAAAGTGATAAACACAAAAACACTATCACATCACTTTATTCATACGCAGTTCCGTTAGCAGTTTAGAAAACAATGAGAGCACATACTAAAATGAAGGTTTTTACGCTACATTAGCAGTTTATTTTTATTTAAGTTTTTTGATAATTGCTTCAGTTATCCCTTTCGCTGGGTTAAAAAAAGAAAAATTAGTAATTTGTTCCATTAGTCAGTCTCTTTTTACTATTACTGAAACAATCTCTAATATCGGCTATTTTCGATCATTTTTATATATCTCCCCTCCTCAAAGTTGCGGGGTTGCATTTGCATTTAAACGGTTTCAGAAGTAGGTGTATCACTGTTCATCTCAGTGATTTACTAAATTTTATCCATAAATACACCGTCTTCTTCACAAACAAATAGTTTTCCTAAAGATATACATATATACATTGTTCTGAAATAATTCTGGAAGAATATGGAAAAATTTCAATATATTTAATGCGATGGAACATTTCCCTGAGAACTAAAGTTCAGAATATTTGTGCTATAAATTTTTTTAAGGTGCAATTTTACGCAATGTTATTTTTAAATTTCATGAAACTTTCTTTGTCAAGTAAAGGCATAGAAGATTTTTTTTGGGTGGGGGGGTTAACCATTAACTGTTTTGAAAATCATCTGATACTGCGAATCTTATATAAAATATTGGTAAAACCATTTTTCCTGTTTACTTCCGTTGTGGACGGAGGTATTTTCATTTTGAAAAATATTAGTGTTTATTTCAGTTTAAAATTTTTTTGAATATGTCAAATTATTATATGTAAATAAAAATTCCAGCTGGAAAAATGTTTCTTTATTTCCTATAATTTGTAGACGAATGCATACTAGCAACTAATGGTAGTTTAGTAAGATTTTAATTTATTTGTGTATTTATGTATGTTAGGTTGATGTGATGGTGTGGATTTACTCCGTTTTGGTTATAAAAAATATTTTAATAGTGAATGATTATATATATAAGAGTAAAATCAATACCCAGCTTAGGCATGCACTAAGAACAGCATCAATCGAAATTATGAAGTAATATCAAATTATTATTACTCCTCTAAATATGATCTAAATATATACATATATTCTGTGCTGTATAGCACAGAAGAAGATAGAGCAATCGTTGAAACGGTAACTAGTTAAAAAAAAATAGTGAAATAATTTAATTGCAGAGTTCGTTTGTAAATGTTTTCTCTCAGGGTTATCCTTTTATGTGGATAAGCTAGATACTGTTTCTTTCTTCTCTTTTCTTTTATCTTCTTCTTTTATTCTTCTTTCTTTTCCTTTCTTTCTTTCCTAGTCTAACGGCCATACTCATGTCATCTCATTTTAAAGACATTCCCTCTGGAATGTTTTTTTTTTTTCTTTTCTTCGGTAAAGGGGCCGCCTTATTCCACACACGGTTAATATTTGCTATGGTTTCTACTGAAATCGTTGCTATGGAGATGACATGAGAGATGGGGTTAGAAGATAAAGTTTGTTATTTTTCTTCAAACTTGGTAATAGCGTCTCACAACTTTGCAATATACAGTATGTTGCAATGTAAGCTGGGTCCTTTTTCAAGGAATTCTTCTCAAGCAAACTTTGAGCAATTTTAATTGAAGATGCATCATCCTCATCGAAAGTATCAATGATTCTTTCGATTGATTCGAAGTTCTCAGTATAATAGTCAACAACTGTAACCCATGTACCCCATCTTGTTAAGATGAGCTGTGGTGAAAGCGGAAGTTCAGGGGTTAGGAATTCACGAAAGGAACTTTCAGAAATACCTTTTTCACATTTGGCACGATAAGATCAACATCGGAAACATGAGAATATACTTCCTCTGCAATTCTATGTAGTGGATGTGCTAGGCAGATGACATGCAGCCTATTAGGGAATAAGGACTTTACTGCGATTTTCACGTATGTAGCTTCGTTTGTGACAAAAAAAAAAAAAAAAAAAAAAAAAAAAACTATCCTGTCCGCATTCTGGTATCAGAATAGTCAGCGAGTTTGTAATGAACTCTGCAATTGCCCTAGCATTTACTTTTCTTCAGAATTTGTGAAGCAGTCAAATGCGTTATTGTGCCTTCTTCCCCTTCCAAAGTTCCAATTACAGCATTAGCAATGGAACGGCCTAGAATATCGCGTGCTTCATCTCTTGAAATCCACATACATATATTCAAAAGGACACAAAAATGGAAATCCAAAAGGATACGGAAAGCAACACAATCTGAGAACGAAATGTCGAATTAAGGTCGGGTGAAGAACAAAGTGACTATTTAGAGCCGAAGAATCCATTAGTGTATTAGTATTAGTGATTATCAACTATGTGCCAGATTACAGTTCCTGATTTTTCATTTATCATTTGTAGAAGACCTGTGAGGTTGACCTCATCGCCACCCTTATTTTCGGTAACGTTGCAATTTACCAGAAGGTGGATAATTTTGTGACAGTATGATGAATGAGGTCATGTTCGAAATGGGGACTGGTCATCGACACGTTAGCGGAAAAGACAGTAACCTCATTCATTTATGTTGTGGGTCTAGGTAAATAGCAACGTTGCATTTTAATTTAACATTGGGCGTATAAAGAGTGTACAGCCCAAGAGGCTCTTCCGATTTAAAAAAAAAAAAAAAAAAAAGATCCTTCATTTTACATTGAAAACATCATATTTGGAGACGGTTTCCTGTCTTACATTTTGTTGTAACTCTGATAATAACAGAGCTACCCTATGTCACGGGACTTTTGAGACACCCTGTATATATAGTATATGAAATTTTTGTAGGCTAGATACAAGACCTTAGTAATTCATCACGATTCACGAATAGGTGTGGCAATTAGTACAGAGACATAAAGATACGGAAAAAATAACTTCCTTGAAAGAGAAGTGTGACTTCCTGCATTGAAATTATCTTGGACTTTTACTAAAAGATAATTTAAAAAAAAAACAGAAGAAAAAGTTGAGATGTGTTTATAAATGACACGATCAGTTTTCTAATACGATTTAAAAGAAAGAAAAAAAAGAAAAAGGAATTTTGAAAGATGCAGTTCACTACTTGCGCCTACAATATCTATAGAGAGAAAAAAAAACGAGGGGGAATAGGAGAAACGGCATAACAAAGTTGTTAATAAATAGGAAAATTTTCAAGCAGCTTGTCGCTCACCTGCTGAGTAAATGAGCTATAAAGTGTCTATTAATTCTCTTCTATGGGTCTTGAGTAGGACATTTATTAGTGTAATTACCGCATTTTCCTGATCATCCGATCTTTTCACTGCGTAAGTTTTCATCATATTTATTGCTACTATCTCAAAGAACACCGACTATTCCCAGAAAGGTCAAACAGCCATAGAAGCGGCTGAATAAGGAACAAAAGTGCAAACGAGCTCCGGGAGGTCTGTATTGCAGAAATGCTAGATTTATAATCTAGTTTTGGCTAAAATTGGTTTATGCCCGTATTATATCATTCTTTTTTAAAATATAAAGGTCGCAATAAAATTTGATTCTCCTATATTTTCCCCTGTGCAGATTGTAAGGATACAATATTCTTGTAATTGTATGAGCGTCTGTGGTAGAGAGGGTATAGGATTCAAACTTTGAGTGAATTTACCCGTTTCACGAACCTCACTTACCGAAAATGTAGTTATTGGATGTCTATTTGTCTGTCCTTACGATCAGTAGTAAAGTGACCACATCGTCTCCCATACACCCTATGGAGAATAAGGCCGACTCCAGAGGAGAGAACAACCGATCAGAGGTTCAGTGCCGTGAGATCAACCAATGAAACATAGCCTTATACTGTATACTGACTCGAGCAAAAGCCTCTCCAACGTTATCACTAAGTCACACAGTCAATGCACCCAGGAATCTCTCTCTCCGTATCTTCTGCTTCCCTCTACCGCGGTTTGCCTGGCCTTCTTCTGTTCAATATGCGCCCGGCTTAAGTTGACATTGTTTACATTTTCGAATATGCACAAATTTGTTACTCGTTAAAAAATAAAAAAAACGTAAACTGCGAAACTCCTAGAATGGTTTTCAGTAAAAATATATATTTCTAGTCAGGGGCGCTCACAAAAGGTTCGTAACACAATTGTCATTAAAGTTTTACGTGGGAGGTGAAAATAAGGCACTTAGACTAGTGGTACTTTCAAAGATGAATAAAAAACGCATGAAATGGGTTGATTTTGAGTTTAACGTCCCTTTCAGCAGTGACGCTATATGAGACGGGACTACTGATTAACGTGGAATCTGAACTACACGAGCTCCCGCCCGGGTCTCCCACGTCAAAGACTCGTACGCTAACCGCTTAGCCACAAATAAACTCAACGCATGAAATGAATTAACTCAGCGTTTCCCAACCTTTTTCAACTCGCGGCACACTCATTTGTAAATATAAAATACCGTGGTATTTTTTTCTGTGATTACTGACCTCCTTCTAACAGAGAAGAAAGTTCAATCATTAATTTTCCCCCGTGGTAAATCATTATGCTTATTGTTTCATTCTAATTTAAAAATAGAAAATAATTGCAATGAAATATACGATTCACGTTTTCAAAAATACACTTTCTTTTTCGAAAACTAGATCCAACTTTTCACTAAGAAGGAAGATCACTAAATAACGAACGAACAAACAAATCTTTTGTACTTTAAAATTATAAATGTAGGTAATTTGTATGCAATGTTTACTTTGTCGAACGGATTGAATGATATTTTAAAATTTCAAATTACGAAATGGTTTGAAACAATAAAGAACCAATAATGATTATAACAATGATAACAAATACATTTTTCGACATTAAAAATGTATAGAAAAGTAACACGGTATGAAACTTATAATTTATTAACACGGTTAATATACGTTACAATTTTTAAATATTACACAAAGGTTAAAATTGTTCAATAATATTTTCTAATATATGAAGATTACAATTTTTCAAAAATAAGGAAAACAGGTTGGTACACGAAGCAAAATTAATGTGCAGCTTGAGTACAATATTCTTTCATAATCTTCTTCAATTGTGGATAGATAGTTGATAAACACACCTTCATATCGTGTTCCGGAGTTAGCAGTTGTGACCTGTTCTTACACTTGATTGTGTTATTTGCAGAAAATCCCGCTTCATTTAAGTAGGATGTAGAAAAGGGAATGACAACTTTCACAGCCTTTGTAGAAATGGCTGTAGAAATGTGTAAGAGGCTGCGGCAAATAAAATTCTGTTTTCGAAATATTATCTGCTACACAGTAATGTATGCACAATAATATATTACAATTACAGTAATTTTTCCATTGTAGATGATCATAGTAATGTGAAATACAGATATATATATTTTTCCTATTTCTTGCAATTTGGTTGCTATAGAATTAATAACTTTGTTTCGATTTCCTCGCGGCACACCGGTTGGGAAACGCTGAATTAGCTGTATCAAATTAATAAGCAAGTGCAATGAACAGCAACAAGATATGAATGCAGTAATCAACAGAACCCAACATAACTTGCTAGATGTAAATATCAGTAAACGAAAAATCACGAGTTTTACGGAACATGTGAAACTAGTGTGATTTCAATATATTGTTCAATAAACGAGACTGATCTACCTGTTTTAAATACTAACAATAATTTGGAATTAAAGTACATATTACACGATTGGAGAGTGTACGATGGCTCGGTGGTAGAGAGATTACCTCTGGTATGTAGGGTCCCTGGTTCGATCCCCGCCCAAGTCAGTTTGTAGTGGACAACATCGTGCTCGTGGGTTTTCTCGGGGTATTCCCATTTCCTCCAAATTTCTCATTCCACCATTTCTTTCATTATCATTCACTTGGTTTAATCATCGTCTCCCTAAGCCTAACGAACATAAACTCAAAGATTTCATTTCATTTCATTTACACGATTTGAAGTTTACAGTTGAAACTCATATTGACAGCAAATAAATGTAATAGAAATATTAGATTTATTTAAAAAAAAAAAAAAAATTAGTACAAAGTACAGTAATCCTGCCACCCTTCAAAATTTGTCTCAAATTTACGTTTGTTCCAAGCCTAAATATGCAATGCTTGTATAAAACCTAGATTAGGCTCATATCCAGAGAGGAATTAAAACGGACAGTAACATTCTAGCGCAGTAACATTCTAAATTATTTTTGCCTCCCCCTTCTTTAAAATAGAACGTTCGAAAGAATTTTTAATTACTAAAACTTGATATGAAATTATTGCAATTTTATTTACCATATGAAATTCAATATAATTAGTACTTTTTACTCTTTTATGCTTAAAATAATTTCATGTAATATGCACTAAACATCTCTCATTGGCCTTTACCTGTACACATTCTAAGAACATCAAATTCAAATACTCTATTATTGCACAGTTCATGGGCGTGCAACAAGGCACAATTTCAAAGAATAATTGGATCAAATGACAGAAGATTTGTTGCGAAAATATAAACTGTAGAGCAGGCCCGTAGCTATGAAATGTTCAGTGACGGCTTAGCATCCCCTGTGGCCAGCTTCAACTCCCAATGAAACTTTGAGTTGTTTGTTAAAATTATATTCACAAAATAGTTTAAGCAGTGAAGAATGTAAGATGTAAAGGATGTTCAGTACCAAATGCAACGTACTGTATCTGAAACTATCTTGATCTGTAAATAAACTGTTAAAAATGCATTGAAGAAGATCAAGCAGTTTTATATCCTTTTATTGTCGGCAACGAACGTTTGTTTGCTACTGTACAGTTCGCATAGGGACGAGAGAGTATTGTAGATTTTAACCTTATGATACCAACCTGGTGTCCCTGCGGACCAGTGACGACGCCAGAGGGGGGGCAAGGGGGGCGAGCGCCCCCCTAGTAGCTACTTCTGCCCCCCTGACTGCCCCCCCAAGACTCCTACAATATTTTAATATTCTACATGTAGTATTTTATATCAGTGTCATAACCAATCTCATTGTCAAATTGTAGTTTACTTTCCATGCATTTACTATGTGGCAGATTAGTCCTCAAGCTTTCTTCTTTGAGCGTCTGAGTATTCACGCATATTTCTGTTTTCTAATTTAGCGCCTTTTGAGGTAAATTTTAGTTATACTTCTTTCTTATGACTTTTAATTATTGTGCCTAGCGAACAATAATAGATTTTGTCGACTTGTTTCTTTGTCATTGGATCAACTTCGATTGGAAACAAAAAAGAGATAAAACCAGTTACATAAATTATTTATATTTATCCAGGTTTGAAGTTTTCAGTTTCATATTTTGTTTTATTTAAAGGTTTTATATTTCCTTTTTTCTGAAACATTATTCTCGGCTTTCAATATTCAAAGGATGTGCTTATAACAGCTTAGTTTGCAACTACCAGGGCTTAAGTTTTTGAAGGGAATAAAAAGAGTTGTCTTTTCCCTTTCTGCAAATGATGATAATAAATTTATGGAATCAAATTGATTCCCAATAAAACGTATTGTCAAAGTGCTGATCTTTCGTTAGTAATTGGTATATACTAGTGCTTCCTTACTTATTTTGTTTGAAAGTACTGACGTAACTTCTACCATATTGACTAGGAACTGCTGAAAAATTCGTAGCCCAACCCAGAAGGAGTGCACGTGGAATGGTGAAGTTTTACTTCTACGCTTCCCTCGAGAGTCAATGTACTACCTCGTACACTGCTCCAGTTTTTGCAGAAAAGTTAAAAAATTGAAGATTTCCTCTAATCACTGTTCGTAGCACTATCCCTATCAGATCTAAAATGGTGTCCTTTCAAGTGTTATTTAAGTTTGGGAAATAAGTACACGTAATATTTAGACGGAGCTAAATCTGCGGAATAAGAATGATTATCTAGACATTGAAATCCTAGATTATGCAACGTCAGTTGTGTTCGCAGGAGCTTGATGGACAGGTGTATTCTCCTGAAGGAACAGAATTCCTTTCTTTTCATTTTCCACGGCGTTGAACTTTGAATCTTTCTTTCAGTTTTGTAAGTAATGTAGAGATTCTGGATTAAATATCTGACCGTTGCGGAGGTAGTCTATGAGTACGACTCCATACTTATCCCAGAAAATATTGCAAACAGTTTCTCAACCTACTTCTGTGTCTTGAACTTCTTGGGGCGAGGGAGAAATGAATGCTACTACTTCATTGACTGTTGTTTCTTTTCAGGATCATAGTGGCACAACCATATTTCGTCCATGGTTACTATTCGTGAGCGAAATTGATCAGCATTGGAAGAAGACTTCTCTTAATGCCATCACTCTTTTATTCTGCTGACAGATTTTTTGGGAACCCATTATGCCGAGAACTTGCGCATACAGAAGCCATTCTGAATTATGCTACCGACGAGTTCCAAAGAAATGCCCAGAATCTCTGACGCAAGTTTTGCTGAGAAGGTAAAAACTGAGAAAGCGGGATGCAGCCAGACCTTAGACTATAATAAGTACTATATCGTGAAAAACTATATAAATAATAGCTTAAATTATTTTTGTCACTCAAAAACTGGGGTGGCCTAGGCCCTCCGGCACCGGGCTATATCTACCACTAACTGAAATGCTGCAATTTTCAAGAATAATGTCACAAATTGCATCAATGATTTCGAGAAGAGCCATTGCTTTTAATCATCCTGGATGTAAAGAATAATTTGTTGAGAAATCGCCACGTTTATACTATATCATACTTCTTCACCACTGTATATAACAGAGGAGAGTCCTGTGGTGTTTCACTGATTTCCTAATTAATTTACTTCGGTGACTTTCCTTGGTGGAACAAAAATGTTATAACAGGATCTGGATGTTCGTGAAATTCTCTGTTTGTTCACACATAATCACTTCAGAGGCCTGAGAAACAATAAGAATTTCATTATGAATATGAAAATTTGTATTTGTACATAGGCCTACAGAGATATGTTTTTCTAAACTACGATTTCATTTTTCTACCTAGTACCTACACTCCTTCTGGATTGGTCTACGACATTTTCAGCAGCTCCTCGTAAATTATCTCTCTCTCTCTCTCTCTCTCTCTCTCTCTCTCTATATATATATATATATATATATATATATATAGAGAGAGAGAGAGAGAGAGAGAGAGAGAGAGACGTAGCATACAGTACTAGACGAATGTATTACTTGTAGCATACGCGTAAGTAAATCAATTTATGTTTAGGCTTCAAAAGTTTAACTGAAAAATATTTCATGTGCAGACGTTACTTATTTGTTAGTTACAAATGTTACTTGAAATAAGTTTAATTTATAATCATATAGGTCTAATATAAAAACAGCAACGAAATACACAATGTAATGTAAAATAAGTCAAACGTAATAAATATGTCATTTTTGGTATGACAAATATCCGCCCCCCTGAAAATGTATCTGCCCCTCCTTTGCCCCCCTAAGAACTTAAAGCTGGCGTCGTCACTGCTGCGGACCCCAGGCTTCATTAAGTTCATGTGTCTTCTCTGTTTCTTTCATATTGTCGTCTACGACTGAGGACATCTCCTTTCTGGATGTTTTCAATTCACTTACAAATTTTACTTCTTGTACGCTTTTGTATTTAGAAATTATAAGGACATATAATAATCCAAACGTATTTAGCACACCTGGGGTCCGTGCGGACCCTTATGGCTTTCCATGTTCTGATATGGCGTATTGGGATAAATATATAGAGAAATATATGTTGGTCAGCAAGTAGATCATCAACAAGGGAACATAAAAGAAATTGTGAAGTGACTTGTAAAAGCATGGTTAAATAAAGCGGAAGAAGTACGTGGGGTGATCAGAAAGTAAGGTTACAAAGCATGCAGTGAAACGTGTATATATTATTTCATACAATTAATACAGTCAACAGATAGTACCTACAATAGATTACTTTTAGACAATCCGTATCGGCTGAGGCACTTGTCGCTTCGTAGGATAAGTTTGAAGATTCCCTCCTGATAAAAATCCTGTCCTTGCGTGTTCAGCTATGTTGTACGAAGTGTTTCACCTGGTCCTTTGAAGCACAGTAACGGCCTCCTAGGTGCTCCTGCCATCAGATGCCGTAACGTGATCCTCCTGTTGTCCTGAATCAGCTCCAACACTGAACTGTGTTCAAATTTGTTGATGCCGTGCTGGTTCGACCACTGCGCTCCTCGTCGGTGCCATTTTCTCTACCAGCCGCAACCTTTCTACAACATCCTGCGACATGCTGACGAGACATTACATTCTCTCCGTAAACGTCTACTAGCTGTCGGAGAATTTCAGCCGCGGTTTGTGTTACGCCCATAGAAATAGAATATGTGAGCGGACTTATTCGCGAGACTAGTTTTCCAAACGAATCGAAATTTGTGTTTAACTACAAATAGCGCTGTAGGTCGCGAGTGGTTGGAACTCTGCACAGTTGTCATCTCTATGGAGTAAAATTACCGCACACTCCATATTTCTCTATAACAGACAAAACTCCCGAAATATCTTCCTTGTAACCTTAGTTTCTGGTATCACCATGGGTAACTATTTGACAAGCACTGTGTTCACCGAAGTGTTGCTTCGTCAGAGAATAACAGTTGTTGGTACAATGAGAAAGTGCAAAAGGGTCGTCCCTAGTAAAATGGTTAAAATCCACGAGCGATCAGGAAAAGGTCACTTTTGTGCTTCCATGGAAAGTTAACCCATGTTATGTTCCAAAGAAAAATACATCCGTCCCGCTGCTGTCTTGAATGCAACACTATAAGACTGTAGTTCCCAAAAAGAACAAAACCAGATATCACCATAACGTATAATGAAACCAAGTCGGGTGTGAATACACTCGATCGTATCTGCAGATTCTATATTTGCAAAAGAAAAGTGAGATATTGGTCTATGGTTCTATTTCTAACTGTAATTGATTGAGCAGGAAATGCTTCGATAATGCTTTTGCCACAATATGATGCTACCATAACTCAGAAGAATATTCCTGAAAAACCTTGGCGTCAATTGGTGAAAAAGGAAAACAGAGCCATCTTGAAATTCCCCAGCAGTTGCAAAGTAATGTCCAACAAGCTATTACTGCGATTGATAAGTGAAATACATTAAATGGCGATCTGGAATGACCCAGAACAAGAAGCAGTAATGCAAGTGTACTAATTGTAGTAATGCAGCTTTCCGGGAACATTTGAAATATCTGTGTAATGTATATGCTGGTCAATTCTGAAGAAAAGTATGCTACAGTGCAATCCTTGTAAAGAAAACTGGAAGTGCAGTACGTAAAAATGTCATTAGAATGTATCATAGTACACAAATAAATGTTCCACTATGTGTATATATATATAACTGTATTATAGTTATAATTTAACTGTATTATAGTAATTAAAAGTAAGCAACTGTATTTAACAATATAATAAAAATAATGAAAATGTGCCTAGTAACAATATTTTTGTCTGGAGTCCGAGGTTAGCATTAATGTAAACTTTAAAAGGCTGGTATCATGAGGTTAAACAGAACATTGGATATGCATTTGCGAATATGTTAACTGCTTGAATCCATTAACGAACTCGACCGACATAATCGAAAAAAAAAAAAAGAAAGAAAAGAAAAAAGAGATCAAAAATTAGCTTTCCTTTAAGAGTTATCACATGAATTAACGGACATTAGAGACCTGCACGGACCGGGATTGGGCGGGCTGACTCTGTTATTCCTTTGGGCCGGGCCGGGCTTAGGCGGTCTGACACTGATTTCTCTTCAGGTCGGGCTGGACTGGGGCCGATTAATTGCAATTCTTTAATAATTATTGACTTTCGTTAAACGATAATTAGAATAAAGACAAACGTTGAAGAAGTGTGCCCGTGAAAAATATTACAAAATGAAACTTTTAAAATTTATCGGGCCCGGGCGGGGCTTGGGCCAAGAATTTTAAAAAACTTATCGGGCCGGGCCGGGCTCGGGCCGAAAATCTTCAAAACTTTTCGGGCCCGTGCAGGTCTCAAACGGATATACAGTATAAGCTCACTGGATAATTCCAATAAATAAACTGTTTGTACAGACATTTTTTCCATGATTTTTTAAATTGAAATTTGCCATAAATCTTCAAATTATTGACTGGAATATACTCAAAAGTGTAATTTCACTCAATATCTTGAATAGCTTATGTGTTGCCCTTGCGGGTGGTGTCCACCGGGTCAGACCCCCCCCCCAGAGAACTTCCTAACTCAATATATTTGTACACTTTCTCAATAAAACTATACTTGTTTAATAGGGAAATGATTGATGTAGCCTGAAAATTTGGTCTTACATTTCATATGCCTCCTCATAAAAACGATCTAATTCTTCATTTTTTGTCAATAGATAAGTGGAAGTATTTTACAATTACTCATCTTTTTGGGAGATGCAGAATAATACCAGTTCAATACTACATAGAGGTAGTGGCTTGTAGTATTGTACCCCTCCCCCAAAGATTGAACCTCTCCCAACAAACATTTCTGGGTGCGCGCCTGGTTAGACGCGTCATATGTATGCAACATATGCCCTATATTTGACCTGATCACCGTATCTGGAAGTGCAAGTGCAATATAAGGACGGAATATGAAAGAGAAACAACTTTAAACATGGTCATAAAATAAGTGCCGTACAATTCATTAAAAACAGAAAGAACAAAAAGTATATACATACATATTATCTATTATCTTGCACCGCCCCATGTCAAGTCCAAGGTTTTTGCGCCTTGTCTACAAAGGAGAAAATGAGATTTTAAAAGCCCTTAATGAAGGAGGATTATGTATTGTTTCTTTGTACCATAGTAGTTATCTGACTTGCTATCGCGGAAAGATCGCATTGCTTTGAACGCATAAACGTGTCCTCCTCTAGATACATTTATTGAATTATTTTTTTTTTTTCGTAGATTGAAAAGAAAGAGAGAGAGAGAGAAATAAATTCCTGTATGGAAGAGCAAAAATTGCACTGCTAAAGAGACACTCAATAGTTGGCAATTCGGTTATTTGTCTCAAACTTTTGACACTTTAAGAGAGACCATCTGACCATTACTGTGTGGCAGTTGTGTAGGCCCTACACAAAGATAGGTTCCGGATTTTATTCAACAATATATTATGAAAAAAAATATTTACCATATTAAGATATGTATACAAAAATCCTGAAAGATATTAAATGCTCCGTATGCGATTACAGTGCATTATCCTAATTTTAGACTACTTGACAAAGAATGTGCCCCAACAATTATTATATCTTTTAGGTCAGAAGGCATTTGAAATAAATAAAAAAAAAACGTTTAACTAATAGTATTTAGGGCGTAGTGTGACAAGGAACGCAACGCAATTCAGTGTAGTTAGATGAGTACAAGGAAGGGCCGAGCTCCGAAGTATTTTTGTTTTTTCGCTTCAGATGAAGGATCCACAACAAACAGACTTTCACTGTGTTATAAATATGATTGTTAATGAAATATGAATAATTTTTAAAATATGAACAAAATCGTTAGAGCAGTTTTCAAGAAAATATTATATTTTGATGTTTTACCATTCAGTAAACCACTTTTATTTTGGGGGATAGGAAGAAATTCGTAAAACGCCCCTAAAATTTTATAAATAAAAATCAGTAAGTTTATTTTTTTTCGATGCATTAAATAGTTTGGCGTCTGGGCGAGTAAACATATTTTCATAGGGACGAAAAGACCAATAGAACAACAGACATCCAACAATCCGTTCTTCGACATGTAGGGGTCTTAACCGTGTAAATTCCTTCAAATCTCGAATTCGAAATCTATCGTCGCTCGAAAGGAGGAAGCACTAAAAAGAAGAAAATAATTAAAAAGGACCAAACAGCAAAAATAAAAAAGCAATAAAAATATGACAATAATAAAGTAGCGTTCAAAATTTACTATTATCAACAAAAATTATTGGTGTTTGCGCCAAGCCAAACAAGTTGTTCAGCTTGTCGCATTGACTTCAACATTTTTTTTATTATTATTATTGATTATAGTAACTTTTCAGCTAATTATTTTACGCTCTTTAGCACTTTTTAGTTCCTTTTACTTTGTAACGCTTTTCAAACGTCGTTATATATATATATATATATATATATATATATATATATATATATATATATATATATATATATATATATATACCATTGTAGTTTAGGTAGGTATAACCTATCTGACGTGGTCGTGCGTGTTTTGTGGAGTCGATCCTGTATGTTTATATACTGTCATTAGTTTAAAGAGCTGTCGGGAGTGTTTTTCTGCATTACTTTCAGGATGGCCAGAACATACGAACACTAAAAGTCAATACACACAGTCCGTTTCTTGATTAGTTGTGTTATAATTGGTTAAAGTAATTATTGTGATTTGAAGTGGAAAATGGAAGCGAAAAAAAAATCATGAAGTAATGCACTTCAGTATTAGAGGGACTACACATAATATATTAAAACTTTGTAGAAAAGAACGAAAAATATATTGCATTTAATAGCTCAACAGACACAGCTGACTGTGCAATAGACTGAAGTGTGAGAACTGTTAATAAAATTAATATATTTTATTCAGCCATACTATTCAAAATATATGCATAAATCCACACTGTAGACCAGTGGTATAGGGGAAGGGGCTGATACGCTTAAGCCTATCCCCTCTTAGTATACTCATATCAGAAGTTGGTTCTGTATAATATGCAGTACATTCTATTTGTGATCTCCGATAATACCAATTTTCTTATAATTATCACAAGTATTGTACGGTCATGATAATAACAAAATTTACTTTCCAGAAGCTGCCTTTAACCGTACATAAGACATTAAGAATTTGGTTATATACTGAATTCCCTTCTTTTCTTTCGGAAGCGGTAGGAAGGAGCTCTTTCTCGTCCGCATGAACACCAAAATTTAGTCTGTGGATGCGAGTAAGAATATCAAAAAAGAAACAGATTGCTCAAGTTTTTATTTATATAATCTAATTAGCTGAATTGTTAGCGCATGCGACTTCATAGTGCATGGTTCCTGGTTCTACTCCCAAGTGAACTCCTAATTTTTTGATGTTGACCCATCATCATGAAGGGCCGCGGTAGGTCAGTGGCAGAGCGCTCGCCTTTATTGTGTGGGGTCCCTGGTTTCATCCCAGTTCGCACCAAGTGGACCTTGTGGTGGAGAACCACCATTGTGTGGCTTTTCTTGTCTTCTCTCTTTTCGTCCCACTTCTTTCATTCCACCATTTCGTTCATTACTATCATCTACCTTAGCCTCCAAGGCATAATCTTGGGTCTTAAAACAGCATGATTTGATTTCATTTTTTCATCATCATCAGACAATTGGGGAATTACGTGGATTAAAAAGTAGTGAATTCAGGTCCACAAAGTCAGAAATAATTATGCCTGAGAGCTGATACACTGACCACACATCACCTCGTTGAACGTGCTATATCTGGCTACCCATAGCTCTTCATTTATTGCAGAAGCAATGAGTTGAGTACTTCTTTCTATCCGTTGTCTAATTTCATCAGTATTTTAAACTCGTAAGGCCACAAAGAATTAGGCTTGTTTGTTATTCTGTCTCCTGAATACTGAAGTACATGAAAAAAAAAATACTGAAGTACATGAAACTGTTCGGCTATGCGGCGAACGTTTCAGGCGGTGAAACTTGCCTGCAATTGTTTGACATGGGCACTTATGAGCCCCATGATGTATTCTAGCTCCGCCACTGCTGTAGACGTGTTATATTAATGTTTTTGAGATTACTTAATATTCTTATTATATATTATTTGATATGTTTTAAGCGCTATTTTCAAATGGAAAATTTAAGTTAGCAGCCATCTACAACTTTAATGTTTCATCCCATCTTAAATAATTTTACGTATTCAGCGCATAAGATTTAAAGTGTGTATACTGCTGACTCCATTAAATTTGATTTGATTCAGCATACCCTTTTGATTTTCTTGAAAACCTGCATATGAAAGAAATATCAAGTAAAACCAGTACCTCTGGCAACCCTGCCATGCAGCTGACGCCACTTATAAACAAAGAAATTAGTTCGCAACTTTGCCCGACGCGCAAATAAATGAAACGAGATATATTTAAAGTAAAGGTAGGACACAAAATTTCTTATAAGATGTGTTGATCTATGAAATATGGGTGAACATTTTTTTTTTCGAACCGGTTTACGCATTATGGAGTTATACGTGAATATGCACATAATTACGATATTAAGACAGTCAGCTGCTGAGAAAGTTTCATAACAAGTTTCACAAGACAATCAATTGCCGAGAAAGAAGAGTTCGCTCTTCAGTTGCCTCACAATGAGCTCGGTTTCCTATATTCCCAATGGGATTCGAAAGGTATACATAGTAGTCAGGACATCACTATTCCGGTCTATTTCGTACTTTCTAGATCAGAATTTGCTCCCAATTGCCTCACAATAAACGTCGTATTCTATATTGTGAACGGAATTCGAAAGTTGTTCTAGTATCAAAGATGGATATGATACACGGAAGTACAAATCAAGAAACCAAAACGTTTGAGGAAAAACTACAATGATTGAAATTCCTGTCTGAAAGAACTCTGAAAAAACATTTTTATACGAATTTCAAGGTCAATGCAGTACGCAAATTCTTTAGAAGTCTCACCTTGACACGTGTATATGTGTTCTTGTATAATATTTGTCATTGGCTCTTCATCTTAAAATAATTTTAGCACTACTGTAGGAGTTTGTTTGCATAGGTTAAAAAAATCGCAATGCATCTTCCATACAGAGAGAATAAAAATTTGGAATTTTAGTTGTTTTAGTTTCAATTCCATGTTGTAACATGCTAATGTAAATAAAGTAATTCAAGAGAATTCCCACTAAGATGCGTCTCAGTGAATATACACAGGGTGTCCCATAATAATGGGATGTATTTTATTTGTAATTTGGAGGGGCATGAGCAATCTTACATACTTGTATGTTACTTTCCTTTTGTCATCATTTGTTGCAGGTATCTAGTTCTTGATGATGTTATGCGCCCCAAGGAAAATTACCTACGTTTTAAAGTCGTACTTTGCTTCTCAAGACTCGATCATCGCAGCAGAAAGGAAACTCAGACAACACTTCAATAGACACAATGTTCCATTCCGGAAAGTGATCCTTCGTGCAGTGAGGAACTTTGGAGAAACAGGAAATACCAACAAAAATGTCCTCTGGACGATCTCGACAGTCTCGTTTCCACGACACAATTTAACGTGTTGCAAACGCCATGCAACCGAAGTCCAAATAAGTTTACCCGTCAATTATTCCAGGAAGTGAGTGTTCCCTGTAGCAGTACCCACAAGATTATGAGACAAGATCGTCACCTGTATCCACATAAGATGCTGGTAGCACAACAAATGCTCTTGCCAGATAGGCTTAGTCGAGAAACGTTTTGTAATACACTCTTGGATAAGTGCAACATTTCTTGAGCACCTAATTTCGACAGATGAGAACCATTTTCACTTATCTGGTTATGTTAATAAGCAAAACTGTAGTTTTTGGAGTTGAGAAAACCGTCACAATGCGCACGAAAATCCTTTGCATAGTGTGAAAGTTACCGTGTGGTTTACCGTGAGTCATGCATTTGTCATCGGTTCGCAGTTTTTCGAGTACAAACATGGTTCTTCTGTCGTCGTTAATAATGAAAGCTATTATTATATGCTTAATACGTTTCACACTCATGAGTTAGAAGATCATGATCTGTCAGAAATCATGATGTTCACGATTTGGTGATATCAATCGGCCAACAAGATCACCAAATCTATTCGTCGGGTTTATTTATTTAAATATTAGATAAAATAAAGTTTCTCTCAAACTTGTCGCTTTGGTAATGTGGGCAAAGAGACCACACGGGCAGGCGAATGATCATTAAGTATTTAGATTTTCACTGACAAGGAAAGCTATCCAACTCCTCGAGGAGTATCCCATTGAAACTTACACAAGTGGAAAGACATATTGAAAGATGGAAATATGCTTACTGTTACAATTCGCAACGTCGTTGAACCGGAAGTAGAATGATTGTTCTCCCATAACCACTGAAAGTTATGTACTCTGCTCATATACGCCAGAATGTGATACACTGGAACCTGTTTTCCCACGAAGACAAATATTGCAAACTCAAGATGATAACAGTCGGTGATGATTGGGGTCTCTAGTACCTCACTGATGCGAACCGATGTCAAATGGAGCACGATACGATATACCGATCGTAAGTTCCAAACGAACACCGGTAGAGAAAAGGGACAGGCTGAAACCACAACGCAAAAATGGCTTATTATTATTATTATTATTATTATTATTATTATTATTATTATTATTATTATTATTATTATTATTATTATTAGTGGTAGTAGTAGTAGTAGTAGTAGTAGTAATATGATTAGTATTAGTAATATGAGCAGTATGATGAGTCAAAATAATAATAATGAGAAGATGAAGACAACAAATGTATTGTTTGGCCCTTTCAGTAACGAAGGATTTCGGCCCTTGTTGAGTGTCCTCTAGCATTGCTATAAAGGTTTTAAAATCCACAAACAATCATAACCCAACCTTAATTCGGAGTCGGGACCCTTGAACGCTGGCTTGACTACTCAACAAACACGAACATGAGGTCGGCAATAATAATAAGACGACAAAATAATAATAATAATAATAATAATAATAATAATAATAATAATAATAATAATAATAATAATAATAATAATAATCCTATACCAGTGTTCTTAACCTAATTCCGATAATGACCCACTTATTATCACACCCTCTTGCCGGCGACCACCTTATAATTTCTGGCGTGTAATAAGCTTATGTTGAATTTTTAATATACCTATTGCAGAGATCTCACGATATGCATCTATTTCTATAATACTAGAGTATATTTCTTGTATACAGTGGATAAAGTAATTTCCCTTAAAGCGAATGGATTAAAACCAAATTTGGTCCGTTCATTCATATTACAAAAATCGAATTTGATCTTCATACTATTTGAAGCTGTTTGGAAAATGGAGGCCGTTTGAAAATTTAGAAAACTTCATAACTCCCTCAATTTTGGGTCATATGATAAAAAAATAAAATGGAATTACATTCTTCTGGTATTTCGATATGCTGTTCTCATTAGTTTCATATCGTACCTGTTTCATTTAAATTGATTTTTAACCAATTCTACATCTGTTGAAAATGTTTACTAGACCAATTTTTTGTTGTTCTTGACAGTATGTATCCAAATAAAAATTGTCTATCAGAACAAAATTCAAAATAATAATTATTTAAAAATATTTTCCGGTATTAAATTCTAATTATATTTATCTCCTTCGCTTATCTTCGCGACCTCAGGTTGAGAAACTCTGTCCTATGTTGTTTCTTCTTCTTGGAGACCTCGTGTTCGTAAGGATTGAGGCGTCAAGCCAGCGGCTCAAGGGTCCTGACTTCGAATCTTGGCTGGGGTATGGTTGTCTCCGGATTCTGAAACTTTTATAGCAGTGCCAGAGGACACTCAAGACGGGCCGAAATCCTTCGTTACTGAACGGGCCAAACAGTACATTTGTTGCCTGATTCTTCTCATTATTATTATCTTTACTCATCATGCTGCTCATATTACTAATACTAATGATACTACTACTACTACTACTACTACTACTACTACTACTACTACTAATAATAATAATAATAATAATAATAATAATAATCATCATCATCATAGAAAGCCATTTTAGCGTTGTGGTTTCAACCTGTCCCTTTTCTCCAGTGGGTAAACGTGTTCGTTTGGAACTTACGATCGGTGTATCGTATCGTGCTCCATTTGACATCGGTTCGCATCAATGAGGTACTACAGACCCGAATCATCACCACCTCTTACCATCTTGAGTTTGTAATATTTGTCTTCGTGAGAAAACAGGTTCCAGTGTATGACATTCTGGCATGTATGACTAGAGTACATAACTTTTAGGGGCTATGGGAGAACAATCATTCTACTTCCGGTTCAACAACGTTGCGAATCGTAAGAGTAAGCAGATTTCCATCTTTCAATATGTCCTTCCACTTGTGCAAGTTTGAATGCGATACCCGTCGAGGAGTAGGATAGCTTTGCTTGTCAGTTCATAAGCGGACAGTGGACAATTGATGTAGTTCGATATATTTTTATTTCAGCTACTTTTCTTTACATGCTTTTTAATCAGGGCGAGATTTTCGCGTCTAGTATTTTCTCTGAGACATAAAGCTACAGGCAAAGTAGTAATAACTTCATTTCAAAAGTACTGTGACATTACTACACCATCATGAAGCTCAAATATCACAAATAGTGTGGTGTCACTGTTAAGAGGAATCCCTGTCTCGTTAGGAGCATTATTTCACCTTTCATATGAATAAACAGTTTATCCCAGATTTATTCCAGAATCATGTACATATACAGAAGTACATATACATATAAATATATAGATATAGATTTAGATATATAGATATATAGGTATAGATATATCAACTGCATTAGATTGCCAACGAACGACGTACTTTTTAATGCCATAAAAATACTCACTCAGAAATTTTTGTTGGGGGTTCTAATAGTACAAGCCACTACACCTATGTGGTATTGAACGGGTATTATTCTGCACCCGAAAAAGTAACAAGTAATTGTAAGATACTTCCAGGGATAAAAATGGTAGAACTAGATTGTTTTTATAAGAGAAAGAGTACAGATGAAGTGAAAGATCAAATTTTCATGCTATATCAATCATTTCTCTGTTAGACAATTATAGTTTTATTAAGAAAGTGAGTTGGGAAACTTTGGGGGGTCCGGACACTGTAGACGCCCTCTCCACGTAAGTGCGAACCTGACTCTCACCACTATAATTGTGTTGATCTTAATGAAATTTATCGATTGGCATATATATGCGATTTTTCGATATTTTTTCGGTTAAACGCTAATATGATTGTGCAATTTTAAAAGAACTATGGGACAAAAAGCGACAAATCTATACTCTCTTCCTTTCAACCAGTGTTGCTATGCTGGGGATCTTCTTGAATTTTCTACGTTATACTAATTACAAGATAATAATAATAATAATAATAATAATAATAATAATAATAATAATAATAATAATAATAATAATAATAATAATAATAATAATAATAATATACCCTAATAATAATAATAATAATAATAATAATAATAATAATAATAATAATAATAATAATAATAATAATAATAATAATAATATGAAATGAAGCGATTTACCTTCCACTAATATAAAATAGACTGTGAATAAGTATTCCTTAATCGAAAACAACTATTATTTCTTGTCAGAAATGCAGTGTGTCCTTTGTGTCATCACCTCATATTGAAAAAAAATGAAATCTTTATGTTTTACGTCCCACGATTATGCCGGTTAAGCTAAAGGAGATGGTGATGATGAGAAATGAATGAAATGGTGGAGTGAAGAAAGTGGGAGAACCCCGAGAAAACCCACGAGCACGGTGTTTGTCCACCACAAAGTCCACACGGCGCGAGCTGGGATCGAACCAGGAACCCCAAGCCCCGGAGGTGAACGCTTTGCCATTGAGCCACCACACACTGTCACACCTCATATTCAGTCTAACGACACTAGAAAAAGTTTCATTTTTCACACATTTTGGGTTGAAAATTTTCTAAGTTGATTGTATTTCATTTGATACTTTTTCTTTCATTCACTCGTTTCTTTATTACTTTATTTTACTAGAGCATAATTTTCTTTCTTTGGCGGTTGATTTTTCACTATCATATACTCCACAAAATCACTTTTTCAGTAAGAAATTTTTTTTATTAAAATTTGAAAATTAACACTAATTTCACGCGCTTTGATCATGATTACTCATTATATCTACTTTTCGTCCCTATAGAATTTTATTGGCATGGATTTTACAGATACGAAAAATCTCATATTTAGCTATATGATCAATTTCGAGGAAAATTCCCTTTATCTCTTTCGGGAAAATTAATGTCAAAAAATCCCACAAAATGGGATTTTTTTCAATGGTTGGCATCACTGCTTTCGATAACCCAGAGACAATCTCAGGTAATATCCTTCAACTGATATTAATCTTGTCTTCGTTAGGTGGTGCATAACCTTGAGACAAGGGGAAAAAACCCTGATCAAATAAAAGATTGATGTCAAAATGCGCTTTTATAATTGTAATTAATGTTTTACAATGTGTGTGCATGTAAAAACTTACAAAAGACGTACATCAATACCAAAAAGATAAAATAAAAATACAATAAGTCTTTAGTTGCAGTACAAGAACATAAAACTGTGAGCACAAAATGGCGGATAGACAACAAGGGATTTCATACAGATACAGGGCGGATAGACAGATGTTTGTAAGATTAAGCACAAAAGGACTACAATGGAAATTTTCAATACAGATAATAGTGATTTTACTTCTCAGAATTTAGACTAAGTTTTTTTTTTCTTTACTGTGTTATATATGAAGAAAATAGGCTCTGTAAAATACCCAGACGCATTATACAATGCAATAAAATCATTGGATATGAAGAATAATCAAAAACCATTGTTGCACTTAGTTAAAAAAGAAATATTCAGAGAAAAAGCAGGAGCAAGATTGATTAAAGACTTTATTGTGATTTTTTTTTGACTGTTCCCAAGGTTAAACTTATCAAAGTGAATGACACTCTCCAGGAAGATAAGCTAGGAGATTTTTTGCAAATGCTTGTGTAATGTTTCTTTAAATATTTTCCTGTTTAGTTCAACTAGTAAAAAGGGAATCATTGATTATGAACATGTTGGAAAAGACTTGGATTTAATCATTGCACAAATGATGATTTACTCATTTATTTCCTGTTACATATAGAAAACTTCTCCATAAGGAACGTGTTCTTCAGATTCTGCTCGCCGATTTCTTTAATTCGATATATGATACTACACGAAACGTTCATTAAAATTTGATCTGTACTATATCCATTATATTAAATATTATGGACTCTATATACCACGTATCTGAAGTTGGTTCCCCACCTCTCCCACGAAACTTATAACATCGTTAGTGCATGATTAAAGCACTAAACGCAATAAGCACTAACGTTAGTGTTACCATATTTTGGAATTTATTCAAGATTTTTGGTTGGGGGCCAACTTCAGAAATATCACATTCATTACAAATTGACGTAGGAACATGGGGTTAACGGTAATTCTTAGTGCATCGTAAGTGCACTTAAAGGCACTAAACACTAACGTCTATATTAGCATATTTTGAGATTTATTCAAGATTTTTGGTGAAGGCCAACTTAAGAAATATCAAATTCTATACAAACTCTTAATGTTTTCTAGAGGCACTAATGATGCACTAACAATCTTTTCGTGAGTGCTTGAAGTTCACTCTGACTCTCAAAGATATTTTACTTGTAGCACCTACACTAAAGAAGCACTAACGTTAGGTGTGGTGGAATAAGAAGCACTAACGACGCACTAACGAATGACACTAATTTTTCGTTAGTGCTTGAAGTGGCTGGGGCAGTGTGAACTTCGCTCCCAAAAGGATTTTATTTGTAGCACCTACACTAATGAAATACTAACGTTAGGCGTTGGTGCACTAAGAAGCACTAGCGATGCACTAACGATTAACACTAAATTTATCGTGCTTCATGAGTGTAGGTGCTATAAGTAAAAAAACTTAGGGGACCAGCGTGAAGTTGGCGCCCACATTCAGAGCTAACGAAAAAAAGTCATTCGTAAGAGCATCGTTAGCGCTTCTAGAAAACACTAATAATTTCGTTAGTGTTTCACTATTGGTGTAGTTATGGCCAATTACATGTCACGAAACTCCCATAAGAAATACATGGGAATTTTTTCATTGCGTCAAATTCCCGCCAAATTCAAACGCTAACGAAAAAAAAATGTCATTCGTAAGAGCATCGTTAGCGCTTCTAGAAAACACTAATAATTTCGTTAGTGTTTCACTATTGGTGTAGTTATGGTCAATTACATGTCACGAAACTCCCATAAGAAATACATGGGAATTTTTTCATTGCGTCAAATTCCCGCCAAATTCAAACCACTAATGATCTCTTATAGTACAATTCTTAGTGCATCGTTATTGCTTCTTAGTGCACCAACACCTAACGTTAGTGTTTCTTTACTGTAGATGCTAGAAGTAAAAAACCTTTGGGGGCTAGCATGAATTTGCCCCTCCCCACTTTAAGCACAAACAAAAGATTAATGCAATTTGTTACTGCATCGTTAATGCTTCTAGAAAACACTAATAGTCTGTATAGAATTTTATATTTCTGAAGTTATCCCCCACCAAAAATGTTGAATAAATCCCAAAATGTGGTAACACTAACATCAGTGCTTAGTGCATTTAAGTGCACTAACGATGCACTAACGATTGCAGTTAACCCCATGTTTCTACGTCAATTTGTTTGGAATTTTATATTTCTGAAGTTGATCCCCCACAAAAATCTGGAATAAATCCCAAAATATGGTAAGACTAACGTTAGTGCTTAGTGTGTTTAAATGCACTAACGATTGTCGTTAACCTCTTGTTCCTACGTCAATTTGTATGGAATTTGATATTTCTGAAGTTGCCCCTCCCACCAAAAATCTTGAATGAATCCCAAAATATGATAACACAAACTTTAGTGCTTAGTGCGTTTTACTGCACTAATGATGCACTAACGATTTGATAAGTTTGGTGAAAATCTGTCTGCATAAAGAAGACTGTCTGAAGAAAATCTTCAATAACTCGTAAACTCGATAGTAATAACGTTAGTTCTTAGTGCACTAACATGCACTAACGATGTGGGACGTTTTGTTTAATTTGGGAGAGGTGGGGGGCCAACTTTGGGCACGTCTATACATCTTGTGTTGTAGATTTTTCTGAGACTATGGCGTATTAATTGATATATCCCAGATTATAGTGAATTCTGGAGTGTACCCAGCACGTTTTTCTTAAGGGGGACCTATAACTTTTTCAAGTTGACGAGTTTTTACATATTAAAACTGGACCGAAAGCCTTATTTCAGAATATGAAAGTATTAATAATTACTTAGGCTACTTATGTATTACACATACTGGTATATCATTATTAATATTATTGTTATTTGCAATGGAAACATGACTTGACAATTGTGCAAAACTAGAATGACAGACTCCACCAGATATATATAAGTTACAGGAAATCTAGTTGTTTAATTTCGTCTTTACATGTATAAATAAAAGGTACGAACCACCGCACTAAACTTTCTCGCTCCAATTCCTTAAATTAAGTACTGCAATTATTAATGAAACTGTTTCTTGTGAAATAGGAACAAAACTATAATATTTTCGGAAAATTTCGCCCAAAGAAAACTTACCCCAAAAGTAAACTACCCTTTGTAGACTTTTCATTAGAAAATGACTTATGTCATATATTAGGTTTATTAATGAAATATGTGTGTATAAAATTATAACATCACAGAAGTCGAATTTCACAAAACTGTCGAATCTCTTGTGGATATTCTGGTGGGTTATTTATGCAGCATTACTGGAATATTAATGATATGTTTATTTATGAAATATGAGCAACATTGCCTGAGCCGTTTTTAAGAAAGTATTGTGAAAAGAAACTTACTCCAAGAGTAGACTATCCCTTGTGAGTTTATTCTTAAGAAGTACTTTAAGAAACGTTATAAAGTTATTAATAAAATATGAACAAAATTGACTCAGTTGTTTCTAAAAAAAAATCGTCCTAAAGAAACTCACCCCTCGTACATTTCTCACAACTAAAGAATTCATTGTCATATTATTAAAGAAATATTTTTTATGAAATATAAATAATATCACCTGAGTCGTTTTCGGGAAAGAGCTTTCACGTGGCTAAGCGGTTTTCGTACGCGTCTTTGGCGTGAGAGATCGGGTTCCATTTCGGGCGGGAGCTCATGTGGTTCGGATTTCACGTTAATCAGTCCGTCTCGTCTCATATAGCCTCGCTGCTGAAAGGGACGCTAAACTCAAAATTAACTCAATGTTTTAATAAAATCGTCCGAAAAAACTCATCCTTATGAATAAACTACCCCTCGTAACAAATGAGTTATTACACGTTACCAGGAAATTAATGAAATATTTATTTATGAAATATAAACAAAATTGCCTGTATCGGTTTTTAGAAAATTATCCGAGAAAAAAAAAAAACACCCCGAGAACAATCTATCCAATGAGTTATGTCATATTGTCAGGCTTCATAAATAAATGCTAAAGAAAAATTTATTTTTATGAAATATGAAAGAAAATTGACGATCACCATATATTCTTCTCTCGTTCCAAAGTAAAAATTTTAATAAAAATGGAGAAAAATCGAAGAAAGTCTAAGAACACTCTGAGATACTATATATAAAATACTGTTTGTACCGTTAAGTAAATGAGAGTAAACAAACTTAATGAGAAATCAGTATCAATGGCGCAGACAAGGGCGCTTTCTCGGTTCAAGCCATGCTTCCTTTAGTACAGTGATACCTAAATGAATTCTGCTTCTGTGTAGTATGTTTCATTTGTGATCCTGACTTTACGGTTCTTTCACAGATATTATTTGTCACGAAAAAGAAATATTACACTTGCACAGACCACGATGGCAGAACTTTCTTTGCCTTTCTGCGATGAGCTTTTGTAAGTCGAAAATTTTCTGTAGGAACTCTGCAGAAGAAACACTTGAGATGGTTAAAAATATGTTTTACAAGACGTAGAAAACAGTTCAAACTATATTTATGCGAGATAGCAGGCATATTTTTATACTTTTCTGATGGCTATCTTTTTAATTCTGGCAATTTTTCTGCACAGGCGCGGCAAATTTTCTGCGATTACATCGCAGATCGCGGCATGTTCTGCTATGGGGGCACAGACATGTTTAAAGAAAAATTTACTTTTCATAATCTCTATCTCTAACCCTACACAAGATTTCAGCAAATTAGTTATATATACTTTTTCTACTGATTTTTTTTTTTCATTTTCTTCAACTCCTTTTCGTTACTATATGCATCAAAATTTACCTTTTGTGTTTGCGAATAGACAGCATTAAAAAAGAAAGTGGACTTTTAAATGTTATTTTTATCGACATTATTATTTAGCTCCTCTTTATTCGCATTGCTAGCGTTCTCGACCTCGGTGTGCATGGTCTTTGGTTCTATTCTCGCTGGAAGCACTGAAATTTTCTGGTATTTATCCAGCACCATGAGACAACTGGAGAGCCCTGAATTAAGAAGTAATTAACTCTGATCCAGAAAAGCCAGAAAATAATGGAGCTTGAAAACTGATGCGCTGGCCACTCATCATCTAGTTGAACGTCAGCTATCTGGCTGAACATAGCTTTTTATGGCTGTAGTACTAGGAAGTTTAATATAGTACTTGTTAGGAAATTTCATTAGTACTTCAATACTGTGTAACTAAAGGAAACTTAGAAGAATGCGACTCTTTCTTGCCTGTCTCTCCTGCAATTTGCCCCACCTTTCTGTACTTGAAGAAAATACTAAACTTCGTGTCGCAATAGCCCATGAAGTACTCTGAACGGTGACGACACATAGTGTTTGGTGTGTGTGTATGTGTGCATTTAAGTGACTTCTTCGTTATAGCAATTAATGGTGTCATCTATGCTTGTTTCTGACTATGCACCAATTATTACATTTGGGAAGTTCGTAATTATTATAATGTGTCGACACAGTTTAGATTTTTCCTTTCGTATCCATACTATTATATAAAAGAGTCAACATAAAGGTCATACTACTATAGCCAGAAACTTAAAACTCTTTTGCCATGAAAACAAAGGAGAAGAAATATTTTTAAAAAATGCTAAGGGAAGTTAAAAAGGGGGGAGGGTTCAAATCGTTTTACCAAGAATGAAATGTCTCACATGTGTAAATAAAACTTCTCATATGAGCTTTCCATTAAAAATAACTGAACATATGTTTCAGCATTCTTTGAAAATTCCGCTTTTAAACGGAGAAAAGGGGCAATATCTCTTACAAATTTTGACTCTTTATTGTGAAATTGCCAAATGTGAGAATTCACTCAAGTTAGAAATGTGGAATTCGGAACTTAAACGCTTAATTAATAATAAGAGGATACATGTTTCGATAACATAGCTTCTAGTGGGGAAAGGGAACAGTTTCTATAATATTCAAAGTTCCGATTCATATATATATATATATATATATATATATATATATATATATATATATATATATATATATATATATATATATATATATATATATATATATATATATATATATATATATATATATATATATATATATATATATATACTCTATGTCAGTGTCAGTTTAAGTTGGAGAAGTTTCCAAATTTTTAAAAAAATCAGCTCCTAAAGGGTTCAATTTCTAGTCTTAAAATTTTCAATTCTTTATTCATAAAATGCTTAATGTGTTTCCTTAAATTGGAGGGGTGAAATTTTATATATAAACTCTTAATCAAAAATGAACGAAACATCTGTTGCAGCGTTTTTGATTTGGTTTGATTTAGTTTAACGTCCCAGGATTATGCCTGCTAGGCTAAAGGAGACGTAAATCTACTGATAGTGGAATCCGAACAACTTTGGCCGTTCAACTGTACCTCCATCGGGAATCGAACCAAGGACCACGGGAACCGAAGTCAAGCGTACTAGCCATCAGACCAAGCGGGGGTTCTTGCAAATTTGAATATTGTAAAAATTGCGCCTTTTTTGTTTTTGAAAATTCCGCTTCTCAAAAGCAAAACAGGCGCAATTTTTACAATATTCAAATTTCTGGTTTGATATTTGCTAAATTACACTGTTCCCATGTTAAAAGTCGGCACTTCTATTTGTTCCATTATAAGCATTCGTCATTTGCTTTAATATACATGTTTAAATAAGTATCTAACATTCGAACACCTTTTGGGGGAACCGGACTCCCATTTCCTCCCCGTGGGTACACCTCTGAGCGAATCTATACATACTTGTGACGAATGAATCGAGACTTCTGAGAACATGACTGATATACTTCTAAACGCTGAGGATATTAGAATGAATCAATCAAGATTTTTGAAATTATAACGAACCTATCGATGGGGGTTCTAACATATCTAACGACACATTTGAGATTGTGAAGAATCAATCGACACATCTGAAATTATGATGAATCAATGAAAACTATGATTATGACGAATTATTTGACAATTCTGAAATTATGGCGAATCCATCGACATTTTTGAGATTATGACGAATCCATTGACACTTTTGTGATAATGATAAATCATTCAATACTTCTGAGATATAGAAGTACAAAACTTCCATATCTCAAAGTGGCTAGGATTTTTGAGCAAGACTAAAAACTAGCTGTGCAAAGACTAAAAACTGTTTTTTTTTTAAGGGGGAGAACGGAATTTTTTGCCTGGGAATTTTTGAGTTCCCGAAAACATTTCAACAATGAAAATATAACAATAGGCCTACGATCACTCTTCCTTTCGCATTGTAACACCACTTAAAATTTGATTAACCTTTAGATGCATTTCGGAGGTCAAATTGACCCCTTAGGTGTTCTTTTTTTGTATTTTAAGTGTATGATTTTTTAAAAATCATAATGGTTGTTTCTGACATCTTGCAGTAGGCTCTTCTGTATTATTTTTTTTTATTTATTTAATAATTTTATTTATAATAACGGTGTAGGCATGTAGTTATTACATGTACTACGTATTTTCATTTGGGTGGTTAATTTGACCCTTTCTTCATTTTGTTCTGTTTTGGTGGAATCTTGTACAAGGTTTCAAGTGATGATAGTTACTACAACGTCTTTTTTAAGAGTAAGAAGAAGAAGAAAGTGCAAGAAAAAGAAGGAGCGCAAGAAAAAGGCTTGATAATTCTTTAACTGCTAGATTTTTATTGCGTCATATAACTTATGTCTAAGGACTGTGTCTAGTCTGAAAGGTTATTGTTGTGTGGTCGAAACAGCCTGGTGAAGGATCAGTGGTCTCACAAACGATGAAATTTTGCAGGAACTTATTTTAGAGGAACAGGAATAACATGGACGCGGATATAAGAGTGACAAATTTAAAACTCTTGTACACAAAAGATGAAGACTACACTTATCGTACAAGTTTTGCAATGTACAATTAAATATCAAAGTTCGCAAAAATAATAGAGCCCTAATTTGTTATGAGAAACTGATACTAAAGTTATATATCCTGAAAGTATAAGCGAAATTTAATGTTCAAGAAATTTATGTACTCATTTGTTGTTAATACAAAGATGGAGCCCTTGTACCTAAATTGAAAATCATTAAAAAAATATTTCGTGAAAGTATTGATTATGTCCTAGCAGTAGGTTTCAAACAAGAATTACGGAACAATGTTGGAAGAAACAGGACAAAAGTCAAAGGGTCAAAATGCCCGCCCCCCAAATGTAATAACGTAGAAAAAATTCCAAATGAATCTAAAGGTTAAGTATTCTGAAGAGAAACAGACAGACAGACACACACACACACACTAAACAATGAACCAAAGAAAATCTTTCATTTAAGTGTTCGGTGGATGCAATAGGTTTTCTAATTAAAACAAGTGGCCCCGCGTAGCATAGTCGCTCACGCTCTCGTCTTTCATAGAGCGGACCTGGGTTCGATTTAAGGTGGGGACCTCGGTCGGTAAAGTGTAAAAGCTTTCTGAGATCAGCCATCCTGAGTGAAGTTTTTACTCATTCACACCAGGCAAATGCCAGGATGGTGCCAAACATACTGGTCCCAGGCCGCTTCCTTCCTTCTACAATCCTTTCTTCATTTCCATTTCTCGGATAGTGTTATTGAGGAGGGACGGCATCCCTCAAACGTGACGGGCAAGAAATATGTCGAAAGCCCAGAAATATAATTCCTAATCATAATCTAATTGCAACAATTTGTTTTCAGAGTAATTAAAGTAATGTTCAAGAACAAAAATGTTAAATTATAAAGTTTAAAAATGTTAGCAATAACTGTCCTGAATATGTTATAGTTGGGCTTCATGGATGAAAATTATCATTTAAAACATACGAATAACCTTAAACTTGAATTAATAATGATTTACGAACTAAAGACACACTTTATGTATCTTTAGCACATATGCATTAAGCAAGTACATATAATGACCGCATTAATTTATTGAAGCTGTTAAAATTCAACGGGCAGAAATTAAAAACATTATTCACAAGCTTTATACTTGCAACATATTGACATGATAGAACATCATGATCAAAAACTGATGTTTATGAATTTTAGTTTATAAAACCAAATACATATTATTTTCTAATCAACTCTCAGAAAATCACAATAAAATGTTTCCTGAACGGAGAACGAGATGTTAACGAAATTTTATAGTAAATAAAAATATTTCGGTATCTGTTTCTTGCTTTAATGGTAGCCCTACTTCCTGCTTGACTTTCAGTTTGAATGTAGGCGACCCGTAAAACATTTTAATTTTCAGGACTTTGGTAGGTGGTTAGGCAACCCAAATGGCACCTGTAAGATGTTGAGTTGCATCCCTTACATGTGTTGGTAACCAGTGGATTGCCAGTTTATGGGCTATCCGCGCAGTTTTAGTTCAACAATTGATTACACTTAAACAAAGGTGGTATTTGGCTCAGTGGTAGAGCGTTCACCTCCGGTGCTTAGGGTCCCTGGTTCGATCCCAGCTCGCGCCGTGTGGATCTTTTGGTGGACAAACACCGTGCTCGTGGCTTGTCTCGGGGTTCTCCCGTTTCCTCCCACTTTCTTCATTCCACCATTTCATTCATTTCTCATAATCACGGTCTCCTTTAGCCTAACCGACATAACCGTGCTAGGTAAAACTGAAAGATTTCATTTCATTTTTTTCATAGTGCTACTCATGAGGTAAAGCTCCGCACTTCCAAGATCTCGGAACAAGAGGAAATAATGTAGGCAGCATCACGCTCCTCTTGCCTCTGACCCTCAGCTTTCCGCAGGTATCCATTTGGTAGAGGTTGAAGAAAACCTTATGTGTCGCAATTGAAAACATGTAGAAATAGACAATAAATCCCATCTCCCACGGGGAATCAAACCCGAGCCATGGAGTAGATGAGTCGAACTGTCACTGTTGAAACTACAAAGAAGCTATCGATATCTAATGCATCAAACTATGTCAAAGTGTTTAGAATAAAATAGAACTTAGAAACATACAAACCTTGGATACATGTGAAAAACATTATCCTAGCTTTAACTTCGTCACAGTCAGGCAAAGAGGGTAAATCAATGTCCAAATTAGATGCCACTTATTTCAATAAAGCATTGGTGGTTAGTAAATGAAATGAAATGAAATTTGTAGTTTTACGTCCCACGTTTATCCTCTTTAGGCTAAAGGAAAAAATGATTCGTGAAGGTGAGTGAATTGCTATATTGAAAATGTCGGAAGCGGTGGCTCAGTGGTAGAGCGTTAATCTCTGGTAGTTGGGGGTCCCGGGTTCGATCCCAGTCCCCGAAAAGTGAACTTTGTGGTGGACAAACACTGTGTGCATGGGTTTCCTCAGCGTTCTCCCCTTTCCTCCCACTGTCTTCATTCCACCATTTCATTCGTTTCTCATCATCACCGCCACGTTTAGCCTTGCGGGCATAATCGTGGGACGTAAAACTAAAAAACTTCAATTTTTCCCCTCCCCAGAAAAAATCTAAGTTATGGCGCTGCTCTTAATCAATATTTTTTTTTTTTTACTTTCTATTACTTTTTCTTTCTAAATGAAATTAAATAGAGTGAAATATTTACAAGTTCAATTTTCAATAAGCAGATAATGAAGTAAGGCTGCTGAAGTTACATCAAACAATACATTTTCACTGGATATTGCAAAGCCGGAAATGGTCGTAGATCACTACTATTTCTGGTTTCAATAGAAGCATTAAAGCCGAGATTGAATCCGTTCCTGGGACAGCAAATTCATAATTTAAAAAGAAGAAAAACTGTTCCAGGTTTCCTATTTCCGTTTTATTCCCAGCCAAGTAAGTTTGTGGTGGACAGCATCGTGTCCGTCAGTTTTCTCAGGGTATTCCCGTTTCCTCCCATATTCTCATTCCACTAATTCTTCCATTATCATTCACTTACCGTAATCACTTATCTCCCTTAGCCTAAAAGGGCATAGTCGTGAGACATTAAACAGAAAGAATTCAAGATTTCGTACTTCCATTTTTTTCCCTTTAGAGATCAATATTCGAACCGGAAGTTCTTGCCGATTTATACTACTTCCGGTTTCAATAAAGCGTTAAAAGCTGAAACGGTATATATGCTGGAACGCCGAATCCACATAATAAGACGATCCTCGTTATATTTTGAAGTTCTTCCTCAGTATTGTCATTTTAGATTTTGCTATTGTAAAGGTGCGCGGTGGTAAGATACCTCACCAACGTAGGAATTCCACGTTTTTTTGCTAATATTGGTATTAGTACATAAGCGATTAGCAAGTATGTACTTCTGAACGGGGGCAATTACATTGTGTGTCCTTTACAAATGACACCCCGTGTTCTTTCTCTATAACGATCGATATTGAAACTAGGATTTGTGATCATTTCGTCTACAGAGAGGAATTAAGAGATTGGAGTTATCCTATTTATAAAAGAAAAACATCTCAGTCTGTGAGTTATACTAATGTGCAAACTAAACATTTAATTGTTACGGGTTGCACAAGCACCTAGTTTTAATAATAATAATAATAATAATAATAATAATAATAATAATAATAATAATAATAATAATAATAATAATAATAATAAACAGTTATATTGTTACCTGCACTGTCGCTTCCCTGTATATCAAAGTCGTTCAATAATTACATAAATACGGTATGGAGTTCACAATGGTTTGTGGGCAAATTCAAAATATAAATTAAAGAATTTTGTTAGAGAAAATAAATGTAAATAATTATAACTTTTAATTAAGAAGGGTTTTAACTCATAGTGTCAGCCGGAACAATTATTACTATTAATTAAACGAGTCGTGTTTTGCAGTAGACGTACTAGATCGTTATATAAGAGCTTAAGTAAATCATAATGTTATTGTCACGAAATGCACCAAATGTCAGAATATCTTGATATTATATAGCAAAAACATTAAGTGTTGCCCATGAGACGAGACGAATATGGTTTTCACATCTCGTCTCGTAATTTTTGGACCAATTTCACGCCTCGTCTCAATTTTCGAATTATTATTTCTCGTCTCGTTTTGTAAATCTGTGTACAAACTTTATCTCCGGATTTTCTTCTTGATTTCATCTAGAAGTTATCAGAATCATTCTGCGTCACATGAGATCTATAAAGGGTGTCATATAACAACATTTAAACCATATTTATTATTGAAATACATTTTGTAATGATATGCGTTATCTTTAAACGTTGACAAATACTCTTCATCGTGTTCATACAAATATGTTTATCAATTTAAACGTAGTTTTCTTTACTATAAAACATGTAACACTAAAGCAGTGTTTTAGATCTAGCTAAACTATACATTGTTCGGCGTAAGCTCTAAACTGTGATAAACAAAGCCACGTGAAACTAAATCTCGCTGATTTGCTGTTGTCCTACCGACGCTTGTACTCCTCCGCAGAATAGTTCATGTGATTGCATTATTACTTTTACTATGAAGCTTCATATAAAACTGCTATATTATTATAAATGACAAAAATGTAATACGGATTATCTAATAATACTGCAATCGAGTGTGGCTAATGAAACAATAGAAATAAACACTAAGCATGCGCACTAATTATGGCGCCAACTGAACTGTGGACGGGTGTTCTGCTTTTAAAGTCTGAAAGATGACTGGCATGAATCCCGGTTCCGCGAGTGCTGTGGTGAAACCAACATTCCAACAAGGTAAACCTTTACTCACTAAGCAACAATTGTTTACGAGCGAAATTCATATATATATATATATATATATATATATATATATATATATATATATATATATATATATATATATATATATATATTAATCTTTCGAGTTTCTTTTCTTTCTTTGCTGCTGCTGCTGTAAGTATCTTTACAACATGAGACAGTATTGTCAAAATGCACGTGTATAATTTGCTCCTCCCCGTGGGGAGTTGGAGTGATACATCACTACCAATCGTATTTGTGACAAGCGGAAGGATACAAATATTTTGTTTATCGGAGTTTAGAGCTTACGCTGAACAATGTATAGTGTTATCCACGAGAAGAAACGAAAAATTACTGTAGTCTCGTCTCGTTGGCAACACTAGTTCAACTAGATCTAAAACAGTGTTTTAGTATTACATAATTCATTCTCGTAGGCAACTCTAAACAAAATATGTCCGTTTGTGAGTAATCTTAATACGCAAACATCAAAGCATAAACATTTAGGTGAACTTATTCACAGATTCTTAATTCTTATTATAAAGGCAGGACTTCTTAGTATGTCAGTCGCTAAATTTCAATAGTTCACAGTTAGGCTAATAGGTGTCGTTAGCTACGATGCTTTCCACATGACAAATAGAGAGATATCGCAGATATAGTGTGCAGATAATTCGTAAACGAACCAAAGGCTTGGGGGAGGGGAAACAAATAGTTTTTGTTGCACTGAATTCATATCCAAAAACCCGTTTCTTTTGCTTTTTTCTTATTTAAAACCGAATCTACTAGTAATCAGATTTAAAACCGAATCTACTAGTAAATTTCAACCGCTTCCGGTTTCGGTAGAATGGTTGCAGATCCTTATAGTATATTATTTTCAAATGCTGATTCGATTACAGAAAATTTTGTCACTACCTCTAATGGTAAATATTGAAATCGGAAATGTTAATTCAAACAACTTTTTGTTTCAATAGAGGATTAGAGAAGAGATGGAACCTATGCTTAGGACGCTGAATCGATCATAAAAACTCTCTTCTCTCACCTTTCCTGCTCTTTGGAAATCAGTATTGAAACTGGAAGTACTAGTAAATTTCAACCACTTCCGGTTTTGGTAGAGTATTGCGGGTTCTGACGGCAAGATCTCTTGAGACTCTGAATCGATTGCCGAAAACCACGTGTCACTATCTATTACCATATTTCTTCTATAACGATAAATGTTGAAACCGGAAATTATTAATTAGAACTATTTTCAGTTTGTATAGAGGGTTGACGGAGGAGATGGAACCTACGCTTGGGACGCTTAATCGATTGAAAAAAAAAAAAAAAAGCATTTCGGTATTTCTTACCGTTTTAACTCTATGGAAGTTAGTAGTGAAACCTAAAGTAATAGTAAAATGAAAACATTTCCGGAATGGATATAATATTGGAGGTAGTTATGATAGGTTGCCTTGAGGAAGTAAATCGTTTACAGAAAGCAACTTGTCGCTCTTTGCTCCGTTTTCATTCTATGACGATAAACTCTGAAACCGGAAATGGTTAATTCGAACAATTTCTAATTTGAATAGAGAGCTTACAATATGAAAACTATTCTTAGAACGCTGAATCAACTGGATAAAACTAAATCTCGATATTTTCACTCTGTGGAAATCAGTATTGAAACCAGAAGTACTAGTAAATTTCAAACAGTACTAGTAATTTTTGGTTTAGATAGAGTGTTGCGGGTTGTGGCGGTATGTTCTCATGAAAACCCTGAATCGATTACACAAAACCGCTTGTCACTATCTATTATCATTTTTGTTCTATGAAAAAAATGAAACGAATTTTTTCAGTTTATCGTTCTACGATTATGATTAGAGACGGGATGTTAGGCAAAATGCCTATTCTTTAATATTAAAGATATGATCAAAAATAACGTTTTAGAGTTTATACGGAGAAGTAATAGTTTCGATTTAAGCCAATTTTATTTTGCCTATCCTGCCTATTTCGACCTTTACTGCCTAAATAATTGCTTTAGTGCCTAATGTTGCCTATTTTGTGCATTTTCTTCAAAATAAGTCTTCATTGGGAAAATATATAACTTATATAACATAAATAATACATACATACATACTTATATTAGGTGTTTGTAAACACAAGCACGTGGTACGTTACAATATATATATAGGATGAATTTCAAAGATGTGTACATATTTCGGGAGGTGATTGTTGATATCAAAAGAAGATGAAGAGTGCTCTTGTATTTTGTCGAATTCCGTGTGGTGTACGAGTGACAGTAGTGCCAACTTGGAATCGAAAATCGAATCTTGACAATTGGAACGGTAGAGAAAGATGTGCACATTCATTGGGAGGTGATTCGTGGTATGAAAAGAAGACAAAAAGTCCTCTTGAATGTCACGAATCACCTCCCGAAGTATGTGCACATTTTTCAGATTCACCCAGTATATATGGAATGCATAACAAGCTTCGTTTTTATATAGGCTATACAATGAAAGAAGATATTAACAAACAAGTATGTTTCTATATTCTTTGAGTATTACCTATGACTTAAATCTATTTTTTAATGGTATTGAGTATTTATCTTCATTATTTCGAGTTACAATTTAGTGCCTATTTTTTAAATTTTTAGTGCCTATTTTCCAGGTTTTTAGTGCCTAAAAATCCGGTTTCTAATTATGACCCTTAGTCTAAGCAGAACGGATGACTAAGGCAAGTGAATGATGATAGAACAACTAGTGGAATGAGAATGTGCAACGAAATGGAAGTACCCCCGAGATATGTTGTCCAGCACAAACTTACTTGACCGAAGATCGAACCAGGGTCTCCACGCATCAGAGGTAAGCGCTGTACCACTGAGCTTTGCTCTATGACGATAAATATTAAAACCAAAAATGATTCGAATTAATAATTTCCGGGTTGAATAGAAGGTTAACAGAGGAAAACCTATTTTTGGGATGCTCAACCTATTGCAAAAACAGAATAGAAATCAGTATTGAAAGCGGAAGTAGTAGTAAATTTCAACCACTTCCGGTTTCGATAAAGTGATGCCGGTAGTTATGATATATGCTGTCTTGAGGCACTAAACCGTTTGCAAAAAAATTAGTTTCTCGCTACCTGTTACCGTTTTCGTTCTATGAAGATAAACTTTGAAAACCGGAAATCGCTAATTTGAACCACTTCCGAATTGAATAGAGAATTAACGAAGGAGATGGAACCTATTCTTGGCACGTGGAATCGATTGCGTAAGAATATCTTACCATTTTAGTTGTGATATCTATCGAACAAACGAACGGCAACTATAAAACTTCAGACAGTTATGTATAGCATAGTTTGGCAGTCTTAAAAGAAGAAGAAGAAGAAAAAGAAAGAAAATATTTTTTCCTTAAAAAATTTTTGAAAGTGGGCGTTGAACTCATCCTACACGTGTTCTCATTAACTTACAAACTTACTAACAATTAAGACTTCATTGGAAAGTGAGTTCGACAAAAATAAGGTTGACAAGATTGTATTACGCTACAGGCATTCAATAACAAGGTCTCTGTGATTTTGCACAAGCGTGATATCTACCGGGTATTACTTACTCTGCCGTACGCGAAGTAACTTAACGAAATGCTACTAGAGGCTATATAATAGCAAGTGATGTTTTTTTTCTTTCTTTTTAATACTGGAGTATTGACAAAAATTATGGCCGTATAAATTTATTGTAATTTCCTTCTTTTTTCTTTCTTTCTCTCTTTCTCCAATGTAAAAGAAAGTGACCCCCATTTGAAACCAATATGTTTCTTCTTTTTTTCTTTTTTCATTTTGTGTCTAAGTTGCATAATCCGAAGCTGCTGTTTCAACGTATATATGCGACATACGGTAGTCTTGGTTTTTTCTTCTTGTTTTTCCTTTTTATGTATTTTTGGCCTTAAGAAAGTTTCCGATGTAAAGAACGGAAATAATTATAAACACTGTTTCCAAGCTAGTGAATTAGGTTTAGTTTAATATATATATATATATATATATATATATATATATATATATATATATATATATATATATATATATATATATATATATATATATACATATTTTGCAACCCGAACAGCAGAGGCAACGGTTGGTATATGGCATAATAGCATAACTTGCTCTGTCTGATACATTCTAGTAACTTCCAGTCATTATTGTTAAAGTCGTAAGTTGGGACCGATGCACTTACCTAGCCGGTTATGTGTGTGCAAGAACTAACCATGCAAAGGTATTCCTGCACTGCTGTGTATTTTTTATTTACTTATTTCTTTATTTGTACAGAAGGAAATCAGGCACGTAGCCAGGATTTCGTAATAGGGGGGGGGTCCGTGACGAAATACAGTGGCTATACATCAGGGGCTCGATCATTCTAAACTATTTTACTGGCAACACATATTGGTTCGTTTAGCCAGGATTGCGTAATGGGGGGGAGGGCGTGCCATGAAATACTGTAGTTATCACACCAGGGGCTTGATCAATCTAAATTGTTTTACTGACAACATATATTGGTTTGTTAGGATAATAAAATGAGGATATGTTAATAAGTATTTTAATAACAAACTATGAAGAAATCTCGAGTAAAAGAACATTTTTAAAAGTATTGAAAAAAATATAGTCTTTTGAGATAATTCGAACTCGGTTCTTCTTGTCTTCTTTCTTCCTCTTTTTCTCATCTTCGTTTAATGCCGTCAAAGATAGCAACGAGACCTCTTTCGGCAGTAAAGACATCCTATAAAATGGATTAGTGTTGCCGCGAAATTGAAAATTTCTTTAACACATGTAACTGGAATCTATGTTGCCAGGCTCATATTATTGATGATTGTGGACATTTCTTAAGTTCTACCTGACAGTCTATCTGATAGAGCCGGTTTATCGATCGCCATTTGTAGTCCATAGGATTAGCATGGAGCTGGACGGAATTCGGAATGCTCTGTTGTAATAATATCCTTTTTTAACTTGACCCCCATATCCGTCACACAAAGCTCCTCATAAGAAAGAGTAACCAAACGCTTGTTGTAGCTTTATATTTTTAACGCTCATTCTTCTTTTTCTCGTTTCTTTTTGTTTCATTCTTCTTTAATTTTTCATTTCTGGTTTCGTCAAAGATAGCAACGGAGGGGGAGTCCGGACCCCCCGGACCGATCCCTTGGCTACGTGCCTGAGGAAATACCGGTATTTTATAAATTTCATATTTATAATATTTAAAAAAAGAAAAAAAAGATAGAAAGAAACTGACAAGGAACGGACATGAACGTGTCATCCGGACCTCCAAATCAAACCTAGTCCATTCGATAAACATAACAAAGATATGTTCATGCACAAAAAATTAGGTGGCATGGTCAATGGAAATGGAGTACATCTCTGGGGCCCATTAATCCTGTTAGTATAAAGAAAATCGTAGACTCGCAGTGAAATAGCTATTGCATCAACACTGCTTTTCATTGGAAAGTCATGTTTTATAGTTCTTTCTCTTCAGCATGAAAAACGTTTTCCATAGGTGTACCAGAGTCCATAATGTACCTAAACAGGGAAAATTGGGAGAATATTGGGAAAATTCCCTTCAAAAATCCCTCTCATCAACTTTGACCTCTCCTCTGGAGTGTCCCGGGTAAAAACACAAATCCAAACGTATCTCGAAAAATACTATTGAGGATATGAAATGGGTGTACCAAGTTTTCTTTTGATAGACTGATTCGGAAGTCCGGATGGCACGTTCATGTCCGTTCCTTGTCAGTTGTTAAAATACAAATTACATAATTTTAAAACACAATATATGTATGAGACATATACCAGTTAATAGTTCTTATTGAGATGAATAAAATGATATGCGTAAATGTAAAAGCCTCATGTGTAGTTTTCGAGAAAACGGAGAGGCAAAGAATTTCTCTGTAAACCTATAATAATAATAATAATAATAATAATAATAATAATAATAATAATAATAATAATAATAATAATAATAATAATAATAATAATAATAATAATGCTATACGGCAGCCATCAGAACTTATTGATGTGATACTGACAAGGAAAAAGCCTCGTTTCCTCCTGGTTAGCAGAAATAACACATCGGCTGTTCCAAGATCCGCTCTAGCCCCACCCACATGACCCGAGCAAAATGGCAGTACGTAGCATCATTAATGAGATATACAGACGTAGATCCACATTTATGGAGACATTTATGGAACGCCCACTAAGGGTGTTGTAATCGCAAGGTGACAAAGCGAAGCAGAGCACTCAGAAGGCAAATGTATAGAGAAGACACTAGTTGACAATGAAGTGTTCCGAGCCTAAAATGTCTCCAAAAGTCACCCCGTTCTGGGAGGGGCACTTTTCAACGTAGGACACAGGAATAAAGAAATTGCGAAACAGTGTTTGGCGAAGGGTTTCACCGTTTCCAACAAGGTTATTACCAATGTAATCAAACGTCAAACGCAACAAACATGCAGCCCCAAAGGAAGTAGGTGTGAGCACTTCTTCTTCTTCACCTCAACGATCGGCCGGTAGGCAACACGGAAATTTTAAAAATTTTCTGTCTTTTGGGAGAGCTGTTTTATACTTTGATAAGGTCTTCGTAACTCCATCTAGATATTCTATCCTTGGTCTTCCTCTTCCTGGTTATCCTTTTTGCCTTTCTCTCTATCACAACGGTGATCCAATCAGAGTACCTGATAAGATGGCCCAGCACACTGTTTCTTCTTTTTCCTATTATCCCATGATCTGTCGTCCTTCATTAGCTTCTTTTAGTACGTCTTCATTTATTTCTCCTTCGGTCCATGATACGCGTAGCAACATCACCACATTTCAAATGCTTCCAGCTTGGATATTTCAGCTTTTCTCAATCTTCACGTCTCTGATCCGTAAAGCTCCACGTTCCATACCGTGGTTTAATAAATCATTTACGAACATCCAGCGGCACATTTCTTGATGTTAGTAGTCCTCATTTCCTATTGAATGCTTGTTTAGCCTGCGCTATTCTGGAACTTACGTCTTTTTTCACTTCTCCCGTCCGAAGATATCACACTTCCTAAATAGGGGAATGTCTTAACGTCTTCAACTTTCTCTCCATCTAGCCATACGTTTGCCCATTCCTGTCCTTCTCTTGTGCACTTTATAACTTTGGTTTTCTTCTTATTTATCTTCATTTTGCATGTTTTTCCAGTTGGTAATTCAAATTTGAAAGTGCTTCCTGCAAGTCATTTTCGTTCTCCGCCATCAGTGTCATGTCATCAGCAAACCTTATTGTGCTGAAAACTTAGTCATTTACTTTTACGCTTTTCTCGTTTTTATCAAAGAATTCTTTCATAGCCTTTTCTACATAGACGTTGAACAGGAGAGATGAAAGTCCACATCCTTGCCTTACTCCTTTACTTATACTTGATTCCTTTTGATCTCTAACTTTTACAGCTGTCTGGTTCCTGTAAAGTTGGTATATTATTCTTCTGTCTCTGCAATCCACTTTCAGATTCTTCAACGTTCTGAACATGATATTCCAATTTACGATGTCAAAAGCTTTTCCTATATCTGTAAATGGTATCACAATTGGTTTGGTCACTCTGATGCGTTGTTCCATGATCAAGCATAGACTCAGTATTGCTTCCCTTGTTCCCCTTTTTCTCCTGAATTCAAACTGGTCCTTCGATAGGAATTCTTCGATTTTCCCTTCCATTTGTTGTGCGATAATTTTGCACAGTATTTTTGATGCATGGGAAAGCAAATCTAACATTCTGTATTCTTCGCATTTCCGTGCGCCTTTTCTCTTGCTTTGTGGTAAGAAACATATTTAGTTGAAAGATTATCCATATTTCTGGATGTATTTCATTACATTTTCATAAATATCTTCAATGTCTTCTGCAAATTAAATATTAGTACCTTAAAAAAAAAAAAAAAAAAAAAGAGGTAAATCCACTGGTGCTGTGCCTTCATATATTGTAATTACAGTATCTTTCATAACATTTTACGATCTACGAAAATGAAATTTTATTTTAATATTATGTTAACATCCGAAAAGGTATATTAACTGCACAATGTAGATAATGATAGATAGTTATGTTTTACATCAACTAAACGGAGACAAAGTTTATACTTGAAAATTTGAGAAAAAGTACGAAATATAAATAAAAAGGAATTATGACTTTCCAAAAGTTTATATTATGTTCGTTTCATTAGCTTTTTCTTTGTTATTATTACCCCGCTCTATGTACTCTCTCCTCGATTTGTTAATTCAAGGTCGAGAAAAATCATGTGAATGTCGACGTGAAAAAAAAAATCATTAATAAATTATGTAATTTTTCAATGACACCCTTTGGCATATGTTTCAATCACATTATATATATATATATATATATATATATATATATATATTCCCATGGCATTCATTATTTGTGAAAAATTTCATATCATGTGCAAGTCAACGCTTCTTTAATTTCCAAGGTATTCTTCTCTTTGTTTCTCTAATATATATATAGGGAGAGAGAGAGAGAGAGTATGCAATAGCTTCATTAACGCCTTTTATAGTATTAATGACGATAATTAATCGTGCATTATTGCGTGGTTAAAGGTTATATTATAGCTCCTATCCAAGGGTAATTAACGGCTTAATTATTACAGCTTGTTGCGAAAAGAACAATATAAGGATTCTATTTATAGCCATTATTTACGGTGGTTTGTATTATAATGGATGTTTGGGTTCAAGAGGTGCGGAAATGTAGCACATACACGAAGTTGCATGCATACACGCAATTTTGAATGCAGATATTTTTTTTTCTGGAAACTAACTTCAAATTCGAGAATCATTTCAAAAAATCTGGAGCTGTAAAAGCAAAGCACTAACAAATGCTCACCTATCATTTCACGCAATAATAGTAGATAATTAGACGGAAACTAAGAGATAGAAGTGCGCAGTAGCTCGATGATACGGCTCCCACCTCTGGTGCGACAGGATTCTGGTTCCCACCTCTGGTGCGACAGGATTCTGGTTCAATCTCAGGTCATGCAAGTTTGTACAATTAACATAGTGTCTGTGGGTTTTCTCGGGGGTATTCCTACTCTCTTTTTCCACAAATTCTTCCATCATCATTAACTTGCCTTAATCACGTCTCCTTTAGCCTAACGGGTGTAATCGTGTGACGTTAAACTGAAAGAGTTCATTTCATTTTCATCCTTATTCCGTAAAATATTTAATAATCATTTTCTTTCAATAAATATCCATGTACTTTACACTACAAGTCATAATCATGGGACGTAAAACTGCAGATTTCATTGAACGTTTTATCAAACCTGCGAACCCCCATTTGCACTGCGGTAAGCAGTCAATCCCTTTTATCTTGATTTCATGATTTGATTTTACTTCCCTCAATCACTGCAGCTTTGCTCATTGTTTGCAAGATGCGCATGAGATTCTCAGCTCGATTCCGAGTGGAAGAGCATCATGCATAATACAGAGGTTAAAATTTCATAATAAAATGTCCGTCTACTTGTACGAAAGATTTATTTGGATATAGATTCATGCATGAATTTGAGGCTTTATAAGAGGAGATCTTGATTATTATTATTATTTATTTTTTTACGTCCTCGTGTTGTGTTTTTAGAATATATTGGTATTTGGGGCTATATTGGTATACACGAAAATATTTGGACATTACAGAAGTTGGAGAAAGTACCTTTGTAGAAAGGCGAACTGAATTGGACACATTTTGAGAAAGTATTGACTTCTTCATAGCATCAAACAGAGTAAGATGGAAGGCGACGAGTAGGAAGAAAAAGAACATACAGTATCTTATCAAGATTAAAAAAATAGATAATGAAATGAAATCCTTCAGTTTAACGTCCCATCATCAAGGGCGCTTATCAAGGGGGGGCAAGGTGGGGCGCTCGGCCCTCCTAGAAGAAATTGTACTTCAGAATATCGAAAACCCAATAGAATTTTTACATTAGTTACAGCAAAATTTGAAACTATATTTGAAACGTCGCTTATACTCGCTCCCCTTGGAAACTACAACATGGGCGCCCTTGCCCACTATTATGCCCGTTAGGCAAAGGGAGACGAATGATTAAGTCAAATGAATGATTATGGAATAATTTGTGGAATGAGAAAGTGGGAGAATCCTGAGAAAACCTACGGTCACGGTATTGTCCACCACAAACTTACTTGGCTAAGGATCGAAACAGGAACCCCACGTACCAGAGGTTAACGCTCTACCACTTAGTCACCGTGTCCCCCAAAATATAGAACAAAATAATGGGAGTTAAAGGAGGAAGCTGAAGATCTAGAAACATTTCCAGACCGTAACCTAAAGGTGGGTCTCATATTAGTCCTAGGAAGAAGAATACTTCATAATAATAACGCGAGGATGACAAACAACCTAAATTACAGAATATTCTGTAAAATGTAACACGAAAACTAAAAAAAAAAAAAAAAATCTTGTAACATAGCATTTTTTCACACAAGCCCTTATCTAAATTAATCTTTCATAAATCACCTCAATGCTGACAGAGTGTAAATACAGATCAATCAATCTCTTATATTTTTTGTCTGCTATTCTTTCCATCATGTCACTCAAAGCACATTTTTGAGTTCAACCAAAATACAGGTTATTTTCAAAACATTGAAAACATTTTATATTTTCAAGATCAATACATGAAAAATAAGAAATAAACTTACCTTCGATTGCTGTGCTAATGTGGACTATGTACATTTATATAAGAAGTCTTATCTTTCTTTCTTTCTTTTTCATAATGAGAGTGAGTTATCTCAATAGGAACTTATTTTATTCTATCCATATGCACACAAATAAGTTTTTGATCAGATAACCTTAACTGACTTTTTGTATTTTTAGTATTGTATTGCTTTAGGTAGATGCCAATTTTATTGAAGAATTTCTTATTCTCCGTTCGTTATGGTTGAGTTATTTTATTATATATTTCTTCACATTGCACTGTAGTCTTGTACTCTTTATTATATTTATTCACTTTTTAAAAATTTCTTTTATATGGCGAAAATATTCGACTGCTTTAAAAAAATTTTAATCAATTTTCATTTGTTAAATGTCAATTTTTCTCAAGAAACGAAACGTTAATTAGGTTTTGACTTTCATTTTCTTGTTGGAAGTCAGTACACTACTTGAAAATGTCAACTGTTTGTATACATTTTTTTTTATTTTTATACACACGTTTATCTGTATTCGTCTGTTGCTGTTTCTATGCATAGACATACGTGTATTTCTATATTACATAATAATTTTGTCAAAAGCCAGTAGCGTAGAATGTCATACCCATGAACTTTTATGTACTTTTGAGAACATAACAAGGCGAATGACCGTTGTGCTTTTCTTCTCGCTCTGTCGTTATATCTTTAAAGTTTAACGCTTACAAGCATTTTTGCTAAATTTTTACGTAACAAAAGAGATTTGCAATTTTTTTCATTCTTATTTTTCTGGCCTATTATTCCTTGATGGAATGAGTATTCTAGAAATGAGAAGTGTAAAACCTGATTGTCCAATAAATTAAAGCCTGATTTTTTTAAAGAAAAAGTAAAAAAAAATAAAGAAACAAATGTTGAGAATTTTTGTAGAAATTATTAGAGTGCTGAACATCAACAAGTATTTCTTTTTTCATATTGCCAAAATAATGGCTGTAGGCCGCTCTAAATATTTTTCATGACTTATTAATGGCATGCATAATAAACAGACATACGACTCTTGTTAGTCATTCTATGTCAGTCGTGACAAGATTTAAAAAAAAATCTTTCTCGTATTGCTTGCACTTTTGAACAACACATTTAGACACAACACATGGCTTCTTTTTTTTTTCAGCCGTATATACAAACTGCAAATTGTCAATTGTTTCTTACACTTCCAAGAAAATGAAGGCATCTTTTGCCAGAGTTTACAAAACTGAAGTTTGAATTTATTTGAATCTCTTCAACTACACGCTGAAACACGAAAACGAATTTTTTTAATTTCACTTTAAAGGTATTTTTGTTTTATTCAACAATACAGTATATTTTAACTATTAATATCTAAGAAAAAAAGTAACAGTCGAACTTAACACGTTGAATCAACCACTAACGAATTCACAACTTTCTTCGAAACACCTCAACTATATCACACTTTTTTTCCTTCGACACACACTACCACACTTTTATATTTCCGATCCATGATTCTTTAATATTGAGCACTGTTGTATATCTTATTTTCTTATTTATATTTTGATAACAAAAAACATCACTATTTTTCCCTTTTCCGTTATTCCTTGACTACTGTTGCAGGTCTGTGGTCCAGAGGTCGGTATGTCATCTTACTCCATCCACCACAAAGAGGAGTCACAATAGCAACCAGTAATCCGGCTCCACCTGCTGAAAACAAGGCGAAAATGATTCCCTTTTCAAATTGTGCCAAGCGCAAAACAACGAACGTGATTAAATCTGTTACTGTTTGAGGTAGGTCGTCGAAACCCTGCAAATAGATAAATAAAAAAATAATAAATATTCTTTAAATATAAATGACAATTAATAAATAACAGTCTAATATTTGTTTTAGTTTGTTTGTATATATGTTTTACTCTTACGTGGTGCATACATACATATAGCCAGCCACATTACAGTGCTTGTTTGAAGCTATAGTAACGTAACTTTACTTCGAGTCATTACTCAACTGTGTAAATTAAACTTGGAAATCAAAAACTGGTTTGAATGCTTAAGTTGCATCACTTTGCTGAGCTGAATATAAATTTTGTTTTAGAGAAAATGTACACGATAGATTATTTGTTAATGAAACATATACCTTGAAATTGATACACATTTAAATGTTTTACTGTGTTATTGAAATCACATTTTCTCAATTCCATTTTCTGAGAAGATAATTTTGTTGATTTTATTTAGATTTCTTTAGTAAAGTGTAGTGCTCTTTAACATTAAATTTAATTTTAATTCTTGTTCCTATAACGGGAGATTGGAGGGAGCAATAAATTTCTCTGTTCTTTCATATTTCATGTAAAGAGTGTACAATAAGATCCCAATATTGTCTGAACTCCAATCGTCCGGATCCCCAAATATATGGATCGATACACGGTATTTAAAAAGGGAACATTAAAAAATTATTGGAATGCAAACTGTGTGTATTCGTTCGTAAAAATATAATTCATGTTTAAATCAAAAAAATAATGTATGTTTAATGGGATTTTCGAAGGTTTTTTTCTGATAGCGTTTGTTCTTTTTAAAATTGTATGTAATAAAAGTGGTCTTCTTTTCAGGATGTACACTCATGTCCAAAATGATTGTTGCATATCTATAACTGTCTTCTTGTATGAATATAATTTGATAATGATTTTGCAGCGTACTTTTAATACTGATACTATGTGTATAATCGGGAAATGTATATTTGTGGCAAACTGCATTGGAAAAGAAATATAAATACGAAAATTAAAATGAATAAAACAAAATATTGCTAAATAGACGAGAAAGTTTTATTTTCGTTTTATTGTTCTTATTTACTGTTCTTTTGACATGAAATTTGCCACATACATGTCTTTACCGATTATACACATACGAACATTATAAGAAATACCGGGCAAATTCGTTATCAAATTATATTCCTACAACAACATATTTATAGATATGCGTCAATAATTTTGGACATGAGTGTACATTAGGCACATCTTTATATTAAAGAAAAGTTAGAAAACATTTTATTTCACAATATAACCTATTTTTGATGATTGCCTCAATTATCCGTATTTCTGCATATCGCAACTCCGTCTCGAAACGCAGTTATGTGCAAAACTACCAACTTTCCAGGAGAAGAAAGAATCCTGCTTTCTCATCAATTTCTGTTTCCTTTTTACGAGACGAATGTTAAGAATTACATATATCAATATATAAGGATTGATGCTACACGATTTTCTACTCATATTGTAGTATATAAATCATTTTCGACGAAAATGTCACAGAGTGGTTTCTCAAGGCGCAAACACTATATCCAGATTGCATCCAGAGCTTGATAGTTCGATAATCGAATTTTCACTGTATTATTATTATTATTATTATTATTATTATTATTATTATTATTATTATTATTATTATTATTATTATTATTATTATTATTATCATTATTATTATTATTATTATTATTATTATTATTATTATTATTATTATTATTATTATTATTATTATTATTACACTCATCATTTTCATGACACCTTTTCGAGATGAGATAGCCTCAACTCAAACTCTTGCTTCATTGGCAAATTTAATTTCAGTGAAACGAGAATTAATCAAACAATTTGAAGTTTCAACAATGTAGATAGATTACCAAATCATTAAAAGCAATAGCTATGTATGTTTTAGATTTGTACTATCTTATCTTGTTAATGATCCTACATGGAGTTACTATATTTTCAATTTCTTTTTTCAACAAGGGAATTTTGAAGATATGATTTTTATGAGAGTATTAACATATTCTTCGTCACTTCTAACCATAGGCGGCCACACAATGAGTGCACCTGCACCCACATTAATACTTCATTTTTCCTATACCAATTCATTTAGTTTTGTTTCTGTTTGGCTCATATTGCTCATCCATGGTGCTTCCTGGTGCGATTTCTATGAACATAAATTTTGATGATGTCATTCAAGAATTTAAGGTCATGATTCCATTTAACAGAAGAATTTCAATATAAAATCTTTTGTACTTGTTGTTCTCAAATAGTTTACATGGTAAAACATGTAGCCTTACAAATTTAGATATCCTAAGATATTTTCTTGAATACATTCGTAGTTTACACATACGTGTATCCAAATATGATGTATCGTCAAATATGTGCGTAACATATATTTATTATGTACATGTTAGTAATGTTTGCTTTACTCTGTCTAATCTGTTAACAACCTGCACCCACAATTCTAGAATTCTGAATCCGTTATGGCTTCTAACTTTCCTCAGGAAATACCTCTTAGATACGATACTACCAGGGTTACCTATAAGGTTACCATTTTTTCTCTGTAATATAGGATACCTGACACACATCTACACGATACCCCGTATACCATGCTTTACAATCTTCATACAGAATAAAAAAATAAATTTAAAAAATACAGGATAATCCTGTATGTCTGGCAATTCTAACTATGCATGCTATGCGTGTTTGAAAAACAAATACTGTAGATTGATAGCACTTTTACAGTGTTAATACTCAAGTTACTCCTGTCGGCTATTTACTGATTATTTAGTGCAATTCAGTAAGGTTATTTTGAACTTGTAGTATAATAGTGTCTTTAGGCATAGTTATAATCTTACTATTCTCTCACAAAGGATATTTTGTTAATATACATGGGGACGAAATGACATTCTACTGTTACTAAATCTTATAACTTATGTCGAAACATTCTAATGCGGATAGTTTTTTTTTTCAGCACTGATGTCTTTCCTACTTCGACTGTTATGATTACGTACCTTATTGTACGCAATCTAAGAGTGGAACCAGTTACATATTAGAATCACACTAGTAAGATTTATAAGATTGAACTGTGAGTTCATTCGTCTGTTACTACGCACTAATAACTCTTGAACGAAAATTAATTTTCGAATTCTGTTTTCTTGCAACTCAATTCGTTAACAGAGTAAATCCGTTAACATCACGGATAACGGTGATTTTAATGGTATCTAACCATATCTCGTTTAAAATCTACATCATTCTCTAGTTTCTATGCAACCAGCACAGTAGTATAGAAATGTTGGTTGCCTATAATGAAATAATATGTAGCTTTTCTTACTGCAAAATGCTACTCCAAAATTCCCATATCTGGATAGCATAATCCTCTTTACAGTGTGTAGCAGAGTGTAGAAACAAACAATCTATATGATGCTGCCAGAAAAACTGTGACCTTTTAGCATTTTAGCAATAATCAAGGTGAGAAGAAAAAAGGAATAGAAAAAACGGGCGGTATCCGGTAAAAACGAGTAATCTGCTAACCCTAATCCAACGAAATCTTTCAATCCTAACACATCACTGACAATAGAGAAAGTGTAACGTTCTGTGACCTGCTCTTTAAGGAATGATTTTACATGCTCCCCAAGCCTATCAAGACCCCAAAACCATGAAAAAGCAGTAAATATTGACACTTGCAAAAATGCTCTGCCTTCATTAAACGATTTATGAAATGACATTCGTAGTGGAAGTACGTGTGCCCTGATTTTTTTTCTTTCTTCAATCAAACATTCTTCGGCGGCTCTATCCGGTTCTATTTAGGCTTTAAATTTTTTGCCGACAGGTGTTATACAGGGTTATGTTATACAACTTCCTACCTTGAAAATGAGGTGTTCCTTAAAACCTATTAGCTTAATTATATTGCAAACAAATTACAAGCCATGGAATAACTAACATCGTTTACAATAATAAGAACAATATGTAGTTTATTTTGCTCATGTTCACACTTGTTCATGTCAAGCTTATTGATACGAACATGTTTGAAATACATATATTTTTGTTTAAATTTATTTATTTTTTTTTACATTTCGTCCTACTACTATTATGCAATGATTACTATTACGTAAAGCAGCACTGTCCATGCCTTCTCTTCACGTATGGATTAAATTCACACAAAATACAAAACAACCGAAACGTTAATTTTCTGCCGATCAATAGAAACACCATTTTGAGCTAATTTGTGTTTGAGTTTCTTCAAAGTTACAGCGAGCAAAAGAGCCTTCTTTTTGCTTTCTTAGCAAACTGCTTCTGGCAGACAATTTACAACTTTCTCATTTCAGTGTCCCAAATTGGCTTCAGTGTATGTTATGGATATATTTGAGTTTGTGCAGGTGCATATTATTCTTGTATTAGCCTGTAATTTTGATAACGGTACCAGATTTTCAATACATATAATAACGCCTAAAGGAATGTATCTTGTTTAAAATTTATCTGCAAAAGAGTTTATGATTTTATTTATATCTTCTTCTTTTTGAAGCGGAATAGTTAGCGAATATGGTTTTGATGAACTTGGTTCGATTTCCGGTAAAAGTACAAGAGTCAATTCCAGTAGATTAAAGAAAATCAGAACTAATAATGACAGCGGCATTGTTTGGGGAGGGCAGGGTCAGTTGTTCAACTTGTGTTTGGAAAAGAATTACACACATATATATATATATATATATTTATATCCACAGGGCAAAAACGATAAAAAAAAATATCTAGATGCGGTTTTCATAATCGTTCCAAGGATAGATTCCATTGCTTTTATTAACTGTCTTTTCAAACCGGAAGTGGTTTAAATGAGTCATTTCCTGTTTTAACGTTTACGCCGTGAAACGAAAACGGTAATAAACAGCAACATGCGATTTTTTGCAAATGACTTAGTGTCCCAAGTCTACGTACCATGACTTTCTCGAACACTGTACCAAAATCGGAAATGGTTGAAATTTCCTACTACTTCCGGTTGCAATGCATATTTTCATAGAGCAAAAACGGTAGGAGATATCGAGATACAGTTTTTCGCAAATTATTCAGTGTTCAAAAGATAGGTTCCATCGCTTCCGTTAACCGTCTCTTCAAATCAGAAGTTATTAAAAGAAACGATTTCCGGATTCAACATTTTCGAGTGATATAGAACAAAATGGTAATAAATACCAACAAATGATTTTCTGAAATCGGTTCAGGGTGTCAAGATGGTCACAACTAGGGATGGCCACAAAGTTTTGGTTTCGGCAGCCGGTTTTCAGAACCGGTTCCAGAAATGTATACAAAAACCCGGTTCCAGAACCGGATCTTAGGAACCGGTTCCATAACTGGATCCGAAAGCCCCCAAAGACTCGTAAAGAAGGCACAAAAGTTAACCTTCAAAACACTGCAAAGGGGACTACGCGCCTGTGCCCTCCTCGCCCAGACCCGCTTGCGCCCCTCAGAAAAAAATTTGGTCTACCAGTAGGTGGGTGTTTAGCCAAATGAGTTTGCCAGTTTGCCTGTTAACCAATGAGTTTGCCAGTTATACAGTTTGCTTAGGCAAATGAGACAAGCGGCCTCCGCCTGGGCGCCTGCCTGTCGCTTTCATCTAGCACACTGTTCACAGCCTGCCAGCGGCTCGGGTTTAGTGTAGGGAAGATCACAAAGTTCCGGAACCGGTTCCAGACCTGGATCCGAACACCCGGATCCAGAACTTGATCTTAGGAACCGGTTCCAGACCTGGATCCGAAAACCCGGTTCCAGAACTTGATCTTAGGAACCGGTTCCAGACCTGGATCTCAAAACCCGGTTAAAGAACCGGATCTTGGGAACCGTTTCCAGTCCTGGATCTGAAAAACCGGTTCCGGAACCGGATCTTCTAGAACTGGATCCGTTCAGAGCCGAAAACCGGTTCCTCCAGAAACCGGTTCTGGCCATCCCTAGTCACAAACCGCAACACTCTACCAAATCCGGAAATGGTTGTAATTTACTACTACTTCAGGATTCAATACTGATTTTGGTAGAGCAAAAAATGGCAAGAGATATTGAGAAGCAATTTTTCAGTTATCGATTCAACTTCCCAAGACTAGCTTGTATCTCTTTTCTTAACCATCTGATCAAACCGCAAGTGGTTGAAATTAATGATTTCCGGTTTCAATCTTTATGACCATAGAACAAAAACATTAATGTATAGCGAGTAATGGATATTGTATGGATTCAGCATCCAAGGGACAGATTCTACCTTTGATCTTAATTTTCTATTAATCTATTTCAATCAGTAGTTATAGAAGTACTACTTCAAGTTTGAGTATTGAGTTCATATCTGACATGGCCAAAACCTCGCCACCTGAAACATCGCAGGATAAAATCTCGCCTAGTCAGAATCTCGAGTCGCCAAAACCTCGCAGTCCAAGATTTCGCTTGGCTAAACGAAATCTCATGTGACAAAATCTATTAATAACAATTTATTCAATGAATTTCTGTGGTCAAAATAATAATAATAATAATAATAATAATAATAATAATAATAATAATAATAATAATAATAATAATAATAATAATAATAATAATAATAATAACAGGAAGAAAAAGAAGACAGATTTAAGTAGCATGGGGCTCAGAAATGCTTACTTTAGACACTAGAAACGTAAAAAATTGACAGGCTCAGAATGAATGAATATATAATCCTAAATAAATACAAATGAAGAGAAATCTTACGCATCGAATCTAGTTCCGTCCTTCATTTGTTTTTTTTTTTTTTTTCCTGAGAAATGAAGGACTATTGTACAAATTCAACTGAACTTATCAGATCAGGATCAAAGTGAATTTGATGGTAAACCTTGACCTGCTATATAATAGGGATGGCCACATTTTCCGAAAAAACGGAAAACGGAAAATATTTTTTCCGGAAACCGAAAAATTGAAAACGGAAGACGGAAAATTTTCCGGAAAAGGGAAGAGGAAAATTTTCCGGAAAAGTGGAAGACGGAAAATTTTCAGGAAAAACGAAAGACGGAAGATGTGATTTCCGTAAAACGGAAAACTCTTTTTTCGGAAATGGCCATCCCTACTATATAACCGTATAAATTATTCTGTAGTGCAGGCTTACAGTTTACGAATTGCCGGCCGTCAAATTTTGCATCATGTATTCTAAAAGATAAAAGCATACACCAAAATCATCCGATCGGGATCAAGTTTGGCATGCTGGTAGACTTTTGTTAGATCTGTTTGTTAACGTGTAAAATATTACGTACGTAGTGCAAACTTTGAGTTCCCGAGTTAAGCATAAGCAAATTTCGATATCACTGAACATAACACGAACATAATAAATGCCATTTTAAATAGCAATCAAAGATCAGCCTTTGACAGGAAAAACAAAAAATATGTGTTTTTCACTTGTAGACCCCTATGTCTATGTTGCATTATAAGTTTATAGATATATTGATATATAACAAACTCTACACTGAAGAAGTTATTGTGGGGAGGTTTTGTACTTACGGGACTAATTCCTAGGTGAGATTGTGTGCTGTGAGGTTCTGATCAGGTAAGATTCTGTCTCGCGAGATTTTAGATGGCGAGGTTTTGGCCAGAGGAGATTTGGTACGAGAAGTTTTGATCACGCAAGATCTTGTCCAGGCGAGATTTTGGCATACGAGGTTTTGGACTGCGAGGTTTTGGGCCGCGAAATTTTGCTCCCGCACCGCTGCCAGGGACTATATTCCAGCCCTCCTTCATGTCGCACGTACTGTCCTACACGCCTTAGCTGTACACGATATTCCTCTGCTTCCTTGGCCGACGCATTTCCCCGATCTACCACTGATTGAACACGTCTAGTTGATAGTTGCAGAACGCCTCTCACACCTGTGAACTCCACTTGCTGGAATTAAGTAACTGTAACATCGTGTTGAAGACGTATGGCTTGATATATCCCAGAAGCACATCCATAATGGCTTCGACAGTTTCAAAGTGACCAGTTTACATCACTGAAAAATGTACTTTGTCGTTGATGAAAGCTCTCTTATTCATCGCGGAGTATGGACAAAGCAAAGGAGCTTTGGTGATGTGTACACCACCTACACGTCTTTTTACATCGAAAAGCATTACGGTGATCAAGTAACAGTTCTTTTTGACGGATACACTGACAGCAGTTCCAGTATCAAGAATGTAGAGCGCCAAAGGCAGTTGATGAAGCTTTCTTCAAAATAAATAATTTTTAATGAGAGTACAGTTCTCGTTGATTCAAAGAGACCATTTCTAAACAACTTGCTCATAAGGAGTGTTTGATTTTGCAACTGATTGGCCACCTGGAGAGTGTTTGGTTTTGCAACTGATTGGCCACCTGAAGAACGTAAGGATACGCAAGTTTACAACAACAGATGATGCTAAAGTACATATTGTGCGCACATGGGAAGGATAACAAGCAAGCTGTTGTTGGCCAACCTGTTGATCTGCATGGTTTACTTACTGCTCTTACTCCAGACGCAATGGATGTCCTCATGATAAAAGACAGTAAACGTAACATCAAGGATAGATTCTTCTGCTCTAAAGATGTACAGAACCCTAATTTCGTGACCGATTGCAAAATTCCATTCTCTTCCTTTATGGAATTAATTGTTTTGACACTACCTCAAGATTCTATGGAAACTGTAAACAGATAATAGCAGTGAATACCTGGAAGATATTCCTGAGATCTTCAATAACCCTAATTCTACTTACGAAGACATCGAACATATATAGAAGAGGTCCATCATTACGTTGTACACTCACGAAAGAAGTTATTCTTCAGTTGACAAAATTATTTTCTTAATAACTCAACAATAAATTAACCTATTACAGTATCGAGCTTGGCAAGTTATCAAATTATAACTATTCTATGCATAACAACAAAAAGATTCAAGTTAATTCATTTGTTCCCGAGTTATTGGCAAAATAAAATTTGTCAACTGTCAAATACTTTCTTTTCCGTGTGTACAAGAACACGGAGGAAGCAGCTTGAATAAGATTAGATATGGTTGCTTTAAAAATAAACTAGTAAATTAAGCGACTACTTTTCCCTCCAACCACAGAAGCTGCACAACAACAGTCTCAATAGCACATTCTACCATGTACAAAGATGAAAATATTTTTTGAATACATTGGGCTGGAGATGAAAGTTAGTGAACAAATCCATGACGACCATATACACTACTAAGGGACCAGCTCTAGCTAGAATTGTGTCACTAACTACTTATGGACACAATAAAGGTTGAGGAAGAAAGTACAAGTGTGTGAAAGCTAACTTATTATGTGCAAGAACTTCCAAAGCCAAGCTGTATACAAACAGCCGAAACAATAGACATCGTCTATGAAGAACAAGTTATAGTAAAACAAGAATTTTTATATTATTCTACATTATCAAGACAGAAATCATTTTAATGTATAATTATTACAAAATGAAATTATTTGCTTTGAAATGTACCCTAAATATTTTTTCTCATTTCCGATATATTTTATTTCTTAATTTGATTCGCCTAGTATCGAAAGCCGCCAAATCCACTTTTCTTTTTAACCGAAATTGCGTTATACGTATATCGCTTGTTATATGTTTAATCCAAAGGAATTCCATGGAAACAGTATTTTGTTTAATAGCTTAATATATCATACTAGTTAAAATATGGGACTTTCTACACGTGTATATGGAGCTTCACTGCACGTTTTGCGAGATTACTCAAAACTAAGCGAAATGGATGTGGCGGATTTTGATACTAGGCGCCTCAATTATGACTATGTTTCAAATTTTTAGTTAGAGAATGTTATGTCATGTTTGATGTTCAGTAAAGCTTAAAATCCTGTTACGTTTTCTCTTTAAAAATCTTATCCACGAAAATAATAATATAAAACATAGTCTTAGGCATAGTCAAGGCTTTTAAGAGAGCATTGGTAAAACAACATATAAAATAATACGGTATTTCGAATGTTTAATTATTATTTTTTTTTTTTACATTTGAATTTCGATAGTTTCATAAAACATTGATTTGGTTCGCTTTAATAAAAATATTATACTAGATTTGGATCATAGAAAAAATATTATACTATGTTTTTTATAATATGAGGGCGAGTCAAAAATTATCTACACTTTTGTCATAACTTTTCTTACACTGCGCACTTTGTCTTCTGTCCTCGCATATTTTATTGTTATACTATTGTGGTAATGCTGTGAAACTGTGATCTTAATTCCTCCATTTTTCTTCCTTCTGTTGCAGATATATCATGGCTGCTCCATTAGAAGTTTGCACCAAAGAGGAACAACGAACAGTGATCCGATTCCTCTGCTCGGAGGGTGTCAAAGGGTCAAACATTTATCGCAGACCATCATCGCAATACGAGAGAAGTACACTAACTAACTAACTACCTCTAGGGCCTATGGAACCCGGAGGTTCAATGCCGCGTTCACAAAAGCTCTCCACTGACTTCTATTTTTTAGCTAACTGGATTCAGTTTCTACTTTGTATTCCAATATCTGCGAGATCCATTTTAATATTGTCCTCCCATCTGCGCCTAGGTCTTCCTAATGGTCGTTTTCCGATTGGTCTTCCAGTCAAGACTTTGAAAGCGTTTCTACTTTCTTCCATTCTAGCTACATGACCCGCCCACCTAAGCCTCCTAGACTTCACGACCCTGACAATGTTGGGTAAACCATATAAATTATGTAGTTCCTCGTTATGAAGTTTCCGCCATTCCCCATTCCCGTTCCTCTTGGGTCCGAATATTCTTCTCAGAATCTTGTTCTCAAATACTTTCAGTCTATGTTTTTCCTCAGAGTAAGCGACCATGTTTCGCAACCATACAGAACAACAGGCATGATTATCGTTTTATATATTTTAAACTTCAAATTCCGCGACAGAATTCGCGACGACAAGAGATTTTGAACCGAATAGTAACACGAATTCCCTGCTTTTAGTCGACATTTAATTTCTTCGTGAATATGATTTGATGATTGAGAGAAGTACACTATCACGTAAAACTGTGTTTTTGTGGCTCGAGAAGTTTAAAAGTGGTCCATCACGTGTAACGCATGAAGAGGGATCAGGACGGCTATCAACCTCCACTACAGATGATAACATTCAGCAAGCTCGAGAAATGGTTCTGGCGAATAGGCGAATCACTATCGATGAGGTAACATTACTTTGAACATCAGTCATGGCTCTGACCATCAAATCATCCACGACGACAAGTGGTCACCGATTTGCCTCAGATTTAGACGGGCAAAATGCGATGCAAAAGTGATTTCACGACCAACCGAAAACCTTTTAATTTGGAAGGAATACTGCACCGTTGGGCCAAGTGCATTGATAAGGAGGGAGATTACGTAGTTAAAATGATGTGCATAGTATAACCTTAGCTTCATGTAAATAAACTGTAGAATGAAAAGTGTAAATAATTTTTGACTTGCCCTTGTATTCGTAGAAGTTTTTCAATTAAACTGCCTGATACGAGTTCAAACCTGATGTAATAATTTATAGGAAAATTAATTACCCATATTTTTACTATATTATTTAGATATTAAAAATCATGTGAATAACTTTCTTTATAAGCAAGATGCAATCTTTTTATAGTTTTGACCTTTCGAAATTTCAAGGAGGTTTAGGGAAATATATATATATTTCCTATTAGCTAAATATACCCATTCTTCGCATGGGGGTAGTATTTGGAAGTCAACACCTCTGGAAGTATTACCATTCATTTCCATGGATTTGACACTAATATCGGTCATTTTGAATTATTTTTACATATCTCAGTATCACCCCCACTAACTCCCGGCTCGCCTACAATTGTAGTTGAATTTGCAAGTCATCGCTATTGGAAGTGTCATCATTGATCTCAGCGATCGCTTAAACTATCAATTTGACACTAATATCGATCATTTTGGATTATTTTTACATGTTTCGGTATTCCTGCTCCCCCCCCCCCCCGCGCTGACTCCCAGCCCGCATAAAATTGTAACTGAATTTGCAAGTCATCGCTAATAGAAGTGTCATCATTATCTCTCAGCGACCGCGAAAACTATGAGTTCCACATTAATATCGGTCATTTTCTACTACTTTTACATGTCCCGGTAAACGCCCCCCTGAGACCCCCCTGGTTCGAAATTTTAAAAAACGCTTTGTCTTGACCAAGGTATCCGTGACCAAATTTTGGTAACTCTCGGCCCACTCGTCTGGTCCCCAGGCCACACACAGACAGACAGACAAACAAACATACAAACAAACTCTTAATTTTATTTATATTACATTAGGTACATTTTAATCGCCCGGAATAATCACTTATCTGTCTATTGCAGAAAGACAGAGTTGAGTTGATTTTAAGTTTAACGTCTCTTTCAGCAGCGAGGCTATATGAGACGGTGCCGAAAGACAGAATCGAAAAATTAGCTTTCGTTCAAGAGTTGTCGTGTGAAGTAACGGACGGACTAATGTACTAATATTACAATCTTATAACGCTTCCTGGCATGATCCTACTAATGTTAAACTAAAACTTAAGGTTAGGCATCCCAGTAAAGCCAATACACTAATAGAGAAGAAGCTAAGTAAAAATATATCTTAAATGGAAACTATTATTTACTACGTTATAATTTAATTGGATTCTAACCTTCTCAATCTCAGACACATAACGTCATACAAGCAAATAATGCTTTAAAAAAAGAGAGAGAGTTTACAAAGACTTTTGACGTCAATATTAAACAAGCTTCGTCTGTATTTGCTGAGATACACAGTCTACCTAAAAGCCAAACATAAGTCATGTTATTCTCAGCTTAATTTGCTTTTACCCTTATGTTTACACTAATGCATCTCTTCTATTACAAAAGGGAAAATTACATAGAATGTAACTTTTTTTAAAAAAAAAAAAAATGTTAGTATCATTTTTCATTAGGGCTATTAAACCACAGTAAACCCACAAAGATTATTATGAAAGGTCATTGGGCACTATCTTTGTAAACAAATTGCATGAAAACAAGACATTCACCCAATGACAATGACATTGTTTCATGTAAAGGAACTACACACAGTAGCGACAATGGTCAATGTTTTTTTTTTCCTTCCGTCGTACAAAAATTCATTAAAATGCTATTTGATGCTATTTTTGCCATTTACTGCTTTGTTCGTGGAAGGAAAACATCCCCATAATGTCACTGTACTATGCATACACACACGAATTAAGCCATCTCCGTGGGATATGAGAAATATAAATAAATACGTTGAGTGTTCGTTTGCCGGAAACATCAGACTTCGCTTTCCTTCTTTTGTTCGTTTTCCGTTTGTTTGAGTTCTGATGTCATCTTTAGATTTAATTAAATCTTCAAAATTCGTAACGTAAGAAAATAAAATTAACGATAAATAACTAATGGCTATCACGTGCGCCTTCGAAGCACGAAATTCCAGGCAAATACTTAAAATAAGTGGGCTTATGTGAGCATGGATCCTAGAGGTGTAGCCTGCAAGTTGTTATAGACAGTCATGACTTTATTTTAAGGGATTGGATTTATATGAACTAACTAAAACTAACCAGCTCTATGGCTTATGGAACCCGAAGGTTCAATGCTGCGTTCACTAAAGCTCTCCACTTCTATCCTTAGTCAACTGGATCCAGTTTCTACTTTGTATTCCTATTTCTACGAAATCGATCTTAATATTGTCCTCCCATCTGCACCTAGGTCTTCCTAATGGTCGTTTTCCGATTAAACTTCCAGTTAAGACTTCGAAAGTGTTCCTACTTTCTTCTATTCTAGCTACATGACCTACCTACATGAGCTTCCTAGATTTGATGACCATAACCATGTTTGGTAAACAGTATAAGTTATGTAGCTTCTCGTTATAAAGTTTCCGCCATTCTCCATTCCCGTTTCTCTTGGGTCCGAATTCGTCTCAGGATTTTGTTCTCAAATACTTTCAGTTGCGTTCTTATCCCAGAATAAGGGATGATGTTTCGCCAACCATACAGAACTACAGGCATGATTATCGTTTTATATACTTTATGCTCAAATTCGTCGACAGAATTCAGGGGGTAATAACACGAATTCCCTGCTTATAGTCGACATTTAATTTCTTCTTGAATATGATTCTCGTCTGTAATTATTGATCCTAGATTTTATAAAAACTGTTCTTTGATATTTTAACGCGTCCACAATTTGCCGTATTACGATCTCAACTAACTTCCATGTATTTACTTGGATTTATATACTTAAAAAAAGCAGGCTATAAAAACATTAACAACTCGTTATACATACATACATATTACATACACACATTACGTACATACTATTATTTTTGTTATTGTTATTACATTTCCAGTTATGTTAGCGTTTTCAAAGAGTACGTGAAGTAGGTAAAATGACAGATTGTAGGAAATGTATGTACGAACAAGCAATCTATAAGAAATCTAAGCTATTTGTGGAAATTCACTCAATTACATTGGTATATAGTTTTAAGAGAATTCTGAGAAAAATAAGATCAGATTTTGACATACAATATTATATAGTAATAAATTCGCAGCTATGTTTATCAAGTAAGGCAAATGAGAGTAGAAAGTGGGTGATTACTTTCTTTTTATTATTTTAACGTGTTGACATGTTAACGTGTTCACGTTTATATGTTTTTCTTTGACATCTATTATAAACATTCTTTATTTACTGTAAGTATTAACGCTACGGTACGTTCGCTATCGTATCCAAAACTGGTCGGATTTGGATTGTCGTACATAACAGACCGTATCCGACATGAAGTCGGATTTGAGTACACACGAAGGTATTTATGTTGTAAAAAGCAAGGCAAATGATCTAGTTCGCCCTAGCTCTTACTCAGAGGTGGCACATAACTATTCTTTCTAGTAAGTAATCACGAGTTTCAATGTAATTTTCCATTCTTTAAGGGCCGTTTTCTAACTATTCTGTCAGTAGGTGACGTAACTGAGATACGTAACTCTATAGCGGCCCATACACATACACACTTGCATGACCAACATGCATGAAAGATTTGTTTCATCATGCATGTTGAAAGAATTGTTTGCCCACACACGTACCAACATGCTGTCCAACTTACTAGTGGTTTGAGAAATGTGGAGGACCAGGAAGAGTCGAATGGCAAGACAATATGATTGCTATCAACAAGTAGTAACCATCGAGGTCTGTTAATTCTACATGTCAGTACACAGAAATAAGTGTGAAAACGTAGTTGGAATAATGATTTTCTCTCTCTCTCTCTCGATTATAGGTTGCTTCTGTGTTTCTTCCTGATACGACAAAAATGAAAGTTCATCGTAGTACCACAGGGGTGTAGCTACGGGGAACCCATCAGGGCTAGTCCCCCAAAAAATGATTCAATAAATGACCAGCTTTTAAAACATCATTGCAAGATTACCTCGCTTCAGACATTTAAAACAAACTAAATTTACAATAATTAATAATTTACGGTAAATTATTTATCTATCGAAAAATAGTACGGTACCTCTTCCGTGTACGGAATAAGCAAATGTAGGGGAGAGTTGCCTAATTTGAACCAGTTACCACTATTTGCCACATAAACTAGACAATACAAAATTAAATAAGAGAATGATGTTTTAATTTCAAAATATATTGTATCTGCTTTAAAATGGTGTGCATATTGTAACAAAAAACTCATTAATAACATATTTATTACCAAGAAATTAAATTATTCACATCGGTCCATTTAAGGAAACTAGTTTCCTACGTTGAACCATGCGTTTCTTAGAATGGACCTTGCATAGGCTTTAACGAATAAATTAAATTTGCTCTCAAACATGAAAGAAAATACTTGACAATTGAAACGCAGAAGTGCTTGTGCAATTAATATAAATGTTAGGATAAATTTATTACCTTTACAGAACCTTCACGTAATGAAGAAATAAAAAAAATAATGAAAGTAATATTCACTGCTCAAATACGAAACTGAAATAAGTCTTGTGTATTGTGTACAAAATGAAAAATTGCATCTACTTTGCGTGTTTAAGAAGTGGGAGGAACGTTACATGTTGAACAATAGTATATTTTTTTTACTTGGTTTCACCTTTGCACAACCAGCGTGGACCCAACGGCGGCATTTCAATCACTGAATCATATCCTCTTGCCTGTTTTTCTTACATAGGGAGCAAAACCAACTGGTTTGCTTCTCATTGATTCGAAACAACTGCTCCTTTCTCTGGATCATCTTATTTCTTCCCGCGGCTGAATATTCAAGCTCTAGTTTGTAAGCACTACTTGTGATTACAGCAGCCTTCTATGCTTTACTTCGGCCTCTTCGCGATCCAGCTGGTCCTGGTTGATCTATTCCTTTTGGTAAAGGGGATATCTGTAATAAGGTGTTTTTGAAGTTCTTTAGTTTCTTTAGGCAGGTGGCACGTAATCCTTGTCCCGATCACTGTCGTCTTCTGATTCGAGCTCTGACTCTAGACTTCGCATGGCTGATAACTTGCTTTGTTGTTTTGTACGATCTTCTTTGGGGGACTCACATCCTGGTTGAGAAATGCCATCAGAATAGAAAGCATTGGATGGAGCAAATAGATGGTCTGCAAAAACGTGACGATTAACCGGCCAAATCCCCGCTGCACGAAATGCACTGTGGGCATTAGCAACTGTAGCTGCTCTGCCGTATGCTTCATTCAAAAGAGCTGGAATATTTGATTGTTTGTTTTGATGTCCTTTGTAGGTGTTTAAGAACTTTTGTTGAGCTTGGACGAAATACGTTTGCAAAGGTCCAAAGAATGCAACATCAAGCGGTTGCAAACGGTGCGTAGTGTGACCAGATAGCTGCAGTAAAATAATGTCGTTTCCTCTTGGAAATTTCCAAGCTGCTAAGTTCTTGCTGTGTGTGGTATGTCCATCAAGCAAAAGAAGAACTTTATGTTCTTTATTGCAGTTTGCATTCTTTCTAAAATGTTCAAGCCATACCACAAAAGATCTCAGTTTATGTATCCTGTATCCGAAATCTTGACAATGCTAACTACAGGGGCACCAATCTCAAAATCACTATTCCACTTTTTGGCTTTAAATATTATCATGGGAAGTATGTAGACACCTGCCGCTCTCACTGCACAAACCATTGTAGTATTCACTCCGCCCCTCCATTTGTAACAGCACCTACATCATGTTTTTCTTTTTGAACAACTATTTTCGGTAGATGTTTCTGGACAGTAATGAATCCTGATTCATCCACGTTGTAAATTCTCTCTGCTGTGATTTGAAATTGGTCCACATTGCATTCCAAAAGATAAAAAAAAATGTCCTACATTTTCTCTGTTAAATCCTTTTGCTCTTTGTAATGAGGTAGTTTCTGGTCGACGCACAGAAAGTTCAGGATTTCTTCTCATAATTGCATAGAACCACTTTTTTCCAGCCAAACCTTTCTCCCGATTGAACGTGTGAGAAACACCACATTTTTCTGCTAAGTCAAACGCTAATCGCCGAACTTCTGTAATCGTCAGTCCAAAAGAACACCCTTCTAATGCTATCATGTGCTCCGCAAGAGTCCTGTTCATGTCTGGGTTGAAGGTAGCCTGCCTTCCTAGTCCCTTAGTTCCATTAACGATAATATTTTTCTGAAGAGCATGCCGCCTAATCGTTACTTTAGGAACTCCATAAACTCTGCTGCATTCATTTAAACCATAATCTTCATTTCGATAAGCAGCAATGGCCATTTGTAATTCCTCTTCCTTCCATTGGCCATATTGTCCTCTTTCGGCCATTTTTGAGCTGAATTAATGGAGAAACACGTCTTTAATATATTTGCAGTTACCCAAGGTAATACAACTTATTTAAAATTATTCATAGACTCTACACAAAATTATTTAGAATGGTTGCATGCAATGGACCGGTCCAACCCAGGCAACACGTGCTGGTTCAAACTGGGCAACTGCTACGTTGAAACAAAAAGACGTGTTCTCAAATTTTCCATTACATTGAAATATTAAAGCACATGCATCACATTGTAGTTAAAAGAACACATTTGACGCGTGTATAGTTTAAAACCCTTACAGTTACCTGTTAATGATGTAAGTTCACTTGCGATCCCAGAACTAACAGATCTGCATAATATACACGTTCGCCGTTCTCACCTTCACTGCGTGAAGGTGGCGCGAAACTGTAAACACAAGAGTTCCTTCCCTTATCTGCAAACAGTGTAGCTAACTCTTATATTTCAAATATATTTACTTTTCAAAATATAAGGCGGTCCAATCTAGGAACCGGTCCAACTTCGGGAACTCTCCCCTACAACCTTGCTACCACGTATGCTACAACCGATTGATCTAGTGCTCCTGTGCGGATCATGTCCAAATTGGATTGAGAAGGTTTCGATAATGGAATTATATTATTATACACCATTTATAATATTTTGTGAGTGTGATTCTTCGTTAGATTTGTGTCAATATAAACTACATAAACAAATGGACTTCGATATTTTTTTAACAGCAGATTACACAATTTACTGTGATTTATATTTGACAGTTTGAAGACACACATTTTAACAAGGTATTATAAATACTGGTACAAAACAATGGCACTAAACTGATTTGTAAGTACATTATATTTTTATATGCTGTAAAGTGTTTTAAAAAACATTTTTTATCAGGTGGAAAATATGGTGAAAAATTTTTATTCAGTTTTTCAGTTTGGATTTAATTTGCTTTTTTTTTTTCACTTGGTGTGAAACAGGAAGTGAGATATAGCTGTTAATAAAATAATTATGGTGTTTTTAGTCACGAATAATAAATAAATACTTTTTGTCACGAAATCTTAAAGAAATTGAGTGATTTTTTGTTTTTTAAATTTTTTTTATTAATAATCACCAGATACAGCTCAGAGGCCATTTTACGCTGGATGTCTAACAACAACAATAACAATGGAAATAATTTGGAAAGGTATCGGTCAGGGCCTGTTTAGTAGGTACCATCCCGGCATTTGCCTGGTGGGACTGAGGAAAACCCTGGAAAACCCGTCAGGATAGTTGGCAGCGGGAATCGAACCCACGACCTCCCAAATGCGAAGACAACACACTACCACTTGAACTGGAAAATCAATCTTATGTAGATAGGTTCTGTGTACAAGGGATTAAATTGAAATAGTTTTGCACAAAGGTAGTTTATAACGTTTGGTCTGGGTCAGTAGCTCTTGGTTAAGCATAATAAAAACTACCTGGTACATAATGCTTATAGAGAAAAAAGCTTTTAAAAACGGCGTTTTTAGTTTTTCGGACGGAAACCAAAATTTTCCGTTTTTTTCAGGCCTCAAAATTTCTAGCTGTAACACTGATTTTGGGCTTTGTACATTGTAGCTTTCCCCCCTCAAAAACGACGCCCCCTCTAGATAAACCTGCTGGTTGCACCCCTGTAGTACCACAATTTCGGCATGTAAATTTCATCAGCGGCAGAACCACTTAATTTGCTTTTTCTTACTTTGTTGTGCTCTCTTCTGTACTTGAAGCACAATGTGTTTATCCTGCGTTTAACACCATCAAGTGTGGCGTCAAGTTAAAAATCTCTCAGCTTTTCTAGTTTTTCATATGCAGAATTCTTTACATTCTTCTCTACACAATAGTCTTTTTTTTTTTTTAATTTTACCTTCCCCAAACACGGAAGTTCTTTGTATATCTGAATAGATTTACGCATAGAATCCCTTCTCATGTAACGCAGATCATCCATCTTCAACGACCTTGACATGCGACGGAGGAGAGAGTCACGTGATTTCTTCCGCTGTCGTGATTGGTGGACCTAAATATAAAACAGCCACCTTGCATGAACGAGCCCATACACGGTAAACATGCATGCAGAACGGCAAAAACATCAAGCATGTTTTCAGAAGATTTTGAAAACTTTCAACATGAATGAACGAGGCCATACACGATCAACTTGCCTGTGGTTTTATCATTTTTCATGCAAGTCGGGCTGTTTCTTCAGGCATGTGTTTACGTGTATGGGCCCCATGAAGTGATAACACCTCTGGCATTTCGAATACTTCACAGGCACTTCCGTAATCATCTTCGTATTCGGTTCATAGACCTCCCAGATAAACGTCATTAAAAGAATTCCCCTTCCCCATTTTGTCTTGATGGCAAAACGAAGGAACAAATTATATTGAAATTTCTTCCCATAAAAATGACAAAACCCTCACAAAGTACAGAGTGTGCCTCCGGAAGAAAACAATCCATGAAACCAGGTGGTACTGCAAAAAATGTGACGTACCTCTTCACCCCGGAAGATGTGATATTAAATTTCACACACTTAAATCAAACTAGATCATTATTCAAAGCAACGACACTGATTTTGGCATAACTTTTGGGGAAGGCGAAGGTATTCAGGTGTACATTTTTTATTAACAGATATTGTCTAACAATATATTAATGAGTGTCCCTTAGCAAACTTCAGATGGGGTCTTGTCCTCTCCTCCATATACTTCAGGATCGGGAACCGTGATCTGAAGGTCTGTACAAAATTTTAGAGTTTTCTGATTTGTAGTAATGGAGTAAAATCATTTTCAATTGAAGAAGGTTTAACTAGGAGTGACTAGCATAGGCGCTTAAAAAAAGTACTGATATGAGTATTTAACCTGTTAAGTGGGGAGTTTCCGAATGCATCTGAATGGGGAATAAATTTGTTTAAAAACAAAGTATTATGAAATGAAATGAAATCTTTGAGTTTTACTTCCCACGGAAAATACGTACGAGAGTCACTACGAATGTTTTGAGATGTGAAATAACTTACATACTTAAAATCAATTTAACACTTACATTTTCTCAAAGTATTCACCATTACACTGTACACACTTTTGCATCCTCGAAAACCACTTTTGGAAGCAGTGTTACCAGTCTTTTTCTCTAAGTGTTGAAAGTTCATTCTCGTAAGACACTATAGCTTTTTCAGGGCTGCAAAATCTCTTCCCACGCATGCGATCTTTAATCCTGGAGAACAGAAAAAAATAACACGGAGCCAGGTCAGGGCTATACGGCGGATGAGTCATAAGTTTGACCTCCGTAGATTCTAAAAACTGAATTATGATGTTGGCCGTGTTTGCGGACTCGTTGTCATGATGAAGCAGGATCCCACGCAATCCAGTTCTTGGACGCCGTTCCTGAAGCTTCTGGAACACTTTTGTTAGGCAAACAATGGTGTACCACTGAGCAGTAACAGTCCTTTGTTCTTCAAGTGGAACAGTTGCAACATGGCCAGATTTGGAGAAGAAAGTTGCGACCATCTTCTTCTCCACACTTCGCGGTCGCTTCACTTTCGTGGGTGGATTTTCGTCTGGAAAGATCCAAACTATAGACTGGCGTTTATTTTCAGGGTCAAATTGATAGATCCAAGTCTCATGACCAGTAACAATGTCAGAGACGCGTCGAGAATTGCCTCTATCAAATCTTGCAAGCATTTCTTCACACCATTCCACACGCATGCGCTTCTGTTGTTCAGTCAAAGTGTGAGGCACCCAACGAGATGAAACCTTCCTGAGCCGAAGATGATCATGAAGAATTTTTGTTACTGCTGGCGATCCAATGTTCACTGTAGATTCAATGTCCTTGAAAGTTGTTCGAGGATTTTCTCGAATCATTTGTTCCACAGTGGCAATGTTTTCATCTGACACAGCTGTTGCTGGACGTCCAGCTCTCTTTTCATCTTTAAGCGATGTCCGGCCTCTTCTGAATTCACCACACCACCGAAAAATTGTAGCACGGGAAGGAGCAGGGTCCCCAAATCCCCCTGCAAACGGTCAAGGCTTTGTGTCTCGTTCAAACCACTTTTGAAATCGTAAAGGATCATTGCCCGAAAATGTTCCCTTCTAGACAACCGAATACTGCTCACATCAACAAACAAGTGGAGGCGATACGGCCACGCCGATAAGCGAGGCGAGCAGAAACTTGCTTCGCTTCTTCGCTCTGGATACCACTACCGAACGCAATTGTTGGAATTCAAATGCTGTACCACAACAATGTGTATCTCACAACTTTCGTAGTGACCCTCGTATTAATTCGTCACGCCCAGTACGAATCTTGTTATGACGAACGTAGTACTGCAAATTCAACCGAGATTCTCATGACAAGTTGAGTCATCATTGACAGTTAAGATGTTAAATACCCTGTGTAACTGCTGGTAGTGAATGTTAAACAACTTTAATAAATATATAACAGGTTATTCTTATTTAGGGGGCTAGGAGGTCGTTTGAGGCTGGGTCCCCATTTGCCTCAACGCCACTGATGGATTCTATAAGTGAATAGCGACCCAGATAATGAATTCACGCAAATGCAAATCTCAATGAGCGTAGGGAACGAAAGCAGGAGGAGATGTTAGTCGTATTGAGAATTGCAGATACACATCAATTTAGTTTGGTCACATTTATTGGTTGTCATATGGTTTCAAGATATGCTTGAGGACTCTTCTATTGTTAAAGCCACGGAACGCTTATAACCTGTACTCTTTGTTTACATACGATGATGTCAGCCGTGAGTCAACATGCATATGATTTTTAATTCACGTAATGGAGTTGTCACGATGTTTAGCTTGTTAGGAGATCGCCTTAAACTAACAAATGTTCATATAGTCCCTATTATTACATGATGATATCTGTTTTAAATACACAGCAAATTATATGAATAAGACCATTATTTACGGTGCTGGTACTCAGTCACAGGGATGCTCATACGCGGGTCTTATAGGGCAGGTTTTGTCCCAAAGATTTTAGAGCAGAGTTTTTAAAATTGAAAATGGCACAATCGAACTTTAGTTATACCATAATGTTGCTTTTAAATACGCTAATTGTGAAGTAAAACTTAGCATGAATGACATTTTAAAATAATGAACTGTCATAGCAAAGAATGCATTATCTTTTTAATGAAAAGAACAAACTTGTAGCTGGGAGCTTATGCGGACATAGACTGTAAAAACAAGGGAATTCAGACTATCAAGTACATTAGCCTTCTATGTATTTGATATGCAAATCATTGTAGAAATTCAGAATTTATGTTTTGGAGGGGAGCAATCTGGACCCCATTTTTAGGGGGATGAATGGTAAATTGTGTCTAAGCACTTGAAGGGTGATATCACAGCTCAGCCATCATAGTTATCATTATCGTTTTTCTCTTTGGGTCTTGACGAAGCTTCAGACCAGTCACATGGAAGAAGTTTCTGACGTTTAAATGAACAACACAAGAAAATTTTTCGAGTGAAAGATGAGCTATTTATTAAACATGTGACCTTTTCACCGCACTGAAAAAGAAAGGGACCTTTATGAAGCAATTATAAATTCTGTTGATAAATGTGGTGTTTTTAAGAAATGTTTATCAATTCTAGTTGGTGGTGCACCGATGATGATAGAGGTGAAATCTGGTCTAAAAGAATTTCTAAGCCTGACAGGTCGAGATAAAATGGTAGACCATGTTAATTGCCCTGCACATAGCTCTTTGCGTCAAATCATTGAACAGACCGAAATCCCGAATAAAATTGTCAAAGCTGTCCACTTGATAAGGGCAGCAATGGAGCTCTTCGTTAACTTTAAAGGAATATAGAATCAGAGTAAAGAGACCCGCTTCTTTAAATCTCGATAGGTGTTCAAGTCCAGGAAAATGTCTTCAGAGACTTTTCAAATTGAGAAAAACGAATCACTGATTTTCTTAACCAGTTTGTTCCATCAGACATTTCATGCCCAGAAGACGAGCTTCGAAGTATTGATTTCTCTGACATTTCTGACAGATATTATAGGGCACCTAAATGAGTTGAAACTTCGAAATGTGGGTTGGAGGAAGATGGAGAAGATGGACAGAGAAATCAACAAACGAAGATATTTTGAAACGGATAGTAGAGAAGAGGATACTTCTAGCCAGCATCCTTCGTAGGAAGGCCAATTGAATTGGACACATCTTGTGAAGAAATTGTCTTCTTCATATCGCCATAGAACGAAAGATGGAACAAAAGCGAGGAATAGGAAGGAGAAGAACACAGCTGATAGATGAATTGAGAAACAGAAGAAAATATTGGGAGTTAAAAGAGGAAGTTGAAGATCGAGAAACGTGGAAGAAACATTTCCAGGTCTAAATCTAACATCGAAATAAAAAACAAAACAAAAAAAAAAACTCATTACTTCCAAGATCTGCCGAAAGGCAGAATACTTAACAATAATAATTATAAATGAGTTGAACATGAAGGTACAAGGAAGACATCGGCTAGTTTCTGATCTTTTGTGATATTCCAATTATACCTTAATGGATTCCGCAACAAGCTATAGCATTTCTATTCTGCTTTAGGGGGAAATAAGTTAGCATAGTTTCCAAATTTCAGTCATCTGACATTAGATTTTGAAGAAGCATTTTTCTGACTTCGACACACGGGCGGATCCAGGACGGAGTTTGGGGGGGGGGGTTGTAATACTGCTACTTAGAGCTACTTTTAAGAGCTCCAAACTCTGGGATGGGTTTAATTTATATACAAAATAAGAAAGTTTCCTCTTCTGGGGTGGGGGCGATCGCCTCCCTTGAATCCGACCTTGCTTCGGTAGATCGGAATAGGCTATGCTGAATGAATTTAATTCAATATTTTCCGTTTAACAATCCATTGACAGCGACATTAGAGAACAACCTATACTATACATTCTAACAATTACTTTCCTCGCTTTTATGACTTTGGTCGGAACAATCTCAATTAGTACTTATTTATTTGAATGTGCATTTTTCACCATAAAAATTGTTAAGAATCGCTTTAGAAGTTGCCCTAGAGATTCTTCTCTTTACATCTTTTGCGGTTCCTAACAACAGAATCGGATGTGTATATGCTGTTCTATGAAGGTGCTGGTCTTCCTCAGTTCAACAGGTATATTACTTTTTAAATACGCTTATAGTTTTATACATACATACACACACACACACACACACACACACACACATATATATATATATATATATATATATATATATATATATATATATATATATATATCTTTTATAAGTTTAAATATTTTATTTCTTTAATGACTGTGGCCCTCCAACTTACTAGCAAATACGCTTATGGCTTTCCCGTTTATTATGCTTGGACACCAGTGTCCCTCATTCGATCCTAGCTTCCGTCAAGTGGGCTATATGGTGGATAAGTACCGTGTGTGGGTTATCTCAGGGTTCTCCGTTTCTCTCACGTTCGTCACTTCACCATTATCATCAATCTCATCATCGCCGTCTCCTTTAGCCACGGTGCATAATTAACACTAGTACGACAAGGTGTTAATCCAGGCGCGTACCCAGAATTTTTTGTTCGGCAGGGGCCAAGATTGGGGGGGGGGGGTTCCAATACTACAAGCCACTACATCTTTGTAGGGATTTGAGAATCTAGATTTCTCGGCTTTCGGCATCTATGGTCATTTAGTCCGTCACATTTGAGGGATGACGTCTCTCAGCGAGCACACAATCCGGGGAAAGGAAGAAAGGATTGGGGAAGGAGGGAAGCAGTCTGGGGACTATAAGTTAGGTACCACCCCGGCATTTGCTTTTTGTGAATGAGAAAAACCCGGGAAAAACTCATTCAGGATGGCTTCCCTAAAAAAGATTTTTACACTGTTTCGACCGTGTGCCCCCACCGGGAATCGAACCCAGGACAGCTTGCACCGAAGGCGAGAGCGTTAGCGAGTACGCTACGCGGAACCATTACATCTAAAAAAGAAAAGTATTTAATGGGTATTATTCTACAACTGAAAAGACGATAAGTAACATTAAAATACTTCCCCCTATTTTTCAAGAAAATACAGGAAGTGATAAAACTAAATTGTTTTTATAAGAGAAGTACAGATGAATAAAAGTAAGATCAAATTTTCGTGCTACATCGATCATTTTTCTGTTAAAGAAATGTAGTTTTATTGAGAAAGTGTACAAAGATATATTGAGTTAGGAAGTTTTGAGGGGGGCACGGACTTTGTAGACCCCCGTGGATGCGCTTCTGTGTTAATCGCATTTACCATGTTGTGGAACATGTGCAGAGATCGAACTAGGGACGTTTCACACTAGAGTCGAGTGATTTATCATTTATTCGTTTGCCTTCTGAAAAACCAAAATCCTTTGATATTTAATCTCTAAATGTTTGTTTCAAAGTTGTGATATTATGGCCATAAAAATGATTTCCGTGTGTGTTTTTAATGACATTAAATAGAAAAAAATAATTGTGAAAGGTAGTGGAAGTTATGCGGTATATATTCATATACTAAGTCCTTCACGTAATAACTAACCTTGGATCTTCTTTAATATAACAACGTATAACCCTGACCTTAACAACTGAATGCTGCAAGCGCTTGTTATGTCCAGAAGAAACGCACCGTTCACCGATCGCTAATTTCTTTTCATTTTTTCTTTTTTAAACTTTTATTTTATTTTTACAAGTTAGACAGACAAAGCAGAAAGCACATGGTGTTCCTATTGTCTGCTATTTGACCTATTATTAAAAAAAAGAAAAGAAAAGAAAAGAAAGATAAAAGTTTGATAGACATTTTATACGTGGTACTGTCAAAACAAACAAGGTTTGGTATGGTCCATGCTACCAAACACAGATACACACACACACAAGAACATTAATACTTTCCTTTCCTACCTCCTACGTATATTCACAGTATGGGTCTCTATGTGAGGTAAAGACTATGGAGAATGGGGTATATACGAGTATCTGTGTATATACATGTTTACATATGATGGTGTCGGCCTTGAATCAACATGTATGTATCATTAGTTCATGTCGTGCAATTGTCACGATGTTTAGCTCTTAACAGATCGCTTTAAACGAGCACCGGGGTGTGTTGATGTCTATTTTATAAATTCAAACTTCATGAACAAGAGTATAATTTTCGTTATTATTATTATTATTATTATTATTATTATTATTATTATTATTATTATTATTTGAAATTTAGCATCTTTTTTCAACACCGAGGCTGTATGAGACGCGTTAAGATTGAATCAGAACCACCGTAAATGCGTCCAAATTTCAATGCTCTTCTACTGGGGAATGGAACCCTGGATCACATGCACCAAACACACCGACCTAGCCACTAGAGCAGAGGAGAGGGCTATAATTTTCGGTACCCAGTACTTAAGCCTCTTTCCTAATCTCACCTCTATTTTTTAAAATTTTATTGAATAACTTAAAAACGATTGGGAATATCAAAAATTAAAAAGTGAGCCATGTAGCATCTACAAATCTTTCAATTTAAGGTCCCACGATAATGTCCTTTAGGCTAATGGAGATGGGTGATAAAGGCAAATGAATGATGATGGAAAAATCAATGGAATGATATGGGAGAACACAACAGTACCCCTAGAAAACACACGGACACAATGTTGTCCACCACGAATTTACTTGGCCGAGAATCGAACCAGGGACCCAATACACCAGAAGTAAGCGCTCTACCATTGAACCACCGTAGAAGCTCTCTGCCAGATTCTTCACGATTCGAATAAATCAAATTGTGGAAGTTGGACTGGTATGGTCTTTGATTAGTCACTAATAGAATCAATGGAAACTGACGGATGTGCTACACGAAAAAGACGTACTCAAGAAAGTGTATTAAACTAAAGGGCTTATAATGTGCTTACGATGAAAGTGTGTGCACAGACATTGTAAATGTAATGTAATATTAGGTTGGATACAATATATCGTCATGTTGATGCAAGGGATTCTCGTATTGAAAGAGACAATGCAAATATACAAGAATTGTTAGAATGATTTACATCACATTATTCTGTCTGGAAATCAATGAGTTGAGTTGAGTTGATTCTGAGTTTAACGTCTCTTTTCAGCAGCGAGGCTATAATATGAGACGTGAGTCTACTGCTTAACGTGGAATCCGAACAATATGAGCTCCCGCTGGGAATCGAATCCGGGTCTACCACACCAAAGGAGCATACGCTAACCGCTTAGCCATGGAGGATCTCTGTCTCAAGTCATTTATGCCAATTGTTAGTGGTCTTGATAAAAATAACTGTTACAACACTTCGTCAAAAGCTTGAGTTATCTCCGTGAAATATACGTATGATTGGCAAGCAAAATGAAATCCGCAAAGAAAGTACTTCCAATTTTAACTGTGAATGTTCATGACACAAAAGTTGTAATCTAGAGCCATTGTTGCTTTTTCAGCGAGTAAGTACAACGAAAAAAAAATTAGCTATGCCACTTGCACACCACGTGAAGAAGTTTGGTTTGTGTAGCGTGATATTTTTTTCAATTAATATTGAAACCAGAAGGTAGTAGATTTCTACGACTTCCGATTTTAGCAGAGAGATTAGAGTAAAGATGGAATATATTCTTGGGAGGCTTCATTGACTACAGAAAAATGTTTCTCGCTATGTATTACAATTTTCATTCAATTGCGATCAACGTTTAAAACCGAAAGTGTTTGATTTGTGCCACTTCCGTTTTGAACGGAAGGTTGAGAGAGAAAATGATACCTATTCCTAGAACGCTAAATCGATAACAAAAGCACCACTTTTCGCTATCTCTTATAGGTTTTGCTCTATGTAGATCAACATTGAAACCGGAAGTTGTAGTGCATTTCTGCCACTTCCGGCTTTTAGCAAAGAGTTAAGGATGAAGATGAAATGAATTCATGGGGCGCTTAATCGATTACAGGAACATATTTCTCGCCTTCTATTGCCGTTTTTGACCTATAGTGATCAAAGTTAAAACCGGAAATGGTTTATTTCTACTACTTCCGGTGGGTAAATTAGTTACGTCCTACCAGTGTTGAGTTCAGACGTTTTCACCCGGGGGAGGGGGAATGTGAACTCCTCGATGGGGGAGAGGAGTTTGTGTGAAGTAATTTCTACATTTTCTGATTGAAATTTTGAGTTTTTCCGGGGAGAATGAATTATCTTCGGGGAGAAATTCACCCCCGGTCTACCCCCTGAATTCATCCCTGCGTCCTACATCAACGAACCTGATTCTCAACTTTTAACCCTCTACATTGTGACCAGAATTGATGGTGATCCATGAAGCAGTTCTTGATTTTTTTTTCATCTACTGGATGGATAGACGGCCACACGTACATATATATATATATATATATATATATATATATATATATATATATATATATATCTTAAAATTTAATTTTTACTAATTCAGGGACTTTTAGATACATTTGAAGAAGAAATATATATATATAAAGCAGTCTAATATAAACGGATTGCAGATGTCTTCCCAACAGCACACAAGCGAGTCATGATGACTCGATGAAACTGTCAATACGCTCACGTACTTTTTAGTTAATTTCAGCGACAGTAGAGAAGTTATGGACAATACTGACAGTAAGTAGAATGTCTAATTCATGTTATGCAGATTTAGATGAAATTCTGAACTGTGAATGTTATTAAATTTTGCTTTACTCTCATTGTAGATAGTTTATGTTATTTAGTAAACCTATCTCTTGAAATAGGACATTTTCTATCAATATTAAAAATGGCAAAAATAATTTCTCTTAATTAAAAGGCTTATAAGAAATTATTATCCAGTCTCCAGTCTCTACACGTTTTCACATTTTTTTTTTTTTGAATATATATGTGATGAAGTCATAACTTTGCAATGTTTTGAAGTCGTGTAATTTACTACTACCATCATAACATGGCTTCCAAAATAATAAAAGTATTGAAACAGAGTTGTTTGATTTCATGTCTAATATGGCTCTTGGATTTAAAAAAAAAAAAAAAAAAAAAACAGTATGTTATTGGCCTATTTATCGATCTATCTAAAACTTTTCATACAACTGAGCAAGTTTTCCTTTTGATCTAGTTGCATGCTTATTGTATTAGGGGGTAGCTCACGACTGGTTTCCTCTCTTATTTATCCAGTAAACAACAAGTGGTACAAATATCGAAAATAGTTGCAGATAGAGTTCAAACAGCTTGTTCATCTTTATCAAATGTAATCAGAGGTGTTCCACAAGGTTCCATTTTGGGTCCTTTTCCTAATATATATATATCCCAGCAAAACGTATTCTATATGCTGATGACATCAGTATGATTTCATAGAGTTTGTCCGAGAGGTAATGAGACTGAGTCTATAAACAGGAATTTATTCATTCGATTTTAACAACTCCTCAAAATTCTTCAAAATAGTCCCCTTGGGCGTCGATGCTCCGCTGCCAGCGCGATTTCCATCATTCATACGTTCCCTGGAAGTCAACTTCCGAAATGCCTTTTAAAGATTTGGTTACGGCCTTCTGGATGGCGGCGTCATCAAAACGGCGAGCTTTCAGGGCGGTTTACATTTTGGGGAACAAGAAAAAGTCTACTTTACCTTTCAAAACCTCCACTATTTCACGGCACACGTCAACTTGTTGTTTTTGTTCATCACTCGAAGCTTTTGGTACTAATTTTGCACAAACGTTTCTCATGTTCAAATTCTCGGTTACAATGTTCTGTACCCGTTGACTTGCACATGTTGTTTTTCTGCTATTAATCGCAGACTCAACCGATGGCGAGAGTCCAAGAGTTCTTTCACATTTGACACGCTTTCATCCGAAGAACTCGTCGAAGTCCAGACCAGTCCTCAACTGTCTCCCGCCTGTCTTTGAAGTCCATATGCTAGCGAGAAACCGGGCTTTCGACATGACATTGTCTTCTTAGGCCTGATCAATCAAGGCAAGAGTCTCTGAAGTAGTTTTGCCTAAGCGAACGCAGAATTTGGTGGTGTATCGCTGTTCTATCGTCCGCTCCATTTTTCGCTTTTTATCCCGTGATCAAAATGAAAAAAAAAAAAAAGAACTGCGCAAAGATTGATCCTCATTCTCTCACTGCTCAGAAGCGACTGCCGCGCCGCGCGGAGCGATGCTTAGATAAGACCCCCCCACTACTGATACCACCCATTCAGAGTTCTCGGGTGGAGACTGGAGCGCTGCGCGGCTGCCGGTCTCATTACTTCTTGGACAAAATATGTGTAAAAAATAATAATAATAATAATAATAATAATAATAATAATAGAAGAAATTGAGAGGAAATCTGCCATTTTTACCGATAAATTTGTGAAGTGGTTAACAGAAAACAGTGAGTACATGCCTGGTACATTGGTCGTATTATAAATCACGATAAATCGATCCCCTTATATTTTCATTTTCCAAGGAAACTGCGTATATCACATAGAATAAAATATCTCCCCTTCTCATTCCCTCCAATATTCTTGAATGACAAAGGTTCTAGGTGTAACCATAAGTGACGACCTTTCATGATCTGCTCATATCTCCAGTTTAAACAAGAAGCTAAGTAGCGTGTGTTTTGCCTTATACAAACTTCAAGGTACGGTATTGAGAGAGGTACTTCTTAGCTTTATACTACGCCAAGTTTAATTCACTAATTAGCTTCGAAATAATACATTGGGAAACTGCCGAAAATAGTTTAAGCATTTTCCGATTGCAAAAGAAAGCGAATTACTCACATAATCGACATAGAAGCAAAAATTTTAATTAACACTTTCCAGCTTGTAAATTTATAAATCTATTCTTTTCATTGTGAAAACGGACATCTTTTCACCTTCAACAAAGTGTTCATACCCATAATAGAAAACAAGATAGTGAATATTTGTTATGCATCAAAAATATGTAAACCTAAGCAATATGTTAACCTGTGTATGAATTGTGTTAGGTTGTATAATAAACTTCCTATGTAGGCCTACTTGAAGAATATGACTAATGTTACCGTTTTTTGTAAGACGTTATTTAACCTACTTGCTGTAAAATGCTATTATACTATTAAGGAATATATAATTGATTCATTAAATGAAGAGTTGGTAACAGATATTTACTCGTGAGTACATGCCTGGTGTGGTACAAACGGTTACCTAATAACAATGTAAATGGTCATACTTACTGTATAAATGTACTTGATATATATATATATATATATATATATTATTTTATGGTTTTGTATTTTAGAAGGATGGGAGGTCCAATATTATGTATACCTTCTGCTATCTGATACGCGTAATATCTTATGCACTTTATTGACAACTGTAATGTTTACATGAGAATTTCTCGCGTTTTGTAAGCTAATGACTCCATAGATGTCAGACAACTTTCAATCAAAGGAAGACAAAAATGCTTGTGTTGTCAATTAGATTTGTTTCCATACATTTTACTCGTTTTTTAATAAATAAATATATATGGAAAACTTGAGAAGCCCATTTCCTAATTTTTCAGAAAAGTAGAATAATTCTATGACATTTGTAATACTATTCACAAAACAAAAATTATATTTCAATAAGTGAATACAATGACAGTACGTACGTTAAGCATGTATAATTGATCAACGTCATGGATAAATACGTATTATAATAGAAAAACTCACATTGATTTTAATTTATTAACATATTATTATTCTTCAGCTAGCTGGAAGAGTTTTCGAAATATTGCCATCTTATTATAACAATTTTTCCTGCTCTTTTCTTCCCTTCTAGGGAAAACATTTTAAAAAATCTCAAACATATATTTAAAAAGATTTCGAGATATGACCATACTATTTTAGCAATTGCAACCTCTACTCTTCTCTCTTCCCTTGTAGGGGAAATATGGAGATACTAAATTTTGTCTAATCTTAACGGACTTTGAGATACGTATGACCATCTTATTTTAACAATTGCAGTCCCACTTTTTTCCTGCCCGCCTTTTTCTTCCCTTCTAGAGAAAATATTTTTAAAATGCTGAAACAAGCCTTTATTTTAAATAAAAATCTTAATACTAAACTTCATATCGTTCACCTTCAGAATTTTGAGACATGACCATCGAATTATAACAATTTTAACTATAGTTTTTCTTGCCGCTTTTTTTCCTTCTCTTCTAGGGAAGATATCAAAAAATGATAAACCATGTGTCTAGTTAGTTTAAATGAGAAGTCCAAATATCGAATTTCATGTCTGCAACCTTAAAAGATTCCAAGATGTGGACATTTTGTTACAATAATTTTAATACCCACATCATTTTCTTCTCACCAGCTTTTCTTCCATACTAGGTAAAATATCAAAAAGCACTGAAACACGTGTCTAAATATTTCAAATGAGACTTCTATATACCAAATCCATGTCTCTAACATTCAGAAATCCCAAGATATGACCATTTTAAGGTAATAATTGCTACTTCTCTTTTCTTCCCTTCCCGTCGAATTTTAAGAAAATATCCATCTATAATGGGGTGAGGAGTCAGACAAGGATGTAGTATGTCGCCCCAATTATTCAACATTTACAGTGTATATTTAATGAAGGAAGCATTAATGGGAATTGGGGACTTCAAGATTGGAGGGCAGATCATTAACAAGATCAGGTATGCAGATGATAAGGTTATAATAGCTAAAATCGAAGGAGGACTACAGGAGATGATTGACTAAATAGTTGACACTGGAAAACTGTATGAAATGGAAATTAACATCTAAAAGTCGAAAGTCATGAGTAAGTTTAAACACACCCTTATGTATCAAAGTAGAACAAAAAGAACTTGAAGAGGTCAACAATTTCAAGTATCTGGGAAGTATTTTGACGAGAGACGTTTACTGCACCAAAGAGATCAAGTCAAGAATTGTCATGGCTAAAGAAGCATTCAACAAGAAAAGATCACTCTTAACTCTTCTTCTTGTTCATCTCAACCATAGGTTGGTTTGGTAGGCAACATGGAAATTTTAAAACATTTCTCCCTTTTGGGAGAGCTGTTTTATACTTTGATAAGACCTCTTCTTCGTAACTCCACCTAGATATTCTATCCTTAGTCTTCCTCTTCCTGGTTTTCCTTCTGCCTTTCCTTCTATCAGCACGGTGATCCAATCGGAGTGCCGAATCAGATAGCCAAGCATGATGTTTCTTCTTTTTCCTATTATCTTCATGATCTGTAGTCCTTTGTTAACTTCCTTTAGTACTTCTTCAATCCTTTTCCTTTCGGTCCATGATATGCGCAGCATACTGCACCAACACAACATTTCTAATGCATCCAGCTTGGATATCTCAGATTTCCTCAATGTCCACACCTCTGATCCGTAAAGCGCCACGCAGCATACTAGTGTCTTAATAAATCGTTTCCGAACATCCAACGGCATATATTTTGATGCTAGTAGTCCTCTTTTCCTATTGAATGTTTGTTTAGCCTGCGCTATTCCGGAACTTACGTCTTTTTCACCTCTTCCGTCCGAGGATATTAAACTTCCTAAATAGGGGAATGTCTTAACGTCTTCAATTTTCTCTCCATCTAGCCATACGTTTGCCTTTTCATGTCCTGCCGTTGTGCACTTTATCACTTTTGTTTTCTTCTTATTTATCTTCATTTTGCATGTTTTTTTCAGTTGGTCGTTCAAGTTTGAAAGTGCTTCCTGCAAGTCCTTTTCGTTCTCCTCTATCAATGCTGTGTCACCAGCAAACCTTATTGTGCTGAAAACCTGACCATTTACTTTTACGCCTTTCTCGTTTTTATCAAAGAATTCTTTCATAGCCTCTTCTATATAGACGTTGAAAAAGAGAGGTGAAAGTCCATATCCTTGCCTCACTCCTTTACTTATTCTTGCTTCCTTCTGATCTTTTCCTATAACAGTTGTCTGGTTCCTATAAAGTTGGTGTATTATTCTTCTGTCTCTGTAATCCACAGAGTGGTAGTGGCAGAGTGCCGAGCTCGCGCCGTGTGGACTGTGGTGGACAAACACCATGCTCGTGGGTTTTCTCGGGGTTCTCCCGTTTCCTCCCACTTTCTTCATTCCACCATTTCACTCATCTCTCATCATCACTGTCTCCTTTAGCCTAACCGGCATAACCGTGGGACGTAAAACATAAAGATTTCATTTCATTTCATTTGAATGAGCACCTAGGAAACCGTCGCTTCGTTTCAGACGAGGCGAAACACATCGTGACAACATGGCTGAACACGCAAGGGCAGGATTTTTATCAGGAGGGAATCTTCAGACTCATCCCACGATGCGACAAGTGTATCAACCGATGTGGGGACTATGTCGAAAAATAAACTAATGAATGTAGTACCATGGCTGTATTGGTTGTATGAAAAAGGCTTTGTAACCTTACTTTCTGATTGCTCCTCGTATGTTGCTATTTTTTTTTACAGCAGTCTTTGAAACATTATATACATAATTTTTGGTCACAGTGTATAATGAAGAAAAGCATAATAAATAATTCCATGGAATTATGTTGTATAATATGACGCAAATCCCTGTGTGAAATCATTGTTTGATAAACGCAATTTGCGAATCTGTTGTGTGTACTTACGTTAGACGTAGTAGTCTAGTGGTTTACATTAGATGAAGTCATTCTTCGTGTAATTCGAGTAATTTACTTCATCTGTTCAAGTACTTCTCTTCATACACGTGGTTAGTAATACGTGATACACCTGAGCAGGGAATGATTATGAAGTTTTCCTTTACACGTGATTGGCTTTTAAGATTCATGTAGAGTAGTTTTTTTTTCGCTTCTGCCAAAGTAAATAAATACAGTTAAAAGTTCACGATGCAATTTAATTTATTATAGTTAACTGTTGTCATAATTTTATTCGTATTATTATTTTATTATATTATTTATTCGTATATTATTTATATTTATTCTTATATTATTTTTCCATAGTATTGGATCATGTGCTCGCAGGAATGGGCTAATTAGAAACAATCAAAAACTAAAATTCCAGGCCTCTCTTGTATATACATTTTAAATTACTATTGAGACTATCATTTATATCAGTAAATTTAATAGAGGATGATAGGAGAACAATAGAAAGAAATGCAGAGATCTTATTAAACGCTTGCAGGGACATGGGTTTACAAGTAAATGCAGAGAAAACTAAATATATGGAAGTGCGTCGGGACCGGAATACAGCAAATTATGGGCGCGTTAAAATATTAAATAATACTTTTGATAAAGTGGGTAGTTTCAAATATCTAGGATCGATATTAACAGATGAAAATCATATTCACGGAGAAATTAAATGTCGACTAAAAGCAGGGAATTCGTGTTACTATTCGGTTGAAAATCTCTTGTCGTCGCAAATTCTGTCGAGCAATTTGAAGCTTAAAATATATAAAACGATAATCATGCCTGTTGTTCTGTATGGCTGCGAAACATGGTCACTTACTCTGAGGGAAGAACATAGACTGAAAGTATTTGAGAACAAGATCCTGAGATGAATATTCGGACCCAAGAGGAACGGGAATGGGGAATGGCGGAAACTTCATAACGAGGAATTACATAATTTATATGGTTTACCCAACATTGTTAGGGTCGTCAAGTCTAGGAGGCTCAGGTGGGCGGGTCATGTAGCTAGAATGGAATAAAGTAGAAACGCTTTCAAAGTCTTGACTGGAAGACCAATCGGAAAACGACCATTAGGAAGACCTAGGCGCAGATGGGAGGACAATATTAAGATGGATCTCGCAGATATTGGAATACAAAGTAGAAACTGGATGCAGTTAGCTAAGGATAGAAGTCAGTGGAGAGCTTTTGTGAACTTTGCATTGAACCTCCGGGTTCCATAGGCCATAGAGTTAATTGAGACTATCATACTATAATTATACGAGGAGAAGTCAAAATGTTGTGTGTATGGCATTTATGATGCAGTCACAATGAATCTTGTACAGTATAGTCCTTAGGCTGTCTAATTACGAATTTGACAAGTGTCAACAGGTCATAACAGGCAACGTACGAGTAGTGTAGCTGAACGGAGGATTTCATGGCGATCAAGTTGTCACAATGTCGTAGTTCGAGCAGTCGTACAAACATCAAATTCATGTGGAAGTTGGGTAAAGTCTGCATAGCCTTAAAAACAATTCAGTACCACACAATGTTTGGTTCTTCCCGAAGCGAAAAATGGGCCTCAATGGTACTCGTTTCACCACAATACGAGCAGAAAAGATCAAAACCGGCTGAACTTCGGAAGATACCAAAAGAGAACTTTCATCGGTGTTTTTAGCAATTGCAGGAGCAGTGGAGTAAATGTGTGTGTTTTGGAGGCAGGGGCGGATCCAGGACCGACTTCTGGGGAGGGGGGGCGGTGAGTTGTCTTGTTGCTACTTTTAAGGGCTCCAAACTTTGGGATGGGTTTTATTTATATATATAATATAAGAAAGTTTCGTCTTCTGGGGGGGGGGCATTGCTCCGATCGCCCCCTGGATCCGCCCCTATTTGGAGGTGCCTACTTTGAAGGCGATTAAGTAAGTATGTTTTTATATGGTAGTAATAAAGAGCTACAACAAAATTTCGGGAACTTTTTGGCTGCTCCTCGTACGTTCCGTGCCTTCTTTGTGAATCTTGAGAACCGCATCATTACGTAATAGGTCTAACCTTGGCTCTTCCAATCTCGGTTACAATTTAAAATGGAACATTGCATAGTTCTTTTAGTATTCTGCGCTCAACCTTCACTCTGTTGCATTCCTTTTTTATTCTACTTTATTTTTTTCTACTTTTTTATTCCTTGGGTTTCCTCGGGGTACTCCGATTTCCTTCCACGTTTTCATTCCACCAATTGTTCCATCGTCATTCACTTGTCCTAATCATCCGTCTCTCCTAGTCTAAAAGGCATAATGTTGGGACATTAAACTGAAACATTTCATTTTTTTGTGCTACTTTAATGGAAGGTACTTCGTTGAAACCTGTAGTATTACACTACTATATAATATAGAATCTAGTATTTCACGATTCACGATACTAGTATTTCACGATACTAGGCGTGCAGTAAAGTGTGTCGTCAGTCAAAAAAGGTTGGGAACCACTACTTTAAAATATAATATTATTTCCCTACTCTAAAGGTTATAGCTAACAAGTAATCAATGAGAATCGATCACATATTTAGAAGTAGTATGTAAGTCACTATTATATATATATGTATATCTCCATTCGGAGAAAACAAACATCAACAAATACAATCTGCAATTTAACAATATATTTTTAAGGTATTTGATTTACTCTGTCCGTGTGTCCGACTATCAGTAAAGGAGACAAAAAAATCTCTAAGAACTGCTTGATCAATCGCCAGAGGTGATATTTGAACCGAAAGTGGTATAAATTTAAAAATTCTGATTTTAGCGTTGATCAGTAAAGAGCACAACTGGTAATAGATAGAAAGAAGTATTTGTGCAATCGATTAAGCTTCCCAAGAGTACATTTAATCTCCATACTTATCTCTCTACCCAGGCCGAAAAACTTCAAGAAATCTACTACGATTTGGGGTTTTAGTATTGATCTATATCAGGGGTGCCCACAAGGGGGGGCTATGACGCAAACTGCGTCATTGAAATATTTGGGGGGGGGATAAAAATCTATATAAATATGTTTGACGGGGGGGGGTAAAATTAATCGAAAAGTTTTTTTTTTCATGGAAGAATACCTATGGATAGACAATTGCGGGGGGGTGCGTCATGGACATAAGGGGGGGTGGGCACCACTGTCTATATAGAGCAAAAACAATAACAGATTGTTAGAAGCGATCTTGTATAGCCAATTTAGCGTTCTAAGAAGAGGTATCATCTTCTCTCTTAACCCGTTATTCACATCGAAAATGGCAGAAAATCAACCACTTCATGTTTTAAACTTTGATCGTTATACAGTAAAAACTGTAACAAATACCGAGAAGCGGTTTTATGCAGTTAATTAAGGATCCCAGAATAAATTATATCTCCACCCTAATATCTCTACTAAAATCAGAAGTCACAGAAAATCACCCACTTCTAGTTTTGACGGTGGTGGCTCTACCGCATTAACGGTAATAGAGAAAAACGGTTTCATGGAATCAGTTAAGCATCCCAAGAATATATTCTGTCTACTAGAACTGGAAGTGCTAAAAAAAAAAAAAAAAAAAAAAATCTACCAACAACCTCCGCTTTCGATATTAATTGAGAAAATATAATGCCATACAAAATAAATTAATTATAATAATGGTGTACACGTGACACTGATATATATACAGGGGCGGATCCAGGATATGATCAAGGGAGAGGCTAAACCATATTTTGTCGTTTTATCTAGTGTAAAGCAGGATTGAAGCCCATTTTATCCAGTGTATACCTCAGCGTCAAGGGGGGCTATAGTCCCTGTAGCCCCCCTTGGATCCGCCACTGTATATATATATATATAGGTAGATGGATAGATAGATACATACATACATAGATAGTGCTTAAATAATTAAGCAATCTAGCAATCTTTTTTAAAATAGAATTTAAGACAATAAAGAAATATGTACTTTTTTTTTAGCAGCATAAACGTTTGCTGTTGTTTTCTTGGAAACTACGAGGAACATTTACTCTGAACTATACCACAATATTCAGCACGACGTCATCCCTCGGTAGGATATATGTCTCTCATCCTTACACTATATCAATATCATAAAGTTAATTACAATTTTGGCTACATCTCATTAACGGTATTCCATATTGTATATTATCTCTTGCTAGTGTTAGAATGTGCTATATATGGAGCATTGGATTGTTGGTTCAGAGACTTGGACATTACGGAAGTTAGAGAAGAAATATTTAGAGAGCTTAGAAATGTGGTGTTGGAGGAAGATGCAGAAGATAAAGTGAACAGAGAGAGCAACAAACGAAAATGTTTTAAAACGGATAAGAGAGAAGAGGATACTTCTAGCCATCAACCTTCGTAGAAAGACCAATTGGATTGGACACATCTTGCTAAGAAATTGTTTTCTTCACACCGCCATAGAAGAAAACATAGAAAAGAAGCGAGGAATAGGAAGAAGAAGAACACAGCTGATTGATGATTTGAAAAATAGGAGAAAGTATTGGGAGTTAAAAGAGGAAGCTGAAGATCGAGAAAAGTGAAAGAAACATTTCCAGGCCCAAATCTAAAATTGGAAAAAAAATCTTCATTAGTCCTAGGACATGTCAAAAGGTAGAATACTTAATAATAATAATAATAATAATAATAATAATAATAATAATAATAATAATAATAATAATAATAATAATAATAATAATAATAATAATAATAATGTAATAATGTAATAATGTCAGAATGAAATGCTAGATGAAGACATACTTTAGTATCAGTTTGGCTTTAATAAGTGTCGTAGTTACAAAGTACCACCTATTAGGTTTACAAAAAATAGTTTTATTCCCATTTTCTCAAAGACTACGCATGAGGATTTGCAGTTTCTCATATCATTCTATTTATCTCGATGAGGTTTATCGATTATAATATACGTAGTGATAAATAAAAATTTTCGGAAAAATTTTGATACGGAACATTTTCAAAAAAAAAAAAGTTTCACCTGAAAATTATCCAATTCATAAAAAAGTTGTTCCATTTTTTTCCCCTATATCATTTGTTGTACCGCGAACTTTATTTGTAATAAAAGTACAATGAAAAAAAAGTTACAAAAAGTAAAAAATCTAACTTCTTCATTCCTGGGTAACATATTCGAAAAATTTAATGTATTATTTTTCTCATGGAATACATTTTTGATCATAGATAATATCAACGTTTTATCAGTTTCATACGCGTAATACAATGTTTTCTCACAGCTTTGCTACTTTTCTACATTCGTGTAGTTCCATCTTATTTAAATAAATAAGAAGTTTGACTGAAGTAACTCATTAAAACAAATACTAAAAATTGTTAGAAAATAAAAGAAAATATTCATGTATTCATTCAGACAATAAAGTATCGGTAAATTGTAACTAATAAAACAGGTTGACTTTTGCGGTGTAAAATATAGCGAAAAAATTTCCAGTTATGAAAAGTTCTTATTAAAGAATTATAATTTGCTGTTAATTAATATTGCAATACATGCATTCAACCTATTTTATAGCTTTAATATGGAGTTAAAATTTTCTCTGAAAACTTTTGTACTACATGTTACTAAGTATACGTCCTCGCTTTTAACATTTTGTTCCCGTTAAATGCTTAAAATGTTGAAACAATTGCGCATTTGAAGGCTATTAGTGCATTTAACGAAACGTTTGAAGCCAAAAAAATAAAAAAATCTATCACTGTTAATAATATAATTGAAGATTATAGTTCCGATATAATAGGTCTAAATGCTGTGGGGATCTAGTTAGCATAAATAACAAATACATATAAAAGCTATACCTTCTGGAATTTTACAACATGTAATTGAATAAAGTAATAATTTGTTTCTGGACTTTTGCTTATTTTATATCTGAAATCCGTAGGCTCTCTTTACGACGTCAACAGTCAAATACGACGACCTTGAAAACAAGTTAATTTACTAGCATTTTATAAATCTGTATTAAACCAGATTATTCCTGGTTAATTTTGGACTTCTCTATTTACGAAATATATACAGGGTGTTTCAAAACAGCACCGACAACGTTTGGGAGGTGATTCCTGACACCAAGATAAGATAAAAAGTATAGACCAACTTGGGTGCACAAATTCTTCCTGCCATTTATTTTTATTTATTTATTGCTTTTAGCGATGTTCAAAATATTTATGAAGTTGAAAAACAATTCTGTGGAGGATCAGGGGAGCAGAGTTTAACATTGGGAGTCGGGCAGATGTGAGGCTCATTCTGGGTGACATAAATTTAATCTCACTTTCGTTTGTGGCAATCGGACACAAATAATCAAGTTTCTCGCCAAAAAATACATTTCAAATCGTATTATTGGGGGAGGACAGTCCCCCCAGTTCCAAGATTGGAGGGGACATGTCCCCCTCATCCCCCGGGATTTGCGCCAGTGATTGTAAGACCAGGTTTTCCTTGATCATGTTCATACTTGCATCCATGATGTACCGCGTTCGTGCCTGTACCTCTGTCGATCATAGCCCTTTTGAACGTTTCCTCTAACAATGCTGCGCTCAGTGTGAGGCCATTTTCTGCGTTCTCCCGACAGGCGTGTGTCATTCTCAAGGTTGCATTAATTAAATGTTTATTTATTTATTTATTTAAAGAAGAATACAACAAGTTACTGCCCAATTACAATATTCTAAGTTACAGTAATAATATTCGTGATATTATTTAATTAATATACCAAAGTAACAATATTATTAAGACTATTCATGTAGGTTATTAAAATATAATATATGCACAAGATTATAACTTATCTAAACATAATTTATTAAGTTGTATTTTTAATTTATTCTCATTGCCGTTAAGAATATTTATTGTCGATCCAAAATAATGAAACCTGCTGTAAGAAGCACATATCTGTCACGTAGAAGACCTTTTTAAAATATTTGCTTTTGCTTAATTGCAAAAGAACAGAACGTTACTTCGACCTCAAGTGTTCGGATGAGACACCGCTTCTCGATATATCGTACTGCTTTTGCTCTAATACTTGTGGGCAATATAGAAAAGACAGACAGACAGGTGGATGGACGGACGGACAGACGATTTTTAGGATTTAGATTTCTGAGCTTTCGGCATTTATGGCTATTTAACCCGTTACACTTGAGAGATAACGTCCCTTGGTGAGCACACTGTCCGGGGAAAGGAAATGAAGAAAGAATTGGGGAAGGAAGAAAGCGGCCTGGTACCTATAAGTTAGGTACCACCCCGGCATTTGCCTGGTATGAATGAGGAAAACCCAGGAAAACCTCATTCAGGGTAGCTGGCCTGAAAAAGCGTTTTTCACTTTTTCACCCCACCGGGAATCGAAGCCGAAAGTGCTCGCCCTTCTATAAGACTTCTGATACTTATGCATAATATAGTTAGGAAGTCTAATAGCAAATATGATTTAAATGTATTACACTCTTTGTGGGCCTGACGTGACGCGGTAGGATATTAATAACTTCTAGCTCTAGATGAAATTATGAAGAAAATGAAGCCATAAAACTTATATATAAATTTATGAAACAAGCCGGAAAAAATAGAGAAAAGACGAGAAATAATGTTTTCTCGTCTCCTCTCGTCTCTAATCGTAAGAGCCTTCTTGTTTTCCAAACGGATATGTTCCCTCATCCCCCCAGAAAACAAATATCGTGCTTCTGAACGTTACGTCTACTGTTTGAAATGAAATAAAAACAAACGTTCTAGTTTCACGTTCAACGTTTATACACCGTTTAGACTAAAGAAGACAGATGATTAATAAAACTAAATAATTATTAATAAATTGATGGAATGAGAATGTGGGAGCAAGTCGTTAAACCTCGAGAAAACCCACAAATACAACGATGTTCACCACAAACTCGTGTGACCGCGAGGGAGAGGTCTGCACGGAGTCGGACCTACAAAGCATATATAACTTCGGGCCCGGGCCGTAAATTTTTAAATATACAACTCGGGCCTCTTCGAGCCTAACTTTGTAAATATACTGTACAACGATATATTGCACCGTTCTTTCTGGAGTACTTTTAAAGCACAACTGCAAAATTAAACCTCTAATTACTGTAACTAAAAATACAATTTTGCGTTAATTATTAAGTTTCTGTAATTCGGGCTTATTTCGGGCTCATTTGATTATCACACGAGCTCGGGCCTAAAACATATTTCGGACTCGGGTCGGACCTCACATTGTAAATTGACGGGCCGGGCCGGGCCAGAGCTAAAATTTCCGGCCCGTGCAGACCTCTACCGGGGGGGATCGAATGAGAACCTCTCACCAAAGATGGCCTTCTTTCACGACTTGTAGCAGATATCAGGAATTTATTTTAAAGATGATAAGCAGAATTTGTGACACTAGTAGAAGAAATCAAAAACAATAGATACAATCTTCTACTTAACAGTGTGCTTTTTATATATATTTACATATACAGCATCGATACATAAACAATCTGTCTAGCAACATAAAAGCTATCAACTATTTAGCGATGATTCACATACGTTTTAGAGATATTTTTTTTTTCGATTTTCTCGAAAGATACTAATGTGAATTCACTCTTGAGTGTTTCATATGGTTTAATATGTGTTTCAGCTTTGACAATTTACAAGGATTAGATTTTAAAAAATAATGACAACAACATTTTTACACACAGAACAATTGTTACATTTCCTCAATGCAATCGCTTCTCACCTCTAACACCTTCTGAAACACGCGTGTAGAAGGCGTCATACACTGTCAGTGCGTCAATCTTTGTCGATATCATACAGGGACCGCCATACAACATGGATGATGGCTTCCCTTGTGTCGTAATGCTTCCCGCAATGTGCTTTCTTCCAGAGATCGCTTGGGTCAATGGTAAGTTGACCCATGACCCACCACCCACTGTGACCCACTCCGACTTACCATCCACCATGACGCACCGTGATCCACAACACATCAAAATGCATCATTATTAACTCTGACCCATGATCCACGCCCTCTTTCTCACTATCTAAAGACAGAGGCGTCATTTCAGTCTTCGTTTGAGGGGGCGCGGTACCTCAGTGGTAGAGAGTTCACCTCCGGTGCTTGGGGTCCCTTGTTCGATCCCAGCTCGCGCCGTGTGTACTTTGTGGTGGACAAACACCGTGCTCCTGGGTTTTCTCGGGGTTCTCCCGTTTCCTTCTACTTTCTTCATTCCACTATTTCACTCATCTCTCACCATCACCGTCTCCTTTAGGCTAACCGGCATAACCACGGGACGTAAAACTTAAAGATTTCATTTCATTTTTACGCTTGAGGGGGCCAAGAGCACCACCGACATAAGACTTTCACGTTTTGTACTAGTATATTAGTAGACAATCGATTAAATTATATACTTATATTCCTCAAACTCTTGGGAGGGGCAATTGCCCAATCCTGCCTCCTCCTAAACGACGCTCCTGACTAAAGAGTTTACAGGCTGTGATATTATCACTAATCGGAGTTTGGATTTTTACGGTCAATGACTCAAGCACCGGTGCATCTGACCTTTACGATATAAAATGGTACAGTGTTTGTTACTGGACATATTACGATGAGTTTCAATTTAGTTATCATATATAATTATTTCCCTGTTGAATATAATATAATTATTTCCTTGTTAGTGGAAAATAGAATGAAATATGAGTATAAAATCAAGGTAAAGTAGACAACGTAGAGGGGATAAAATGTAAAATTCGACTGTGTCTCGAAATCCAAGTAATAAATTCAGTTGCTATTATTACAATTACAAATAGCAATATCTGAAAGTATCTGAAGTTTTTTCTTCACTTAGTTACTCTCATCTCAAATAAGTATCCCAGCTCGCACAAAGTGAATTTCGTGGTGGACAAACACCGTGTGCGTGGGTTTCCTCGTGGTTCTCCCACTTTTTCATTCCACCATTTCATTCATTTCTCATCATCATCGTCTCCTTTAGCCTAGCCGGTGTAATCATGGGACGTAAAACTCAAAGATTTCATTTTATATCTCAGGTAAGTAAATACAAACAAATGAAAAAAAGAAGAAAAATGGATGCCTTGGAAGGAAAAAGTATAGAAATTCACCAGTGCTCAGAAGATGCTGCTTACAATGTACTGAAAAGAGTGAGTTGGTGGGTAAGAGTAAGTCATGATGTGTCGGTGGATCAAAGTGGGTCACGGTGGATGGTAGGTTGTAGTGGGGGTCACGTCTTGTTGACCCACGACCCACCCAAAAATCTTGACCCACGACCCACTCAAAAATCTTGACCCACGACACACTGATCCACTCCATCTCTGGTTCCTTCATTTTGGCGAAAAGGTCGTTACGAGATCCCTAAAAACCTTGTTGTACACTACACTCACGCAGTACTTCAATCTTAATCCATACACGTTGTTCGTTTTTCCGGAACATGTTGTTAAGATGCTTGAATAACACACAGTCATTATCACTTGCCACATTTCATCGCCTCTTATTCCCTTATCAGTTACGGAACTCTTATGTAGTACTGAGATAGAGTCCTCTGACATTACAACAGCGTTGCCAGTACTTTTTATCCATCCTGTATATTTATTTTAGAAATGGCCAATTCCAGAATTTTTACTTCCCGGAATCCGGAAAGTGAAATTTCCGATTCCGAAAAATAATTTTTCCTGAATCCGGATTCCGGAAAATTTTGTCCATCCCTAATTCATTTATGCATATTTCTGCACATTACCGGCATATTTGTACGTAAGCCCATCACGTATGAGAGATGACCAATGGATAAGCAACAATTAAAATTTACGAGTTAGTCATAAATTTTGGCTATATTTCATTAACCGTACCAGCCATGATTGCTGGTCTATTGGCTAGCGCTTGCGCCTTTGGTCTGCAGTTCTATTCTCGGTGGGAGAGCACAAAAAATTCCACAATTATTCAACTTTTATTAAGTATCCGTCTCCTTCAGCCTACAGGGCATAGTTGTGCGACCTTCAAGTAAAATTACATTTCAAATTTATATGCTAAAAATATTGTAGGAATTTAGTTTTTCAATTACACTTTATATAAAAGCTCAGTACAACCTTTATCAAAGAATAATTACTGCACCAGAACTTTTTTTTTTTTTTTTTTTGTCGAAGCTCGAAGGTTATCATGACAGTTTGTTACAATGAATTAAGGGTCCATCTTCTAACCCCTGGCTCTTGTGGGATTTTTAAAACATATATGTGTCGGCATATGTTACAAAGGAACGCAACTGTCGTTGTTTCTAAGATACAACTTTTCGTAAACTGTTTATGCAAAAGTAGACATAGACATAAGTTAAAATCTACTGCTACCTCCGTTTAAGAGCAACTTTTGAATAATTCACTACACAGAAAAAAAAAAAAAAAAAAAACACGCCAATTTCCTTCTAACCTAAATTTAAATAATGTATCCAGGAAATGATTCTTTTCATATATAAAGCTTGTATTAAAAAGTAGTTTGTATGAATCATTATCATTGGCAGTTCCATTTTACATCGATGATTCGTATACATACCTTGTACGTAGTTGTAACCAGTATGCAGCTGACATAAACAAAATTATACGTGAAGATTTTTTTTTTTTTTTTTTTTTTTTTTGAAAAGATTATCTGAAGGAAAACAGGAAGAGCATAGAATCTCGTTTTGAATACCTATCTAAAGAAAAGATAATGTGGTTGCCAATTTTTATTGATGATGGGAAATTCCAAAAGAAATGCCTTTCCAGGAACATCTCTGTGTTGTGGAAAATTTTCGCAAAACACGTTCTATACTAAATTTAATTTTTTGCTCTCCAGATTCGTTTTATTTGCTTTATAAGCTTGCAGCATTGCATGAACTACATGTGTAATGGTACTTTCATGTTGGAGCAATTGATGCATCGAGAAATAAAGAAATGAGAACAAACAAAACATTAACCACACGATTTTTTCTACTTCTGACGTAAACAGATAGCCCGCTGCGTTCACGTTTGGGGGAAAACCAGATTCGAACTCAGTGTCAGTTACCTTGATCTTAAAATGTTTCAACAGATGGTGAGTGACTTCTTACATATTTTTTAAATAATGTACTTGACATTAGAATACCAGTTTCACCTTACAATTTTGTCTACAGTTTTTTTTTTTTCTTTCTTTCTTTCACAGAGCCAGGAGCTAGCATTGTTTTCACTAAGTGGCATACGCTCTTGCCGTTAGAATAGGAAAACCCGAACTGGATAGCCTGTAGCAGCTTGGAATATGTGGTTCTGAAAACACGGAAAACTGGATTACTGTAGGTCAATACCTTGTATAGCCTCGGTGCTGGAAAGGGGGCGCAGAACCTTAAACGCCAAAGTAGATTTCTATCAACTTTCAAATGTAAAAAGAAACGAAATTTTGATAAGTATTGCCCAATTACCATTTTGTTTCTTAAGTAATTATATTCAATCAGTTTTGCGTAGAAAACCAACAACGGAGACCACGTCTGTGAAGTTGTCCCGCCCACCTAACGAATTTTCTTTTTCTTATTTACATCGTTAGTTTATCGTTAGTTTACGTTAGTTTTGCTAAAATTATCGTTAGTTTCGAAAAAATAAAATTTTTATTCAACAAATAAATGGGCAGGCCAACTTCACGGTTACCCGCCTACAAACGAGTTTCAAAAGTTTTTCATATCACATCGTTAGTTTATCGTTAGTTTACGTTAGTTTTGCTAAAACTATCGTAAGTTTCGCCAAAATAACGGTTTTATTCTAGAAATAAAGTTTCCCGCCAACTGTGAGTTAGCCCCCCCATATTGAATTCTCATAAAATTCAAACTCATATTGTTAGTTTATCGTTAGTTTTGCTAAAATTAACGTTTGTTTTCCAAAAAAAATAACGATTTTATTCGAGAAATAATGTTTCCCGCCAAATGTAAAGTTAGCCCGCCCATAAAGAATTATCATAAATTTCCAACTCCCATCGTTAGTTTATCGTTAGTTAACGTTAGTTTTACTAAAACTATGCTTAATTACGGAAAAATTTACGATTTTATTAGAGAAATAAATGGGCATGCCAACTTCACGGATCCCCGCCCACAAACGAATTTCAAAAGTTTTTCATATCACATCGTTAGTTTATCGTTAGTTTACGTTAGTTTTACTAAAACTATCGTTAGTTTCGCAAAAATTACGATTTTATTCGAGAAATAAATGGGCAGGCCAACTTCACGGTTCCCCGCCCACAAACGAATTTCAAAAGCTTTTCATATCACATCGTTAGTTTATCGTTAGTTTACGTTAGTTTTGCGAAAACTATCGTTAGTTTCGAAAAAATAACAATTTTATTCTAGAAATAAAGTTTCCCGCCAACTATGAATTAGCCCGCCCATATTGAATTCTCATAAAATTCAAACTCATATCGTTAGTTTATCGTTAGTTTACGTTAGTTTTGCTAAAACTATTGTTAGTTTCGCAAAAATAACGATTTTATTCTAGAAATAAAGTTTCCCTCCAACTGTGAATTAGCCCGTCCATATTGAATTCTCATAAAATTCCAACTCATATCGTTAGTTTATCGTTAGTTTACGTTAGTTTTGCTAAAACTATTGTTAGTTTCGCAAAAATAACGATTTTATTCGAGAAAGAAGGTTTCCCGCCAAATGTAAAGTTAGCCCGCCCATAAAGAATTATCATAAATTTCCATCTCACATCGTTAGTTTACGTTAGTTTTACTAAAACTATCGTTAATTACCCAAAAATTACGATTTTATTCGAGAAATAAATGGGCAGGCCAACTTCACGGTTCCCCACCCGCAAATGAATTTCAAAACATTTTTCTATCACATCGTTAGTTTATGTTACTTTTGCTAAAACTATCGCTGGTTTCGCAAAAATAACGTTTTTATTCAAGAAATAATGTTTTCCGCCAACTGTGAATTAGCCCGCCCATATTGAATTCTCTTAAACTTCCAACTCATATCGTTAGTTTATGTTAGTTTTGCTAAAATTAAGGTTTGCTTTACAAAAATAACGATTTTATTCGAGAAATAAAGATTTCCGCCAAATGTAAACCCTAACAGCACAATTACATAGCAGGCATATGCCTATTATGTTCAGTCAGGTACACTAGAATGTGTCCAGTATGTCCCTCAGGAAAGTAAAACTAACGTAAACTAACGATAAACTAACGATGTGAAATGGAAATTTATGATAATTCTCTATGAGCGGGAAACTTTACATTTGGCGGGAAATCTTATTTCTCGAATAAAATATATTTTTTTGCAAAACAAACGTTAACTTTAGCAAATTTAACGTAAACTAACGATAAACTAACGATATGAGTTTGAATTTTATGAGAATTCAATATGGGCGGGCTAATTCACAATTGGCGGGAAACTTTATTTCTAGAATAAAATCGTTATTTTTGCGAAACTAACGACAGTTTTAGCAAAACTAACGTAAACTAACGATAAACTAACAATATGAGTTGGAATTTTATGATAATTCAATATGGGCGGGCTAATTCATAGTTGGCGGGAAACTTTATTTCTAGAATAAAATCGTTATTTTTGCGAAACTAACGATAGTTTTAGCAAAACTAACGTAAACTAACGATAAACTAACGATGTGATATGAAAAACTTTTGAAATTCGTTTGTGGGCGGGGAACCGTGAAGTTGGCCTGCCCATTTATTTGTTGAATAAAAATTTTATTTTTTCGAAACTAACGATAATTTTAGCAAAACTAACGTAAACTAACGATGTAGATAAGAAAAAGAAAAATTCGTTAGGTGGGCGGGACAACTTCACAGTTGTACGGAGACCGGGGTATTACAAGGCCAGATGAATAACTAAGTAGCTTCTTCTTAGCCCTACTATTAATTATAGTTCATAGATGTATTATCAACATCATGCATTCCTTCTTCTCCATCTGGTGATGTCCAAATGACAGATAGTAGTCAGAATGGATGGACATCTATCTCACTGCTGGTGGCTAGATTCGGACGCTAACATACTGTGACAGCGATTACAAGGATCACTGTGATTCCAAGGTTCGTTATTGACAAAAAAATTATTGTGATACCAGAATCTGGGATCGACATCCGACAATTGTGCAGTGCGGACGCTAACCGGGTGAGGATCCACATGGAGAGGGCTTTGTCATACCACCGCGTGCGTCATACCTCTGCATTTTTGTCGGAAAATGGAACGAGGATGAGAAATTGGTGTCATTTCATTCTAAGATATTTCTATGGTGAAGAACTCCAGCCGTAGTCTAATGTATTTATGTGGCTCTTAGCTCTCGTAAAGTCATCTCTATCCCTTTCTATAGGTGAAAATACTTTAATTCTACTCTTACACATCCTTCTTTCTTCATTTAACCCCTTGCATTCCAGGTGTCATTTTTCTATGTACATACTGTAATACCAGGTTTTCAATTACTGTTAAAAACTGTCTAGACCGTTATATAGGGAATAGTTATTGTGCTCGCGCAAGAAAAATATTCAAATTATTGATTAAAAAACATATTTGCATTGCGGAACATTTGGGCTGAAAAAGGGAAATTTTGATGCTCTGAAGAGATTTTATGCTGTTTCAGGTTGGCAACAGTGACTAGAGGTCAAATAAAAAGCTATTTTTCTTTTTCTTTTTTTTCGGACCACCAAATACGATCTCGAAGTTGCTAACTGTTTATCGTCAAAACAAACACCTGTGTGTCATAATTGAATGGTCCCTTAGGCCTGCTATCTATTAAGACATTTTGTTTTCTTTTCCGCCAGTTAGGTGCTATCACCTAAGGAGAAATAGTAGCACTAACTCGTGTCATGCATTCACTAAAAAATTTCATCATCTCCAAGGTTAATAGGACCCTTAATAAAAGACACGTTTTCATGATATCCCCATGGATGTTACTGGTATTTTACAACGGAATATTTTATAATATCCACATGGATGTCACCGGTATTTTACAGAGTATTTTATGACATCCACATGGATGGCACCGGTATTTTACAACGGAGTATTTTATAACATCCACATGGATGTCACTGGTATTTTACAGAGTATTTTATGACATCCACATGGATGTCACCGGTATTTTACAACGGAATATTTTATAATATCCACATGGATGTCACCGGTATTTTACAGAGTATTTTATGACATCCACATGGATGTCACCGGTATTTTACAACGGAATATTTTATAACATTCACATGGATGTCACTGGTATTTTACAAAGGAGTGTTTCATGTTATCCCCACGGATGTCACCGGTATTTTACAATGGAATATTTTATAACATCCACATGGATGTCACTGGTATTTTACAACGGAATATTTCATGATATCCCCATGGATGTCACCGGCATTTTACAATAGAATATTTTATAACATCCCCATAGATGTCACCGGTCTTTTACAACGAAATATTTTATAACATCCACATGGATGTCATTGGTATTTTACAACGGAATATTTTATAACATGGACATGGATGTCACTGGTATTTTACAACGGAGTATTTCATGATATCCCCATGGATGTCACCGGCATTTTACAACGGAATATTTCATGATATCCCCATGGATGTCACCGGCATTTTACAATGGAATATTTTATAACATCCCCATAGATGTCACCGGTCTTTTACAACGAAATATTTTATAACATCCACATGGATGTCATTGGTATTTTACAACGGAATATTTTATAACATGGACATGGATGTCACTGGTATTTTACAACGGAGTATTTCATGATATCCCCATGGATGTCACCGGCATTTTACAATGGAATATTTTATAACATCCCCATAGATGTCACCGGTCTTTTACAACGAAATATTTTATAACATCCACATGGATGTCATTGGTATTTTACAACGGAATATTTTATAACATGGACATGGATGTCACTGGTATTTTACAACGGAGTATTTCATGATATCCCCATGTATGTCACCGGTATTTTACAATGGAATATTTTATAACATCCACATGGATGTCACTGGAATGCAATGGATTAATATATTATTATTATTATTTATTAGTTGCGTGTGGCTCATCCTGTATGTTTACTAAATGAACTGGAATCACTGACGATTGCAATCATTGAGCATAATTGCAACTTTGACATATAAAGTTGTGCTAGACTGTAAGATACGAATCTGATTACACACTTACGCGTTCTCACATTAGAACTGTTTCTTCTAACCTACCACAAACCTCCTGTAAAAGTGTTCTCTTTTGTTTAAGTATGGCTCGAAGAGTTATTATTCAATGTCTAATAAATATCCACACCCTAGTAGTGAGATATTATCTTTGCATACATTGTGATGGCAATCTTCTTTTGTTAACAGCCGTTTTTAAAATTTATTTCTTATTTTTTTCTTTTCTATTTGTTTCTAACATTGGATCTCTTTGTGTGAGAAACAATAAAGAAAAACATGACCTAGAGTAAGATCGCCGATCATGAACGTGATCTATAAATCTTTTTTTTTCTTTTTTTTCTTTTTTTTTTTGTTGACAGTATCCTTGCTTGAGATCTCTGCATAGAAGAAGTGCATACATAATTGTTGCATGTAGAGTGATTGATAGTTTTTGTGCAGCGAAAGTTGGCGGAGAACCAGTTATTTTATTTTCATGAGGAATAGCTGCATATATTAAGCACTGTACTTTATTCCATGTACTTAGTAAGTGGATGGCTCCTCTTTATTCTTTAAGAAGAGCAGCGGAATGATTTGCTGATAGCACATAGATATTAGAATATATTAATATATTCTAGACGTGATTTTGTTATATTAAACCTTATAATTGAACTTGACAACACTGGTACAAACACAAGTCGAGGAATAAGGTTGCTGAGCTCATTTTCGCTTCACCTCTCTCAAATTTTAATGACGAACTGTGCATCATAACAACCCTTCGTCGTCATCATTGGGTTATGTGTAAAATTTAAGATTTCGACATCAGAGTGAATTAAGTTTGTAGGAAAGCAATTACCTCCATCCTTTCTGTTTAAACTCTGCTACTTGCCAATTATAGTACATGACAGTGGCGGCCGGTGGATTGTGGTTTCGGGTGTTGCAGTACGAACGGTAACAGACAGAAGATATAAAGTTGATGACTCATTGCTTAATCAGCATAACTTTAGATGCAAATGCTATGTGACATGTTAAATTAAATAAAATTCTGTTTTTAAAAAATAAAAAAATGCAGAACATTTTATCCGATTAATTACCTTAATTAATTAGTAAGTTCATTCTCCTCTCTTTGATTGGAGCAAATCCGTCTAATACATGCTGGTTGAACTCTGGTATTCTTATTGTCAGGTCGTTTTCTATGGAAAGCATAACCAATGGTGATAACCTTTCTGGGGACATTCAATTTCTTGAAAGTGTCAATTCTTTTTGATGTTAAAAAAAAATTCTTTTATTGACGCCATAGGTACAGTTAATATTAATTTCAGAAGCTTTGTAGATTCACTAAATATTTTTTCTAGATTATTGCGAACGATTCATTCTAGCAAACTCAGTCCCTGACAGTGATCCGAATTCCTCTTCAGCGTTGACTGAAGAGAGTTCGTAGCCCAGATTAGTGTTATAAAAAAGTGTACATTGAACATACTTTATTCAAAGTTTATCTAGGAAAATTTAAAATAAATTGAGGAAATGTATCTGGTGCAAACAACACTACTACCATAAGATATCCTGTAAATTTAAACTGGATTTTTTTTCGAACACTCCCCTGAATTGCCCTTTGCTTATTTTGTCTAAGCCTTAATTGCGAATTTTTCCTCAGTTGAAAAATGGTCAATGTTTTTTGTAAGTTATTTACAGAAGTCATGGCATGCAATTCATTCAGAATTTGTAGGTTATTTACAGAATTAAAGCACACACACTAAAATTAAAAACCAAAACAGCTGATACAAAATAGGTACTGGTATATGAATTCCGAATGTCACATATTCATACCTCAACACACACACACACACACATGTGCGTAAAAGAAAAAAAAACAACATTCCAAATCATCCGTCTTGGTTGTTACGCAATGCACGATGAACACAAATTTACTTCCACATAAGACGAAACAACGCTTACCAATGTCATATGTTCTGGAAAGGAAACCTCGAAACCCGCCAGATGAAGGATTCGCATGTAACAGAAGCCAAAAATGAAAGAACATAAAAACAAACAGCACTGCCTGTTCTACACCCAGAAATGTTAACTGGGAGGGGTCCAAAGTATTTGAGGGAGGTCCAATACGTCTACATAATATGAAACTTGTCTTATACTGCACCCGAAAAGACCATAAGTAATTCTTACTTACTGTCATCTATATTTTTAGAAAAAATGATAGAACGATTATTTTTATAAGAAAAGAAGAGTACATCATGAGGTGTAAAATATAATATTTAGCCTACATCAATCGTTTCTCTGTTAACCAAGTATAGTTCGTTAAGAAAGTCTACAAATGTTAGTCAAGTTTCGAAATTTGTGGGAGGTCCGGACTCGGTGGACCCTCTCGTGGCTACGCCCCTGAGCATTGGTAACTAGTCCCAAATTCAATGTGGCGTTCCCCATCATACAGTTTTATGTGGAAATTATCAAGAATATAAAATATACTTATTTTACAAAAGAAATGTGTTTATACTAAAATACTATCCACAGAGGAGGGGGAGCGATTCTACATACTGACTTATTTGATTCACAAATTACTGTAGAAAAAGCCTTTATTATCAATATAAGCTAAGAATTAACTTGTAAATGCGGGTCTACTTTCATTTGTTTTCTCCTCTACTAGATATTTTCTGTCTTATTTTGTAATTCTGCAATCACTTTTTTTAAATTATCATTATATTGATTTGCTTCAGTATGGTCCTGTAATTTAAAAATATGAATGCATAAAAACAAATTCTATTTGTTAATTGCTAGTGAAATAAAATTTAAAAATCTTATTTAGCGCGAAAAACCTTCTCTTTCACTGGAAACCGTGCTGTGTTGCAGAAGCACTGCAACGACCAGTCCCTTTAACTTCTGAGATAGGGGAAAGGAGACTTAACATTTGCTCCAATTGCCGCGCTGAAGGAATCTGGTTGTTGTATGCTCGCTGCAACACAATATAAATTATAGACTCTGTGACGGGTTGTTTTTCGCTTTTTAAAATGGATTAACGAAACGGACAGTTACAGAAGTAAAAAAAAGTATGTTATTTAAAGTGTATATATGCGAGTATTAAAAAGTATTTTTCTGTTCTTTACTACTATTGCCAATAATATTTTTTTCTTGAAATACTTTGGTCGTTGCGCAACGCTGCAACACTAACATTAGCCGCCACTGGTTTTAAGCTGTTTCGACCGAGTGCCTCACCGGAAATCGAACCCGGGACAGCTCGCACCGAAGGCGAAAGCGTTAGCGACTACGCTACGCGGAGCCACATCCATGTTCAGGGTTATTCATAATACCCACTGGAGATTCGAACATTAATATTGAAACAACCATGACAGAGTAAATTTATTCGTATAAAAAATTCCGGAATCGCACTGAAGAGGGACATAGAGTAATTGTAAATTGAACTACTAGAATTCAGGTAACACCACAGCAAATATGGTAGCAAAAATGAAATGTAATCTTTCAGTTTTACATCCCACGCTTATGCCGTGTAGGCTGAAAGAGATGGTGATGATAAGAAATGAATGAAATGGCGGAATGAAGTAAATGAGAGGAAACAGGAGAACTCCGAGAAAATCCATGCAAATAGTCTTTGTCCACCACAAAGTCCACTTGGTGTGAGCTAGAAGCGAACCAGGGACCTAGAAGCACCAGAAGTGAGAAACAAACATACTTTAGCAACAAGTATGTATCCAATATGTATGTGCACTATTCAGTATTATTTTATCTGTAACTTTAGAACGGACGGCCAATTTTAATTCAGTTTTGTTTAATAAAGAGGGAATGTAAATCTCTGTACAGTAATGAAATCCTCATTCCAAATGGCCAGTTCGTTTTGTAAGATATTGACTAAAAACATGTAGGGAGATGTATATACATTTTTTGCTGGTGACGTACATTACAAATATACACTCATGGTGCAAAATTCATGGACGAAAGTAAGTTTCGCATGCTGTGTCACTCCAAATGGCATAGATTGCTGAAACTTAAACATTACATAGAAATTAGTGCTACAGTATGATATACAAAAAAAGAAGAAGAAACACGCGATTAGAACAAAAATTGCATTTTTATACAGAGGCAAAACTTAGAATGAAAGCACCACAACTCATGATACTCCCCTAACATTACAGAAGGGAAGGAGTGATCCATAAAAGGATTATGATCACTATGGACAGGTGATACATGCTCTGGAACGTGCTCCCATACAGCTCATACAGTTGGTAATGAGTTGTGGTGGTATGGGGTTCAATTTCTACATAAGCACTGTTGCCAACTGTTGGATGATCCTTGGTGTATCTGTACATGCTGCAAGACGTCTCTCCATAGCATCCCAAGCGTGCTCTTGGGATTCAAGTCGGGGAAATAGGCAGGTCAGTCCATTCGCCGAATATCTCGTTACAAGAGCTCCGCTATGACCTCTGTTCGATGCGGTCGCACATTAACATAATAAAAAAAAAGAAGTTGGTGTTGACTACATTTCTGAAAAGACGCACCCATGTCCAAAATTATTGTCATATGTCTATAAATATGTTGTTGTAGGAATATAATGTGATAACGAATTCGCCCGGTATTTCTTATAATGTTATGTATGCGTATAATCGGCAAAGACATGTATATGGAAAATTTCATGTCAAAAGGGCAGTAAATAAGAACAAAAAAATGAAAATAAAACTGTCTTATCCATTAGCAACATTTTGTTTTACTCGTTCTAATTTTCGTATTTATAGTTCTTTTCCTATGAAATTTACCACAAATATACATTTCCCGATTATACACATATTATCAGTATTAAAAGTACCCTGCAAAATCATTATCAAATTATATTCTTACAAGAAGACACTTATAGATATGCGACTATCATTTTGGACATGATTGTAGTCTAGAACAAGTACAGTGTCACAATAATGTTTACAGGTGAGGTCGATATGCCAATGCAACATTATGCTTCTCCACACGAGAACATCGGACCACCAAAATGATCAAGTTCGACAATGTTTCTGGATTTACTGCTATTTCTACCTCTCGCTAGATGTGTGTACATTGAGAATCACTATTGAAGCTGAATCTTCTCTCATCGAAGAGAAAATCGTGATCCCACTCTTTCTCGGTCCAATTCTACTGTTCTTGGCATCACCGCAAATGGCTCCGCCGATGTGCGGGTCAGCAGAATGCAATGTAATAGCCGTCGGGCAAAAAGCCCACTCGTGCAGTTGGCGTGCCTCTGAGAAACGTGAGATTGAGCGACTTGCAGTCCTCTCAGATGCAGTGCTTAAAGTGACATCAGATAAGGTGACGGTATGAAACAAATATGACCACTTAGAGTAGTAATTTTGACCATAGGCGGCGCTACAGTGGGTGCAGTGGGTGTAGCTGCACCCACATTAATTTCGATTTTCAGATTTCCTACAATAATCCTTTCTATTTCGTATATTTATAGTTTCCTATGTTTTGATATATTTGAGTGACTTCTAAAGTCTCTCATAAGTTTACAGGGCCGCGGTGGCTCAGTGGTAGAGCGTAGGCCTTTGTGGTGAACAAACACCGTGTGCGTGGGTTTTCTCGGGATTCTCCCGTTTCCTCCCACGTTCTTCATTCCATCATTTCACTCATTACTCATCATCACCGTCTCCTTTAGCCTAACCGGCATAACCGTGGGACGTTAAACTAAAAGATTTCTCAAAGATTTTCTCTCATAAGTTACTTGCTATCATACCATGTTTTTCTAGTTTTTTTTTCTTTTTTTCTTTAAGTAAAACTTAGGGATTATTTTTGAGATCTTAAAGATCAATAGTGTAGAGAGTTCTGGAAACAATGTTAGGATGTGTTCTCTCTTCCCAGCCTGCACCCACATTATCAAAATCCTGGCGCCGCCTATGATTTTGACAGAATCCTAAACATCATCTATACTTCTGACATTTTTGCACCATTTTTTGTATTCTATTCAATAATATGGAAACTATAAATATTGCTAATCATCACAATATTCGGTAGCTTCTTATAAGGTCCATCTTCCTTCCTCTCTTGGTGTTGACATCTTCTGTATCTGCACTGCGACTTCCTTTTCGTAACCAAGACTTAACATACGACTGTCTTTACTGTTAATGCCTTCACTGTCCGGAATACTCGCAAGTATATAAATGCGCTTTTGTTACTTAATGTGGTTAATTCATCAACACTAATGCCTATCATGGACTTAGCACATCTAATTTTCTCAATAAGTCTACTTTTCATTTCAGCACTAATGTGACTTACCATGTCCGCGCAGACAACATTACTGTCTAAAATTCTCCCCATATCAAGGGCGTTAACAGCCTGAGGATCTATTAAATGGGAATGATCCAGATAACGGCCTATTCTCTTTTGCAACATAGTATGCTGTTCGAAAAAACTCGACACGCTGTTTCAAAGCTACATTCTCCTTCACTGTCGAAAGCTTTTCTAAGCTTTGGTTTTTAGTCTCCAAGAGTATTTTTTTCCGCGGTGCAGTGGGCAATACTTTTCTTATGTTCGAAAATTTCCTTCTGTAATGAATGTTGTTGCACTTCCGTTCAGCATTTTCATATATTGTCACTGTATTCATTGCATTTTCAACAGGAAACTTATTTCTTTTCTATATAACATATATTTGTATTCCATATTACCCGACTATTTCATATTACCCTCCAAAGTGGTTTCTTTACAAATTATAAATTCTTCCCACCCCTGTAACGAAACTTCTTTATCAAGATACGCATAAATAAAGCCAAATATGTTAGGCTTATACTTGGTTTCCTTTTTGTTTCAATGTGCAATTATAAACTGAGTTACAAGCGAAACAAAAATGGTGTTCCATAATACCCGAACTTCCTCTATTGTCTTCTACGTCTCCAACTGGGCAACAAGTTCCTTCCTCAAGTTGGATCGTTATGCCAGATAGTTTCTTTCTTAAATAATACTTTTGGTAATCGTCTCATTGCTGATGATGATAGTCTCGACGAGGAATTTCAACAAATGAAACAACAGCACATCTCAGAGAACACATTAGGATTAGAAATAGAAGAACACGATTGAGACAGGTGTACACGATCTTTCGCCAAAATCACACCTGCGGAGATCATGGACTTCCCGCAGTTGACCGAAAGAAACTTAAAAATTCTTTTTACAGGTTCCTATCCGTTGTCTTAGGTAATTTCCTACTCGGCTGAAATGATGAGCACCCTTCGTGACTAAGCGTGCACGCACGCGCTTTTGGCGTGGGAGACGCAGGTTCAATTCGTGCCTGGACCTCACCTGGTTCGGATTCCACATTAATCAGTAAGTCTACGTCTCATATAGCCTCGAAGCCGAAAGGGACGTTAAACTCAAAATTAGCTTAGCTCATGCAGTGATGAATGAAGATAACAGCATCAATCTCCATTTCCGGAAAGAAAGTACCCATACCGTTAAATTCGAGGTATGAAGTCGGCATATTAGTAGGAAGACATACAGGTGTTATATTGATTTTGTCCCAAAAACAATGGTATATTAAGCTCTAAAGCCTTATTATTGTGAATGTGTACATGGTAATCGAACAGTTTGATGTGGTGTTGTTCATATGTCGCTGCAAACATTTATTACTTTTCACGTGCTCGGTATTTTGCTAAGATTGTTCGGCCTGCAGAGGTTTTAAGCAAATTGTATGTTGCTGGACTTGTCACTCCAGTAATAAACGCACATAGTAATGAAGATTGAAGGTTCCACATACCGTGTCCTCCATTTTCCTTGTAATGTTTTCTAATACAGGAAACATTGCAAAACATTTTGAATATTTTTGTATTATCATCTTCTGCATTATAATATTTTGTACAAGATAATAAAAAAAAAAAGTTGTTTTCTGTAAATCATGATTTAAAATGTTGGTACCCTGCTAAGGCAGACTGAAAATTAACGGTACTAGTGCTCTCACTCTGTTTCTGGAAGATATACGATTATGAGAGTTATATACCCACGTAGAACCATTTATGATGAGTCAGAAACTCAAACTCAACCATCTTAGACTTCTAACAGTATTCGCGCCGGCCAAAACATTTATGGTGTAACTCGGGTTGCATATCTTTCAGACGTGTCCAACTTTAGTTTTCCTCATTTTACACCAAGTTGCACCGAGGGTATCAAACTATGGTCAAAATTTATTATAGGCGAGTTGGTGCTGCTTCTATGGTAAAAAAAATAGAAAGTGATCACTCAAACACAAAGCAGAAACATTTGAATTCGAATATTTTCAACACGCTTTTCGCTAGAAATTTGAAGGGCGAAATACATTGTTTCTTATTTTCGGTAAGGGTCTTCAAGCAAAATATATTCATATTTTGTTTCATCCTCGTAACTTAAGTCGTTTTCGCGATATGATCAATTTTTGATTTTCGAATTTTCAATAATAACTTCGAGATTCGAAAAAAATGGAAGTTGATTGTCTGGCTAAAGTTATCTTTTGGATATGAGATACCTTCTGTATAAAAATTACAGCAATCCATGTAAAGACACTTTTCATCGCCTTATCCGGCCATACCCTCAAGTTTCCATGTTTACAGGAAGTACCCTAAATAAGTTTTGATCCGTCAGTGAGAGAGTTTTTTTTTTCATGCCTCTTTAACTCGTAAACGGTTTGAGATTAAACACTGAAATTACAAATTTGTCATATGTGCATTTTAGCGACGGAGACAATCTTCATAGGAAGTGAAATTATGGATTCTCGAGAAGGGTCTCAGTAACTTTGTGCAAATAAGGCATACGGCGTGCTCCAGCTTGAGAGTTGAGAACTTGGGCTGCGTACAGTCGTGCGTCTATTTACCACAGGCATAAGCTGTACTTTTACCTACTGTGCCGGTACTGTGCCATCAGTTGTAGCTCAGAATAATCTCTAAAAATACTCATAGAATAATGTAACAATAGGGGATGGAACTGATGCACAATACGGTACTCAACAACGAAATTATGAATGAATTTAAATGAAATTCAAATGTTTCAATTTTGAAGATGACTAGTAGGGAAAAGGAGAGAGAGAGAGAAATGGGTGATGATTGAAAGATAAAGGATGAGCACTAGCCTGATAGACCCATCGAGACTGGCGTCGTCCTGGTCATCTGAACGATGAAGGGTTTGCCGTGAAGGAACCTGGATGTTCTGGTAACAGCCAACAACTAGAATTCAATCTTGCTGGACTGCTAGGGGCGTCGAACTCTCTCCGTGATGCGTCTCTACAATAATGCGTTTTTAGGATGTCCTTTTACATTTTCATTCCACTAATCTCAACTGACAAAGGTATCTGCGGCGATGAACCGGCAGAATGGTATTCTTTAAACGTGGAGTCGGTCGTCCTCCAATGGTGGGATCTGCTTGTCTGCGATGATCCTGCACCTTCCTCAACTTCGTGGCGAATACCTTTTGTTGTTGTGTTCCTCGTAGTTTTGTCCAGCTCAAGAATGATGACCTAAAAGTCCAATGAATCGGGAAGTATCAGGCTATGCTTGAAGGTATGCGGAAAGGAAAGAAGGAAGTCGAGTTTATTGACAAAAATGTGTTTACAACAGATGTCTAAAAATGTACAGTTCTAATCAAAGTTTTCTTTCAATGAGTTTTCAAAAGTTCGTGTTTCTTTCGTTAATAATGTAATTCAACAAAATAATCGAATTTAGTGAATTAAATTAGAATTTATGCAATTACCTCATCGTCGCTTCATATCCAATACACAGTTACTTCACACTACAAGCTCTTAGTGGGATTGAAACTAAGATTATTATTATTATTATTATTATTTGAATACTGTTTTATTTTTTACATTTCAATTCACTAAACTTCTTTCGTGCGTATGTTTTTTTAATTACTACAAATAAACTAAGATTATTATTATTCTTATTATTATTTGAATACTGTTTCATTTTTTACATTTCAATTCACTAAAATTATTTTGTACGTATGTTTTTTTTTTAATTACTACAAATAATTATTTAGTGCTTCTGTTGGAAAACAAAAATAAGGTTTCAAAATATTTAATTTGACACATTATCATATAGTTTACGTCAAGGTTACGAATCATACACGCACGTTTTTTTCACTATACTTCTATTATTTCTGTTATTGTGCAATTACTTTAAGGATATTTGAGAAAAAAATGCGTAAATTAAAAAACAAGGCAGAAATATGTGAAGATAAATTCAACTTAAAATGAAACGTAGAACAAGAATATTTAGTTTTTAGTTTACTGTTTTAAAAGAAAATAAGCATTATAAGCAACTATTGAAAAGACCTAGCTACTCTCTTAATTGTCACAGAAACATGAACTTTACTTCGTTGGAAAGCTTATGTGACACAGATTCTAACGAGGTAACTTTAGTGCCCCCCCCCCCCCTGCCCAAACCCATAAAGTAAAAAAAAAAAAAAAAATTAAATGTTTCTCTGACCTCTGCAGGACTCTGGCAACCTGTTACTTGTCGTACGCAGGAAAAATAATTTCATATGTACACCGAACATTGGGAAAAATCATATAAAAAATGAAGGGCGAAGGTTACACTCATGTGCAAAATTATTGTCTCATGTCTATAAATAGGTTGTTGTAGGAATATAATGTGATAACGAATTCGCCCCGTATTTCTTATAATGTTAGTATGTGTATAATTGGCAAAGACATGTATGTGGAAAATTTCATGTCAAAAGAGCAGTAAATAAGAACAATAAAACGAAAATAAAACTTTTTTTGTCCATTTAGCAACATTTTGTTTTACTCATTCGAATTTTCGTTTTTATAATTCTTTTCCTATGAAATTTACCACAAATATACATTTCCCGACTATACACATAGTATCAGTATTAAAAGTACCCTGCAAAATCATTATCAAATTATATTCTTACAAGAAGATAGTTATAGATATGCGACAATTATTTTGGACTTGAGTGTACAATAGCAAGGAGCTAAGAATTCGGAACGTCGTACCTTCGATAGTTCCCCTGGTCTACCCTCAGGTTGGCAGCCCTAGCAACGCCTCTAATTGTCACAGGCACATGAAAGATGCCTCATTGGAAAGCTTATGGGACACATATTAAAAGAGCTAACTTTTGTGCTCCCCGAGTTCAACTCATAAAAGAAGAAGAAGTAGTTCCAAAAATTGGGAAAAACATGTTTGGGAAATTTTTTTCGTGCGTAAAAATAACAATGTTGCCAAAGTCTCACGAAGGCCACTAAATACGGAAGCTATTTAGTATATGTCAAGCAACTATTGGTATATAAGAAAAACAGAAGATACTTAGCATTTGTCAAGGCAGATAAATGAGTACACAAGCAAATGAATATTTCTCAAGACAGATATATGAGAATACGGAAGCTACTTACACTTTCCAGCCAGAATATAGGAATCACGACATCACTGATGTTTGATGCACCTTTCACATATGCAACTTTACTGACTACTAGATTTATTTGAAGTCGGATTTTAGCTCGAACTGGAACGCCCATTTTCTGTAATTAAAAAAAAATGCTTTAATATTTAACTTGTAATTCTTAGTCAAAAGAAGTTAAAATTTCTAATAAAGTTGAAAGCTTGGTAAGTTCAGAGTATTAGGTTAGTGCAAAGGAAATGTCTACCCCAGGTGCATCATTTTCAAAGGCCAAGAAGATTAAAACTACAATACCTGGTCAATCAAAATAGTCGCCATTTGTAACTGTACAGTTTCCCATCGTTCAGGCAACGATATGGCTTCCTGGTGAAAGAAGTCTGCAATGTAAGAATATACACAATCGTACTTTGCACCTTTCAATCATCAAGGAAAGCATTCCCCCCAAGAAGTGATCGAGATGCCAGAAAAGATGATAGTCAGTGGAAGAGACATCGGCAAAATACGGTGGGTGACGATTGGTTTTGTACTACAGCTCGAGAAGAGCCTGCACCATCCTTTGAGCGACATTTAGGCGACTAATGTCATATAACGTAAGGAAACCATGTCTGTTGACCATTTCTGTATGCTTGCTGGTAAGTTTGCGGTGAATTCCATGGAGTTGTAAAACGCCCATGTAGGAAACAGTCGCTTGCACAGTTTTAATATGTAAAATGATTTTTGATAGTATTTCGCTTTAACAAACCACTGTTACAACATCAGACTTAGCTCCGAAAACAGCAGACTCGTGAATGAAGTAAAATCCCTTTCTCATGTCAAAGCTAGTTTCCCAACTACGTAACACATCAAATGACGTTCGATACAAGAGAATCTGTAATACGCTGTTTAGTATTATCTTGTACGTCTAATTTGTTAACTTAAATAGATACAGAGCAACGGGCACAATTGATGGACACTGACAAAGATATTCATAGGTACTCGATAACAAAATGGACTTTTTATTCAGTGACATACGAAAACCATCTTCCCCAACTTCTTCAAATATAAGTTCGTCATACAAATTAACTTTTATTCACTAATAGATTCATTTCATCATATTTATAATCAAATTAATAACTCTCATTAGCGTTATTTGGCATTACTTGAGCAAATTTTGATAGATTTCTTACATTTTCAGGTTAGATTAGGTTAGGTTGGTTAGGATATTGCTCGAGTGGACAGACCTTTAAATTTTCTATTTGGTAGAAACGTCTGATCGAGTAAAGTCCATTATTTTGCTCATTAAACTTATGTTAGATTCATAAATTTATTGTGAAATATGCCCATCGTCTTAACTAAGTAACAGAAGAAATAGTTTACATACAATTGTCTACTTCGAAAGAAGGTATAACATCGAGAGCGCCTCAAAACAGAATTCAGGAATAATCATTGTCATTACCTGTGTTTCTCTATACGTGTATAAACGTCTGTACTAATAAGTTACGTACACAATATTCACAATGTATATAAGTTAAAACAGATGGTTACACATTCTCAACGATACTCAATCATTCAAGTATGAGCGTGGACGAAGAAGGTTAATTGCACCTCATCATTCTTTTAGACATGACGTTAACAAAACAAGTATTTAATCTGTTTAAAAGTTCAAGTAAGGTGTAATAACAGATACAAATGCAGTTATTTGTTAGGGCCACTTAAATAACTTCTGATCGCGCTAAAAAAATAATAATCTTACTTTATATTAGAAACAAAGAATTATTTCAAAGAAATTTTTCAGTACATTTTTAAAGCAACCGTATGAAGGAAGAGAGAATGAATAACATGATGCTAGACGTGTGAATCTTAGGAGATAAAAAAAATCAAAACAATTAACAAGTAAGTTTCGCAAGTAAAAGTATTAAAAACAATTTAATCAGTAGTTTTGAAAACGTCATGAGGCAGAAAGTTACAATTTTGCTTTAGTCCAATTTTTTACTCATTTATTTTGTAACAAGTCCAATTGCTTACAACAAGTTGTTCATTTCATACAATGACAACCAAACTCTACTTTCTCAAACAGAAGTCGATCATTTGATTTCTCTCAGAATTTTCAAAAATTAAACATTTTTTTTTTATGTTCTTATAACGTTACTTTTCTAACTCATTATCTTTTCAGAGCTACTGATTCAATTAGAACCTAAGTTATATGGAACATTATTTCAAATTATTCATTAAAGTATATCACATTTCTGTGTAAATTAAAAGATTTGTTACAGCATAAATGATGAAGCCGTAACAGAAGTCAGCACTATAACGATTTACATTCCTAGTTTCACCTAGCCTGAGAAAGACATGATGGGTCACTTCTTCCATAGACCTCTACACCCGCAACTTCTTCTGTGGGTGAAGTGGCTTAGGAAACCGTCCTGGACGTTGTTCACGATTCAATCATTGCCCAGACTGTTTATGATTGTTATGGCAGGTTCGTTGTTTCATCTAATGTGACAATTCGGTGCAGGGAACTTTCCTGCTTATTCCATTCACTCAGAGAATTGCACATCTCTAGAAGGTGATTCTTGTTGTCGGTGTCAACTCGTGTGGTAACCATAAGTCCAACTCTTTCACCTTATTGATTACACGGAGCAGAAGAATGACAGTGGTATGATGAATGCCTAATTCTTCTGCAACGGCACGAACACTTTCCTGAGGGTCTTCTTCCACGGTGTTTCTGAGGAGCACATCCAAGTATGACATTAGTCGGTGCCCACGAGGATCATTTTGCAATACTGTGTCATCGGAACGAAATTTTACAAACCAAAGGCTATTGTGCGTTCATTCTCGATTCCTGGCTCAAATGCACTGTAAATGCTTTTTATAGTTTGCTGTGCAGTGTGTTCTAGTTTGTGTTCGTAAAAAAAAAATCATTGGTAATTGTGTCCTTCACGTGCACTTTTCATGTGTATCGTGTTCATCAATGCCGGATTGTTTGCTAGTCGTATACACAGTTTGTGACGTTAGACCCGTGACCTTAATTCATAACTCTGTTCTGTTAGGGAAGTGAGTTTCCCATCAAATAAATACGACTCTCAGTACATAATAGTATAAGCGTAATTGCTTTATTTTTACACTAATGTCATCTGTGATCAAATTTTAAACTAATTAAGTCCGTGTATAACTATCCAAGCAGCGTTCTTCATTTGGGATATGTATAAGAAATATAAGGATGATACAGCTTGAAGCCATAAGAGATAAGAGTGCATTATATAGAAGGATCGGCTGCTTGAAGTGCAGCTTTCATCCACTTTATCACCAAGGCTATATGAGATGTGGATTTACAACTTATCGTGGGTTTGAAATCAGATGAGCTAGTATAGAAAATCGAAATGGGGTTCTCGTGCCGAAGCCAAGTATGTTAACCATATAGCCACAAAGGGAGTCTTATATAAGAGAAGTGATTATATGAGGAACATTCAAATGAAACCTGGTCAGTGCGTCTAACTTTACCTTACACGTAAGGTGGCACTACGTAACTGCGGATATGGTGGCGACATCGATTGGTAGAGAGACTGACGTGTGCGCACCGTTTGACGTTGCATAGAGCCAGTGTGGTTTCACGCTGAAGAGAAGGTGGTCACACAAGTTATCGTCCACTACCGAACATGTAGGCGAGTAAGCACGAACAACGAGGAGTGATTCGATTTTTGTCGGCGGAGGGAATTGGAGGCCGTGAAATGAATCGACGGATGAAGGTTGTGTACGGTGAGTACAGTCTGAGTCGTGCAAGTGTTGTTGAATGGCGTAAAAGATTCCTTGAGGGGCGCGAGTCACTATAAGACGATGCTCAATCCTGGACAGGCTCATCGTGTCATCACACCGGAAATGATTGCAGAAGTGAATGCTTTAGTCTTGGACAACCGCAGAATCACCGTGGACGAGATCCATCGGTTACTGGGTATTAGCGTGGGCACCGCCCACACCATAATGCATCATCACTTGAACTTTTGAAAAATTTCTGCGCAGTGGGTTCCCCACCAACTGACCACCGAACAGCGCAATACTCGAATGGCGCTGTTTTGAGTCATCTGCAACGTTATCATGAGAAGGAATACGGCTTTCTGTCGCGTATTGTCAGAGGGGACGAAACATGGTGTCACCATTTTGAACCGGAAAGCAAGCGTCAGAGCAAGCAGTGGAAACATGCGACTTCACCACCTCCAAAGAAATCAAAGGTCGTGCACACCAGTTCTGATGAGATCATGATGTCCTTCTTTTTTGGCCACAAGAGCCAACTGCTTGTCGAGTTCCTGGAACGTGGTACCACCATCAATGCCCAGCGTTATCAAGCCACTTTACAAAACCTTAGACGAGCCATAAAGTCGAAACGCCCAGGTATGTTGTCTAATGGCGTTATACTCCTGCATAATAACGCCCGCTCACACACGGCCAATGCGGAGAAGACGACATTGCAGCAGTTTCAGTGGGAAACGCTGGAACATCCACCGTACAGTCCCAACCTTTCACCGTGTGATTTTCATGTGTTTGGGCCTCTAAAACAAGCTATTTGCGAACATCGATTCGCAACGGACGACGAAGTGTATAACTGGGTCCAGGCCTTTATCCAACAGCAGCCTACTAGCTTCTTCAAGGATGGAATCGACAGGCTAGTGTCGCAATGGGATAAATGTGCCAACAGTTTTGGCGACTATTTTTGAGTATGTGTATTGTGTATCACTACATGTGTGATATGTGTAATGTGTATAACTACATTTTTGAGTTAATAAAATCGTTACCGTTACTTTACACTAGTTACCGGGTTTCATTTGAAGGTCCCTTATATATATTACCATGTAAATACAAGTGAATATATAGCACACCCAGTGAAAGACTGTTACAAGTCTAAAATACAAATTTGTGGGAACATGACTTTTAAAGTTTGTTATTCTATCAAACTCACTCCCTAGAATACTGGTAATTTTGTCATCTAGGTGTTAATTTGTTTAGTTACGTCTTTGCGAAAATACCACCAGGTAGAGCTCACTTCTTTCTCTATTATCTTTTGAGCAATGATAATTCAAAATTTCTATTTTTTGTGTTGTAACACTCTTCCACCGGGTGTGCGATATGTATAGCGAAATCATTATCATTCAGTTCTTATACACCAAGGAAAGCTCCTGGCTCGTTCTAGCATCCACCTTCAAGGATATTGGTGCTTTCGGTAGTTTGCGTCAGTAGCTCCATGCACCAGTAGTTCCGAACTAGTGTACTGCGAGTTTCGACCTCTATGACGCGAAACTTGCAAGACAATGTAAAAATGAATGTCTAAAATTATATAAAAAGAATAATTTTAATACATTGTTGTTGCTTTTTTAAAAAAATAAAAAAGAACAAGAAACATATTGCAGCGACCTAAAAGTATTTATTATTTCAGTCCCCCTTTTGACATTTTGTTCAAGTCCCTCTTTTGACATTTTGTTCAAGACAATGTCGTTTATCGGTCGATATAAATCTTATCTTTGCTCATGCTGATAAAGCACTTGTAGCATGTTAGAGTCCACAGAACTAACGCCAATCCTTTCCGTTGAAGAAATCGCGGAGGAACTTCTGAAACTTCATATCATTTGGTTCCACGTAAAAGAAGCACATTGCTCTTACAGTGTGGTTAAATATCTGTTAGATGCGCTTTCTGTGTTGAAACTGTACGAACTAGGGATGGCCACAAAGTTCCGGTTCCGGCGGAACCGGTTCCGCGAGGAACCGGTTCTCGAAGCTCCAGTTTTCAGAACCGGTTCTGGATCCGAAAACCCGGTTCCAGAACCGGATCTTAGGAACCGGTTCCGGACCTGGATCCGAAAACCCGGTTCCAGAACCGGATCTTAGGAACCGGTTCCAGACCTGGATCCGAAAACACGGTTCCAGAACCGGATCTTAAGAACTGGTTCCAGATCTGGATCTGAAAACCCGGTTCCAGAACAGGATTTTAGGAACCGGTTCCAGATCTGGATCTGAAAACCCGGTTCCAGAACCGGATCTTAGGGACCGGTTCCAGACCTGGATCCGAAAGCCTCCAAAGACCCGTAAAGGAGGCACAAAGTTCACCTTCAAAAATAATGCAAAGAGGACCATGCGCTTGTGCCTTCCCCGCCCAGACCCGCTTGTGCCCCCAGAAAAAAAATTTTGTCCACCAGTGGGTGTTTAGCCAAATGAGTTGGCCAGTTTGCCTGTTTAGCCAATGAGTTTGCCAGTTACCCAGTTTATTTAGCCAAATGAGACAAGCTGCCGCCGTCTGGGAGCCTGCCTGTCGCTTCCACCATTTCATCTAGCATACTGTTCACAGCTTGCCAGCAGCTCGCGTTTAGGTAGGGATGGTAACAAAGTTTCGGTTCCAGCGGAAGCGGTTCCAGACCTGGATCCGAAGAACCGGTTCCAGACCTGGATCCGAAAAACCGGTTCCGGAACCGGATCTTCTAGAACCGGATCCGTTCAGACCCGAAAACCGGTTCCACCAAGAACCGGTTCTGGCCATCCCTAGTACGAACGAATTGTTTGAAGCTAACAATTGTATCTGTATATTACCGTTACTTACAATTTTCATCATAAATACTTCACAAACAATTTTAACCTGAGGTTTGGTAGACGACAGGTAGATAGACACATATTACTTCCGTAAGGAAAAAAACATACAGAACTCAAAGCCAATTATTGTCAGGAAGAACTTACGTATGATGCACAAAAGAAGCTGAAAGTTGCAGTGAACGAATCTAAGAAATGTTCCAAAACATTTATCTTAATTTTAGCTTTTAAGCTCGTGTAAAACGTTAAGCTCCCTAAACGGCCTGTTCAATATTGTTTGTGGAAGGAGATCGAGTGGAAACCGTAAATGAAACATCGCTTCAATAATATAATTTTATTAAACTTTTAATAAACTAACATCGTCTTACAGTTCACCATATTATCTGTCATTCCTGCGAACAGTGGTATTTTCTTTTTACATTCTCAGAAAATACATACTTTACATCTTCAAAGGAGATGCAATAGTGTATTCAGTAAGACACTTGCCTACCAACTTGGAGACCTAAGTTCGATCTCAGGTGTGGCTTGAAATATTTTTTCTTATGTCTTCGTTCCATTGCGGATCTGATATTCAGCCAACCTCTGTAAAGTGTAAAACCTTCGAAAATCAGGAGAAATTAAAAATTCAGAAGGGTTTGGGTACAAAACCTCGCGGACCAAAACCTCGCTTGGCCAAAACCTCGCCTCCCAAAACCTCGCGGCCCAAAATCTTGCCAGGCCGAAACATCGCCTGGCCAAAACCTCGCCGCCCAAAACCTCGCGGGACAAAATCTCGCCGGGCCAAAACCCCGCCTGGCCAAAACCTCGCCGCCCAAAACGTCGCGGGCCAAAATCTCGCGGGGCCAAAACCTCGCCACCCAAAACCTCGCGGGCCAAAATCTCGCCGGGCCAAAACCTCGCGCCCTAAAATATCGCCATACCCAAAATCGCGCCTGACCAAAATGTATATGTTCCAACAGATGATAAGGATGACGGTATAAAAGACGCTGTTTCAGAAGAAGTATCACGGGTATTTGACCAAGTCCCGCGATACCATATGAAAATTCTATTTCTGTATTAGAGGATTTCAATGTGAAGGTAGGGCGACAGGATGTTTTTAAACTGGTTATAGGGAAAGAAAATCTGCATAAGAAAAGTAATGACAACTAACGAGGTTAGTTTCGTGAACTTTGGAACATCCAAAAACTTAAAATTTTAACAAAAATCTAATAATATTTATGAAAATATGAAACAATATATGAGTTTTTACGACGTCCCTTGGTTATGTCCTATAGGTTAAAGGAGACGTAGATGACCAGGATGAAGGAAATGATCGAATAAAGAAAGTGGGAGGAAACGGGAATAACCCGAGAAAGCCCACGCACACGATGTTTTGTATATTATTATTATTATTATTATTATTATTATTATTTGTAATGTGGAATTGCATATTAGGAAACACATTGGGTAAATTTTAAAGAAAAGTTTCATTCGCGGCGAGGTTTTGGCAAGGCGAGGTTTTGGCCCGGCGAGATTTTGTCCCGCGAGGTTTTGGCCACGCGAGGTTTCGGCCCGGCGAGATTTTGTCCCGCGAGGTTTTGGGCGGCGAGGTTTTGGCCCGGCGAGATTTTGTCCCGCGAGGTTTCGGGCGGCGAGGTTTTGGCCACGCGAGGTTATGGCCCGGCGAGATTTTGTCCCGCGAGGTTTTGGCCGGCGAGATTTTGGGCGGCGATGTTTCGGCCGCGAGATTTTGTCCGTATACCGAAATTAAAAATTCAGAAGTATGGTGTTAACATGAATTGCAAAGACTAAAAGGCGTTTCGAACTGACCGAGATATGACGATTAATCAGGCTGGAAGATACTTTTGCTGCTGATTGTGCCCTGTAGGTGATGAATATGATCTCCCACTTAGAGCTTTAGGTTTTCCCCCGAACTCGAATAGAATGGATAAAGCACCGGTGAATAGATCCGTGGAATCTAATCCATATGAAAAAAAAAAAAAAGTTCCTCTCTAAATATTAACATTTTTGCTCTATGAGATTCAGTGTTGCGGCCGGAAATGGTGAACTTCTAGCACTTCTTAGTTGAACATAGAGATACAAGTGGAGATAATACTTTATTCTTGAAACGCTGAATCAAAATTAAGATCATATCTGTCGATATATTACCATTTTTCTTATCTATAGAAGTCAATACTGAAACCGCAAATAGAAAATTTTTACTCTTTCACTTTGAATAGAGATTAAACGAGATGTGACCTATCCTTGGAATACTGAATATATTTTTAAAAAATTTTGCTATCTCTGCTATATCGATTTTGCTGCGATACCTGTCGACAGACTGACAGACAAACAGACAGACTGGGTACCCGACATACCTTAAACAAGACAGAAATAGTAAAAAAGGCGGTGGTGTTTTTATAGCAGTATTAAACCACTTTCATACATATAGAATCGACATCAATATAGAAAATATTGAAGCAGTTTGCCTTAAAATTATAGTAGAAAATCGTTCGCATCTAGTAATTGCTGTTTATTTTCCGCCCAATTCTAGAGCTGAAACTTATTATAATTTCTTATCAAGGGTAGAAGAAATCATTAAATCACATCATTTTAATATAATTCTGGTTGGTGACTTTAACTTATCTTTGGTAACAGACTCAAATTTTGATTTATTACAAGGTGGAACGATATATTCTTCTCTTGCTAATTTTATGTCATTGAACAACGTTAAATCTATAAATGACATAAAGAATCGATTTGGCAAAACATTAGATTTAGTAATAACAAACCTTAGTGAAAATATGAATGTATATAGAATATCAGAACCTTTTGTAGCTGAAGATTTATATCACCCAGCTTTGTTAATTAAAGAATCGATAATTGTTAGACCATCTCATGCTAGATGCAACTCGATTACAGTTTATAACTATTCTAAAGCAGATTTTTTGAGTTTCTATCATGATTTACAGAAAGTTAGTTGGGATGGAATATATAATTCGAAAGATCCGAATGAAGCATTGGGTCACTTTTATAGGGTCTTTACCAACATTATTGAGAAAAATGTCTCTAATAGAAAGTTATATAAGAAAAGATCATTTCCCAATTGGTTTTCCACAGACATAATTAAAACTTTGAAACAAAAGGAGTATTATAGAAAGAGAAAACATCATTCTGAGTATAACGAAACTATGTTTATTGAATTGCGTAAGAAGTTGAAGAAAATGATAAAAATAGAATATAATCTGTATTTACACAATCTTGAAAATAATCTTGATAACAACCCTAGTTATTTTTGGAATTACATTAAAAGTAAAAAACTTAACAATCGAAACATCAACGCTATGACATATCATGGTTCACTTTTACTGTCTACACGGGAAATAGCAGATAGTTTTGCACAATACTTTAAAACTGTGTATGCTGCGAACCTCCATCATACGAAATTCCAAGCACACATCACTTGACAGTACCTAATTGCTTAAATATTGATATCATACATGAAGACGAATGCAAGGAATCAATAAAGAAATCAAAATCAAGTAAATCCAGTGGACCTGACCAAATACCTCAGTATATATACAAAGGATGTCGCGATCTAATAGTGAAGCTTCTGTGTTATATATATAATATCATTTTGAAAACTCAAATATTTCCTGATAAGTGGAAACTTAGTAAAGTTTGTCCAATTCACAAATCGGGTAATCCTGATGTGATTGAGAACTATAGGCTAATATCATTAATTTCAGCACCCTCTAAAATATTTGAACAGATTTTGTACAAAAGAATATATAATCATGTAAAATCATATATTTCTGAATTCCAGCATGGCTTTTGTCCTAAAAGATCTACAGTGACAAATTTAGTAACGTTTACTCAATTTATATCTAATGCAATTAACAATGGTCTCAGTTGATGTAATTTATACAGATTTTGCTAAAGCGTTTGACAAACTTGATCACTCTATCTTGATCAAAAAGTTGTCTATGTATGGTTTCTCTAATAGTTTGTTGAAATTGATCATATCCTATGTATCAAGTCTGAAACAGTACGTTTCCTATTATCAGACTAATTCAGTACAGTATGAAGTTCTATCAGGTGTACCACAAGGTTCCAACTTAGGACCATTACTTTTTATGTTATTTATAAATGATCTACCGCAAACAATTAAGTCATCTCATTGTTTGCTGTTTGCAGATGACCTTAAAATATATAAAGTAGTTAACAAAATAAATGACGCTTTAGATTTGCAGGCTGACTTAAATAATTGTTACAAGTGGAGCATAGAAAACAGATTGTTTTTTAATGTAAGAAAATGTCTTGTTATGTCATTTTCTAGAAAGTTAGTAACATATAAATATGAGTATAAGAGGAATGGCGAAATATTACGAAGAGAGGATAAAGTGAAAGATTTAGGTGTGACAATTAGTTGCCGTCTTACATATGAAAATCATATTGAATCTGTTATTAATGATGCATATAAGACATTGGGATTTATAAATAGAAATACTGTTGATTTCAGAAATATAAATGCAATTTGCAGTCTATACAATAGCTTTGTAAGAACTAAATTAGAATATGGATGTATAATTTGAGTTCCCTGTTATCAATATTATATAAAAAAGATTGAGCGGGTACAAAATAAATTTTTAAGATGTCTCTTTTATAAAAAACATAAAAGGTCATCGTATCAAGAGAGAATATCGTATAAAACCCTTTTAACGGAATTTCATTATGAGAGCTTGTGTGATAGGAGGGAATTAATTGATCAAATATTCTTGTACAAAATAGTTAATGGTTTGGTCGATAGTCAGGAACTATTACATTTATTAAATTTTAATATTAGGAAGCACAGTCTACGAGTTCGATTACCTTTTCACTGTTGTAAGTCTAATACACTCGTACATCAAAATTCGCCAATAGCAAGGATAACTAGAAAGCATAATCTATTAGTAAAAAAATGTTGTGATGTCGACTTTGCAATGAATATTGAATATTATATTAGCATAATAAAAGAATACATTAATAAGTAAACAGTACTTTTGTAGCTAATGAGGACCTACTGATTTGCAATGCGATTTGGACCATGTATATTTAGAAACTACAAAACAAATATCAAATACATATGAAATTATATATAGGAATATCTACGGTTTGCACTTTGTTCATGTATTCATTTATTACACATTTATAACAAAACAATGTATTTACTCTTTTACTATGTAATGTATTGAATGTATGTACTATTTTCTTTCATTATTCTGTATATGTTTGTTACTTTTCTTTTTACTTTGTTTATTCTTTTCTTTTTGTAATGTCCGTCTTTATTAGTTTTACTGTGTAATTTTATAAGAAAAATACCTGTAATACCTATTGTAAAGGGAGCAATAGTTCTGTAATAGGTAATAACGATAAATAAATAAATAAATAAATAAATAAATACCTAAACACATCCCATGGTTTTGAAATACAATGAACGATGACTCATCTAAAAATATCACACGTTTTCAGTCATAAATGATCCATGTTATATGTTACAGCTACAATTGGCGTCGTGCTAAAGCGTTATGGTTCCTTATGAACGATTTCACCCGTTTAACCTAACCCTGTATGTTCATGTTACGTGACTCGAGGCCGACTGTGATTGTTGATACATGCAATAAGAAGTGCTGCGCGAGTTCCTTCATCACTTACACGACAGCCCCACTCACAATAACTGTCTGACAAGGGAACATCTTATATTGATAGTAGCGCGTTGCTCAATCAAACAATGCGCAATCGATAGAGGAGTGAAGAAAAGTGAGAAATCCAAAGTTTTACGGACCGACACCCAAAAACACAGGAGATACAGAGGAAAGAAGGATCTAGAATCATGTGAAAATAGCAATGCAAAAGATACACTGATACAGAAAGACCTTCAAAATGATTAAAGTAATCAAAGTGACATTTACACAACAGCATAGTAAGCAAACATTGTACCCACATACACGCTCAAGAACATCATATATAATGCAGTGTTGATAAATGAGCACAAAATGAAGTTTTGTTAAATGGCACGGAAGACAAATTATAGCATCAAACAAATCTAATTATGAGTAGAACTACACCTGTGAAGCCGTCATGTACAGTGTTGCCAACGTTTGAAGATAGGCCTATATCAATTCCTATATTAAATTTTGTGTGTTGTATTTGATACTATACTGATTTTCCACGTGGGCAAAATTGCTTCAACACTGTACTTAGTTCCTTATTTTCGTACTTCAGTGATAATATTCTTGTTTTTGTGGTCTCATATTTTGGTTTTAACTAGTTCGAATCGTGTACTGTATGTAGTCGTCTACATCCAAGAGTCATAAGGGAATTCATATGACCTATCCTCAAACGTTGGCAACACTGTACATCAAGATATCACAGGTATGGTTCTACTCATAATTAGATTTGCTAGATGTTATAATTTGTGGTCCGTGCCATTTAACAAAGCTTCATTGTCTGCTCCGTTGGCAACACTGCATTACATATTATGTTATTGAGGGTGTATATGGGTGCAATGTTTGCTTACTATGCTGTTGTGTAAATACCAGTTTGATTACTTTAATCATTTTGGAGTTCTTTCTGTGTCAGTGTGTCTTTTGCATTGCTATTTTCACATGATTCTAGATATTTCTTTCCTCTGTATCTCCTGTGTTTCTGGGTGTCGGTCCATAAAACTTTGGATTTCTCATTTTTCTTCACTCCTCTATCGATTGCGCATTGTTTGATTGGGCATTGCCACTATCAATATAAGATGTTCCCTTGTGAGTGACAAACCACTTTAATGCTCGACGGGGCCTGTCACTGTACATTTTCTTATTATTACTATTCCTCTTTGCTGATGTAGTTTAGCCGTAAATTTTGCAGCCCGTCATCACCTTCGACACTGTCCCTAACGATAAACACAACACACTGGCTACCTTCGTCACGATCGCACCACTTAACAGAACGCCAACAATTTGCTCTTCTTGCAAGTCAGAGAGGTCGCCCATTTTACACAATCATTGTTTACTCAGTTCCCTGCATAGTGCCGTTCTACTGTTCTTCATACAATATGTAGTTTCATCTAACACACCTCCAGTAACAGCCTGGCGCTGCGGTTGCTGCCTGATCGTTGCCAACCCAGATATCTGCTGTGTTTTCAACTTCAAATAATTACATTAAATGATATACATCTTCCACTAGCTCCTGTTATGGTAACTTACATGAAACATGAACAGACAAAATGTCTTTTGTGTATATATACATTGCTAAATCACAATGCGTGGCCTACTAGTTATCAAATTTGGATTGGATCTACTGGTCACTAGCGGAGAGGAAATAAAAAGATTAAATTTACCTTTTAATCTTATAATTATCTATCTATTCTTTTATACAGGATGGCGAGTATTGTATCTAAAAATTTCACAAGACAATTAAAGGACGGTGGTTTATTTGTTATAATTTGGTTGCACTGTGAAAAATAAGCGGTAACCTAGTGGAGGTTAATGGCTAATTTGGCTGCTAGAACCAGTTAATACTTTGCAACAACCCTTCTGATATATATATATAAAAAGTTGATTTTGCGAGGAATCAATCGAATAAGGTTACTGGAAAATGAGTAGACACAGTACTCGGTTCGGTTGTAGAAACAATACAATGTTGTTCGGTTGTTTTTAACCTATAAGGTAAGTTAGAAGAAGGTAACCAATTCAAGAAAATTAATTTAACTTAAAACCCTCTGTTGTTATCAATCGATTTTCCTCACAAGATAAATTTAACCGTCCAGAAATTGTTTACTGGTAACACATAGAAGCACAAACAGCAACGTCGCCATTTGCAATTTTATGAACGAAAAGTCTTAACAATTGTGAATACGTCCGAAGGAAATCTCACTGTAAGTTGTTACATATTTCTGGTAGGGGTACAAGGGCAAGACAAACATAAAATTGAATGATAACCTTAAGGAGTTGTCATTTCTTTTCATATGGCATTTTTATGTGTATTCACAACCGTTAAGGTTGTGTTTGAAGGAGCAATTCCAATTATTTTAATCAATTTGTAATATTTACCAGATTACTGTAATTGACGCACCCTGTTTCATTAACCTAGTAGTCGGTTGTTCCAACATGCTAACTAGGTGACGGGTTACTAGCTATGGTGCTATGGTTGTGGTAACTATGTGATCGGTTAGCGTACCCCGTGAGTTATTACACAGTAACCTAGCAACATTAACCTGTAACGCAAGGTTCCAATCACCTTCTTTGTTAACCTTTTTGGTTTGGTTGCTGGGACACATGGCTTTGTTGTCCCTATATTGACTAACTAGCTTGGTTACTGTCCACCTTTTTCTTGTTTACTAGTAACCTTTCTTTTTTCTTCTGTGTGGCCAATGAAGTAAAAGCTGACACATTCTGGACTTTTATTATTCTGGCGTATGCCCAAATAATTGCACAAGAATAATAATATGCTGGCAAACTGATATGCCCTGGAAACAATTACGTGCTATCATAATACATGCAATTATTTTATCTCGAAATCCACTTGCAGCAGGGGTAAAAGTGCAGGGAAAGCGGGAGGACGCCATCCCCCACCTCCAAAAATATGTACGGCGTTTCCCTAGTTTCTAAAAAAATTACAATAGGCAAAGATAGACAAGGGGATGGCTTGACGTCATGCCGCTACCTACCGTCCCCCTACCTTTTCAGATCCACTTTTACCCCTGACTCGTAGTGTCTTAGAAGTCGTTTCTTAAAGTACGAATTGCTTTCAAGAGTGCAGATTCACTTTACGAGAACTTCCTCTTCCAGGTATAAATACGTGTTCGGACGTATGCCATAAAAACGACTGCATAAAATGTAAACGAACTTGTGCTAGATACTCACTAAGATCCAGAATGTTATTTAACCAAGTCAGGGCAGGGATGCCTGAGAAGGACCACGGAGGTGCACTTGTAGAGAGCAGGCACGTCAGTGATAGAGGATATGCGCATTAACGAAGATGGTGTAAAAAAAAAAAAAAAACACTTGATATAGATAAAATCACATAGATTAGTATAGCCCTTGTAATGGTTTGACACTAATAACATTATACTTAAAAATAAAAAATATTAGACAAACGTTGTCCAGAATGCTCCGACAGTTGAAATTAATATCTTAGGAAATCCTATTTCGCAATGTGTAGTACCAAACTTAGTACCCTGCCTACAGAACTTGTAATCCCGACGATCACTGACAATATCAGGAAATTTGCATTGTTATTCCTATCCACAGCCCTATCAGACGTCAGTGTTAGTATCCGTAAAAATCTGTAGAGTATTCTTTATTAACAGTTATTTTCTAAATTCTAGGTGAACTTGAGGTTTTACCCAGAAATTCTGAATAAAAAGAAGGATATTTACTATATATATTGTCACAAGGTACGGGTATTGTTTACTGAAAAATATACGTTACTAACAAATGCGTAAAGAAGGAATTTGATGAGAAGTAAATTACTATTTCTAGATAGAAAAGAAATTGACATCTATTGATGCAATTGAAACAACCTAAGTGCGCAGCGACAAATGAAATAATACGTTGATATTAGTGATCATTCTTGGTAGCAAATCAAAGACTAAACAGTAGTAGTCAGAACATTAATACAAGAGATGACTGGGCCTGCAAGTTTTAGGAAATCAATGTCATAAAATTTATAGTAAAATCCCATAAGAATTTGCTAGATATAAAACTTCAAAATATAAAAGCAGTTCAGTTGCATCTTAAAAATTAACTCTTAGTACTGCTACACTTCCGTAGGTCTTACCTTGAATGACGGATCGTAATTATTAAAATATTCATTAAATCATTATTTGTAACTTTATAAGAATCCTAAACACTAATATGTTTCGTATGTTTCACTTTTTTTCAGCGAATGAAACACATCTAGAACAAACATTTAAATCAAAGGCGAATATTAAAAGTAACATAAAGAACTCGATTATTTCAGGGAGCATATTTTCCGAAGCTTTTTATGAGTTTACTTTTACTAATAACAAAGTCACTCAACACAGTTTGAATGTTAATGGAGAAGTATTTGTTCATGTATGCAAGAAATTTGTCTAACACTTTTGGTAACACTAATTTTATAAGAAGTGAGTGACCTTCTTACAAATATATTGCATCAAACCACATCATCGTATGAACTGAAAGGAATACACACATGTTCTTTTACACAAGGACAGAACACAACTTTAATTATAATAAGTTGACGCAAAAACAAGCTAATATTTTCAGTCCAAATTGTTTGAAGTATGAAGAAAAAGAAGTAGCAACATGCAGTTACAAGAAAACAAGACCTTATATCATATATATATATATATATATATATATATATATATTCATGATGGAGAATAACTTATCTCTTTTCATTCGCTATCATGTTGATTTTCCGCTATCTGAAGAATCATCGGATCATTTATGTACACATTGCGCGTTAAGAACGGGTGATACACATTGGAAAAAAATCTCCTCCTCATTACATAGTGTTAATGAACATCAACATAAGTTTTCGTTTCCAACATTATCCTATTTTATAAATACATGTGGAAAGTAAAATTACTAAATTATTATCTATATAATAAAATAATGTGTTTAATGTTCCAAATTATTTAATGAATGCAAATCTTTATATGCGTAGTTTCCGAGAAAATCAAAATAAATAAGTCAACTTAAAAATTCGAGTTGTACGATAACCACGCCACCTAATAAGATGAAACTGACGCTGGAGTTTATATAACTAGGTATATATATACCTTATCTAGTTTTTCCTTATGACTCTAGTAATACGACAATATATAGTACGATGCATACAGATATAGGCCAAAATTATATCAATTCTTAAATTTTGTTTATCATAATATTGTCCAAAGAGAAAGATACAGTATATCAATCGACAGATGACATCGCACTAACAAAACTGACATGCTTTTGATTGTGGTTCGCGTGTGTATTTGTTGTACTGCAGTTGTTAATGAAAGGAACTAAATCATCGGACTGCAGTTATTAATGAAACAAACGAAATCATATTGTAGTACAGGTATTAATAAAATAAACGAAATCATGTTATGCTGCAGTTATTTTTGAAACAAACGAATTCATGTTGTCCCGCACTTATTAATGAAACAAACGAAACCATGTTGTCCTGCAGTTATTAATGAAACAAGCTAAATCATATTGTCTTGCAGTTATTAATGAAACAAGCAAAATCATGTTGTCTTGCAGTTATTAATGAAACAAGTTAAATCACGTTGTATCGCAGTTATTAATGAAACAAACAAAATTATGTTGTGCTGCAGTTATTTATGAAACAAAGGAAATCATGTTGTTCTGCAACTATTAATGAAACGAGCTAAATCATGTTCTACTGCAGTTATTAATGAAATCAGATAAATCATGTTGTCTTGCAGTTATTAATGAAACAAGCTAAATCATATTGTACTGCAGTTATTAATGAAACAAACAAAATCATACTGTACTGCAGTTATTAATGAAACAAACGAAATCATGTTGTCCTGCAGTTATTAATGAAACAAATAGAAGCAAGTTGTACTGGAGTTATTAATGAAACAAGCTGAATCATTTTGTACTGCACTTATTAATGAAACAAATGAAATCATATTGTACTGGAGTTATTAACGAAACAAACGAAATGATGTTATGCTGCTATTGTTAATGAAACAAACGAAATCAAGTTGTATTGCAACTTTTAATGAAACAAGCTAAATCATGTTGTATTGCAGTTATTAATGAAACGAAATCATGCTGTATGCAGTTGTTAATGAAACAAACGAAGTCATGTTATACTGCAGTTATTAATGAAATCATGCACTGTAGTTATTAATGAAACAATCGAAATCATATTGTACTGTAACTAGAGATGCAAAAAAGCCGGCTTTTTTGAATCGATGGTTTTTTTCACATAAAAAGCCGGCTTTTTTGGAAAAAAACCGAGAATTTTGGAAATTTTGGCTTTTTTCATTTTCATGATTTTTCTATCCAAATAGCTTTCTTATAGTATATTCTATAGTTAGATAAGATTTCCACGACCTGAATGCCATATTTAGCTCTGTAATTCACCATCAAGATGGATGGAGCACATATTTTACGAATTAAAGCTAACATGAAGAATGTAGTATTTGAGGGCAATTTTACAGGTTATTTAACTTTATTTTAACTTTTGAGTTATCGACAATTTTTTTCCTTCTCTAGATCAGTTTAGTTTGTCATCCGTGTTTCATTTCTAAGAGCTTAGTACTCCAGCTTCTAGCACGAAAGTTAAACTTACGTTTTTCTATATATCCGTCAAAGCATACGTTTTTCAATATGTCCGTCAAACCGTATTTCCACATTTCTGTTATACTGTAGTTGTGCAATGATTTAGCAATAATTTTCCAGATACAACCTTGAATACCAATTTATACAAATAATCAATAGCGGATTTAGAAAAGTACTTTGGGAGGGGTTTCTCTGATTGTTTCGTTTTCTAAAAAGTCCTAATTTTATTTGGGAGGTGCTTGAAGTTTTTGAGTACAGGCATAACTAATATTTCGTTTCGTTTATATGTTTAGCAATAATCTTCTGGATACAACCTTGAAGATCATTTTATACTGAGAATCAGTGGCGAATTTAAAAAAGTGTTTTGGGAGGGGTTTTCTTACTACTAATGTTTAGTTTTTCTAAACATTCGTAATTTTTATTTGACGGGAGCTTAAAGTTTATGAGTAAAGGCATAACTAATAGATATTTCGTTCGTTTTAGACATTCCACAACTTTGGAGAACAGGCTTCAGTCCGAAAGACCGATCCTCTAACTTTCGCAAAACCGTCACTGCTGGTAATTAGTAATAATAACGATTTAAAAACAATAAGAAAGGAAGTCGGCCAACTCCTACACTCCTAGTCGGCCAGTACACGCACTATTTCTACATTCTCAGATGGAATGAAGGAAGGCTTTGTCAGAATGGTCGAATGCTGGGTTGAATCCCGGACTTCCCGATGGAAGCGCAAAAGCTAACCACTCAGTCACGTTTGTTGTGCAGTTGTATTTAGTTTAAATATATTCCGTAGTCTTTTTTTTTTGTTCCGTAATGATATGTTGAATCCCTCTTGTAAAAAATTCAGAAAACTTGAGGACTGGGTAAACCGTGATGGTGGTCAAGGGCGCCCATGTTGTGGTTTCCAAGGAGGGGAAGTATAAGCGACGTTTCAAAAATAGTTTCAAATTTTGCTGTAACTAATGTAAAAATCCTATTGGATTTTCAATATTCAGAAGTACATTTTCCTCTAGAGGGGGCAAGCGCCCCCTTAACCCCCCTGATGGGCGCCCTTGATGGTGGTTATAAAAAACTTGACTGTAGAATTTCAAGAATATACAGAACCATGTGCAGCCTTTAATTGTATCATACAAATCTAAGTATTTCTCTTATGTTTTATTTTAATTTTATTTTGTTTCAAAAAGAGGGTATGGAATATTTTGAAGTAAAAATACTACATACAATTTTGCTAGTTATTTGTGTATTTTTTGAAAGAAGTTTTTACTCTTAGGGTTGGCTCGTTTACACCAGCTGTTTTTTTTTTTTTTTTAAAAAAAATAACTGGTTTAAACTAAAAAAATTAAAAGAACAAAAATGCGAATCGTGTGAACTTCATAGTGACGTTTCACATGTCAAACCATCTGCATTAGTCTTATTTCCTTTTCACCTTTTAATCAAGGTGTCCCATGTTCAATTGTCGGTCGAACCACAACCCTTCTTTCATGTGTAAACCAAGTACTCTTTCGGATGTCACTTTAAGCGAAAGTCTTCTCCTTGATAACCTCGGTATTACTTAAGGATGTTAAACCTAAACATACAAAACGAAACCAAATTATATATTTCTGCATGCCTGTTGTTTTATAAAGAAGCGAAGGTTGCTTAAATATATTGATTAAAATTGGTAAAATTTATCGATTGCCTACTTAGCTTCCAACATTAGCTTGGATTGGACTTTCAATGATACCTACATACTAAATTTGTAATTGAATACCTCAGTTTTAGAAAAATAAACACACTGCTGAACAAGACTGCACTTATTTAATATAAAAACACATTTACACGTGACGTTTCGATCTTCTATTCAAGATCCTCATCAGACGTACACTCACGTCTGATGAGGATCTTGGATAGAAGATCGAAACGTCACGTGTAAATGTGTTTTCATATTAAATAAGTGCAGTCTTGTTCAGCAGTGTGTTTATTTTTCTGATTTTATTCGCAAGACGTTGACTATGATTGTGTGTCACTCAGTTTTAGCGTACTGATTATAATACGTTGACCTTTAAATTTTACATGCAAATTAAATTTTACAGGATTTTCCCGTTATTGTTTTACATTTAAAAGAATGACGGGATTTTCCCGATGGCTAGGGCGGGAGTTTCTCAATTTAAGAAATTTACTGACCGGACTTCTTTAAGCTTATGGGACCTCTTCCAGCATAACCCCGTTGTTGAATAATAACACCAAGGCGAAACAAACTTATTTCTGTGAATATGTAATACAAATACATAAAGCAAAATATCTAAATCAAAAAACCTGGTTTAAACCCCAAAAAAGCCTGGTTTAAACTGCCCCCCCAAAACGGGTTTTTGGCATTTTCAGAAACAACGATGGTTCTTGCCAACTCTGCTTACTTTTGTATATAGGAGGTTAAAATGTGTTTATTATATACATTGGTTAATCCTTCGGAATTCATAATGTAAAAATGTTGAAGTAAAATTGTTTAAAATATCTTTTCGAAATTCATGGTTTACTTTCGAGGTTTTATATTATTATCGGCATCAACCACTAATTAAATGACTTTCTGTGTTATAGAGAAGCGAAACAAAGTCTGCTTTATCGATTTAAAGCAGAATTTTGAAAAAAGCCCAAAATTTCCCAAGCAAAAAAGCAAAGCAGAAAAAACCGAGTTTTTTTTTCAAAAAAGCCGGTTTTTTTCCGAACCCTTGCATCTCTAACTGTAACTATTACTGAAACAAGCTAAATCATGTTTTACCTTAGTTATTAATGAAACAAATGAAATCATGTACTGCAGTTATTAATGAAATAACCGAAATCATGTTATACTGCAGTTCTTAATGAAAGAAATGAAATCATGTTATACTGCAGTTATTAATGAAACAAATGAAATCATGTTATACTGCAGTTATTAATGGAGCAAATGAAATCATGTTATATTGCAGTTGTTAATGAAACAAACGAAATCATGTTGTACTGCAGTTATTATGAAACAAATAAAATCATGTTTCACTGGTGTTATTAATGAAACAAACAAAATTATATTGTACTGCTGTTATTAATGAAACAATTTCTTGTGAAATACAAACAAAATTATAAGGTATTTTCGTAAAAACTTCGCCCATAGAAACCTCGTCCGGAAAAGTAAACCACCCCTTGTAGATTTTTCCATAAGAAATGATTTATAAGATATGTTAGTATTATTAATGAAATAATATTTGTTGATAAAATATCAACAAATTGCATTTGCTGTATTTCACAAAACTATATAAAAGAAACTCACCCACAAGATTAAACTACTCCTTGTGGATATTCTCATGAAAGTGATTTACGGAATATTAGTGAAATATTTATTTATGAAATATAAACAAATCGCTTAAAAAAAGCAATTTTTGAGAAATTAGTCTGAAAAGCAACTCATCCTCAAGAGTAAACAATCCCTTGTGAATCTCTTCGTGAGAAGTAATTTACGCAATATAAGGTTAATAATGAAATATTTACTCATGAAGTATGAACAATATAATCTGAGTCAATTTTAAGAAATTCGTCCGAAAAGGAACTTACCCCAAGAATAAACTACTCCTTATCAATTTTCTCCAAATGACATACCCAGTATGATGATGTTAATGAAAGATTCATTTATGAAATATAAACAAAATAACCGTTTTTGAGAAAATCGCAATATTTGACTTTTACCGTCCAGTAATTCATCCTTACTTTGGGGATGGGAAGAAAATTCATGAAACTCATTCAAGAGTAACATAAAATCATTAAGTTTAAAATTTGGTTCAGATACGCTCAACAGTGTAACCTCTAGGCGAGCGTACAAAAGGATGATCAAATGAACAGAAAGACATATGTCGAAAAATCATTTTTCCGTTATCTATGGGCCATGAAACGTATAAATCTGTTGATATCTAGAATTAGATTGTTCACACGATTGCCATATATTTTTTCTCTCCCTTTGTCGCTCAAAAGTAAATAATCAACTCTGAAAGAGTTTTTTTTTTTCAATCCAGAAATCCATACACGTGTTTTTTATCTCAAATATTGAACATTGTAGATTGAACTCGACAAGAGTTAAAATGAACTTGAAAACAAGGAATGACTTTGAAAGTATGAAGTGTTAGTTATATTGACTTTAGTTACTGCCAAAACAACAGATTTAATCCTTTAAGATATTGGAAAATGTTTAGGTGTTTACTCTTTCAATTAGATGATAAATCTCTGTTTTGAAATGAAACGTTCATATATTATTATTTTTCTTTCAAATTTTGTTATTTTCTCTTGAAAGGAAAAATACTACCTCGGGCAGGGTTCGTATAGTCCCGTATTTTACCGGATTGTGTCTCAGCGTCCCAGTACAATTCTTCGGGACGCAGAATTCCGCAATTTATGGATTTGTATTTAACATTCTCATTCTTAAATGTACGCTGTAATTGCCAAGAAATCGATAACAATCTGATAAAAAATGTCATACTAATTGGCAATAGTATTATGCTGCTAGAATAGTGCCACTAGCGAATACGCTAATAGGTTACTTGATATGATATTGATTAGCTATAAATCGAACTTTTTTATGTCAGTTAATATGTCCTTAAAAACCTGATGTTTTACCTTAAGTTCTGTGAGGTTTTCATAAACACCATCTCCTATGGACTATATAAGCATATTAGTTGAGATGGTCAGTAGAATTAATGATACAGATACCACATGCACTTCAACATTTTATTCCATGCGATGCCCGAGCGCTTATTTATCGGATACTACATTATTAGCAAAACCATAACTCCTGCCCTTCTATCTTTTCATAGTTGTTTCATGCCATTGGCCCAGAAATATATTTTGCTATGCTTTCCTATTTTGCATGCAAATGGCTAAAGAAAAGTTGTGTTTGCTTTAACACGTTTAAAAAATTAATAAAGACAGAAGGAAAGCAAACCTAATTGTATTTGGATTCTATGTAAGTTACGAGATGAACCATTTGTATAAAACGACGTTTCACTTCATGTACACCGTAATTCCAATTATTTGTTTCTTGACGGCATTATGGATTCAGTACTTAGTAAATTTCTACATGGACACATTTAAAAACAGCTACCAGCTTAAAACATCTGTAAAACATTAGTGTTTTCTTTTCAAAAAATAATTGTCATTACTTTCTCTCTTCTTTATTTTTCATTATCGTACTTGCTTGTGAAATAGCAAAATTGTTTGCTTTTAATATTCCATGTATCTGTAAAATAATAAAGTAAAATGCATACATATACAATATTACTACTGTTACTATAATAATAATAATAATAATAATAATAATAATAATAATAATAATAATAATAATAATAATAATAATAATAATAATAATAATAATAAGTATTTACTTTCAGTGCTTAAAATGCAATGTATTAAATGAGACCCAATTTCAAATTTCTCGAGCAGTTTGCTATGCAAATAGTAAAATCTATGAAAACGATAATATTATATACATCATAGTAGGCTATTATAATAATACAATATATCTATGTGAATGTGCTCCCTGAGTGTGCATATAAAAGAACATTACTTTACAACGTCTATAATAACTTTATTTTGATTTTCTAATTTCGATCTCATTTTAAAAGCTCATGGTTTTAAATTGTGAATCATATTTAGGGGGTAGATAGAGCTTCTTATAACTTTAATCGCGACATGTAAAATAACATGAAATAAATAAATAAAAAGATACATAATCCCTCCGTTACTAATGAAGTTACATATATTCCAGCATATATAAAGTTTCCATTAATGAAGGATGTGCATGGTTGTCTTTACAATAGCTTTTAAAATCCACTCAAAGTTTCTCTCATAAATGCTAGCAGTTGTATCAAATAAAGTTTGAAACATTAAGAAGGGTTGTCATAATCAATACAATTACAGAGCTAAAAATATCTACCACAATAACCGAGGGTTAAGAAAGCCTGCCTCCTTTAAATCTACTAACTGAGATTAACAGAAAGCAAAGATATTGTGGTAGACATTGGTAGACACCAAAATGGTAATAAAAGGAATCACTTCCAGCATATTTGTGAATCGTTATGGTATAATGCACATCCTTTATATTTAAACAACCTTTGCGTTATAGTTTTCTGTTCGATAATATTTACGATAATGTTTTGTTTCCGTCAATAGTTGAACTCACCGGTTGCACATACATGTAACATTCATGCTTTTCTTTGACTGGTTGAAGGCCTTCGACAGCATCCAAGAGTAATGGATCTCCATTATAAAAATGAGGAAAAGATACAGCCATTGGAAAACCTAACAATACAAGATAAATGTATTAATTAATACTAACGGAAGTAAATATAGATTCAAATAAATAAATAAATAATACAAACTACAAGATAAAATAGAGATAAAATTAACTTGGTTTTGTACACATTCAAAATTAATTATTGCAATAACTTTAGTAATGTTTTTTTAAACTCTCTATGTTTAAAATGTTAACACTTCTAGCACCAAACATAAATGAATTTCACTGCAAAACTGATAAGCGACCTGAAATACATATCTTGTGTTTTGATGGTGATGAATTTGATTACTTAATCCCACTCTTCTACCCAATCGAATTAATAACAATGGTGGTAATGAAGGTATGAAAATGAGAAGGGTGCAGAGAAACACAGAAACTGGTGTTTACATGCGAATATTAAAAATGAAGGCAAACAAGGGGAGTAACAACATTTCGAACTTGAAGCAGTTGCAGAATAGGAGCTTAAGGGACTTAACGCAACGAATTTCGTCTTTATCAGACTGATCAATACTACTGATTTTTTATTCCACTTATATATGAAATGCTTTCAATTTGAAGGAATTTATTGGGATCTTTCACCAACTACAGGTCCTTCTATCTCCAGGATATTTTTGTGTATATATGTGTGTGTACGTATCTAGTTATGATATTTTTACACACATTATATAGAAATGTCTGCATGTGTGTTAGTGTATTTTTAAAATGCTAATTAATAAGTAACTTTAAATAATAATAAGAAATTTTCATTGATTAAGAAATTAAGTAATTACTGTAATTTCAAAGAAATGTAGTAGCCAAAATACATTTTGGATTTTAAATACGAACATTAAACATATTCTCACTTCCATCGATCAATATTGAGGAATTCGCAAAGATGGCTTCTTCTGAATTTCAGTTATATTTCACTTTTTTTTTACTGTAAAAGAATCGAAATTAAAATGTTATTTATCTGGTCACATACAGAATACAATTTCAAAAATTTGTAATTATTACCGGAAATTAATGCTGTCACCCGTTTTGAACACTTTAAAATCATTTCTACAACTGTGCTCCAAATGGAGCTGTTTACTAACCAAAGGTAGTTTTGTCAAGTTTAACAAAAAGTCCAAAATAAGCCTCTTGAAAACAGCTCTTATTTATAATACATAATAATCGCTTTTAGCTGTTGCAATAGTCTGTCCAAGTAGCTTGATAAAAATTCTGAGTAGCATAACAACAAAGGCTTTCTCTCTTATAATGTTAAAAAAACTACAGGAAAATCTTAGTAAGATGAGTAGGGGCACTGAATTCTACTTCGTTCCGGATGCTAGTATATCTAGCTACCGCTCTGACCCGGGATTGATTCCTTGTGAAAGTATATATTACAAGGATTGCCCGTTAAACTGTAAGTTTATGTCTTATATAGCCGTGGTGCTACAAAAAAATGTTAAATTCAAACCGCAATAGAATGATTCTATCTCTTGTATAGCTCTAGCACTCTGTTATACATTATATGTTTTCATTCTAAGCGAATTGACAGGACTTTAATCGAATTGAAAAAGTAACATTGTAGATTAGTAGTACAGGTGGGGGTAAAAACTTTTAGAACATGTGATGTCTGTGTACATCATCATGAAATTTGCAATTTTGAATTCCTTTTTCTTAGATAGAAACCATGTTGTGGGCCTTGTACTCATTTGATTTTTTTTTTCAGGAAGTATCCTAGTACATGGTTTTTAATTAAGAAAATGAAATTGAATTCAAAATGATGGGTTTCAAGATGGCAGCCAGCGACATCATAGGCCATAGAAGTTTTTTCCCACCTGTACCACTAACCTATAGTGTTATTTTGCTGTTCTCTTAAGATCTCCCCTTTTATTTGGGTGTTTCCACACTTTTTGGATCATCGTTATAAGTTCCTAAGTACTTCCTTACATTAACAAACTAGTAAACATTAAGTGTCGTGGGTTCCTGTCACCACGGCATGGCGCGTCCTCAGGTTGCGGATCGAGGAGAAGGCCTCTAGATATAGAGGTTAGCTGCGAATATACTGAATAAGCAGTCGCGGACAGCCGACTAGGAGTGGTCCTCCAGCTTGGGGGTTTGGGTAAGGCTAACACCCTCATCCTGTAAAAAAAGGTACTTGTTCAGAAACATTCACAAAAGCCTCGGACAAGGACTGATAACTTGGCACGACATCAGCAAAAGAAAATGGACATGAGATTTGGAACATGGAATATTAGAAGTCTTTATAGGGCAGGCGCGTTAAAATCTGTAACGAGTGAGTTAGAGAAATACAGGATGGACTTAGTAGGAGTTCAGGAAGTTAGGTGGGAAGGAAATGGATCTGAGAATTCCGGAAATTTTACGTTCTTTTACGGGGAAGGAAATAAAAATCACCAGTTAGGAACAGGGTTTTTCGTTCACAAACGAATATTACCAGCAATTAAACGGGTTGAATTTGTTACTGACAGACTTTCTTTTATTACTCTTAAGGGACGGTGGTGTGATATTATTGTTTTAAATGTACATGCTCCAACTGAAGATAAGGGTGACGATATAAAAGATAGTTTTTACGAAGAAGTGGAACGGATATTTGACCAACTCCCGCGATACCATATGAAGATTCTATTAGGGGATTTCAATGCGAAGGTAGGACGAGAGGATATTTTCAAACCGATTATAGGGAACGAAAGTTTGCATAAGGAAAGTAATGACAACGGTGTTAGACTCGTGAACTTTGCAACATCCAAAAACCTAATCGTGAAGAGTACAAAATTCCCACATCGCGACGTTCATAAATACACTTGGACATCACCAGACGGAAAAACACATAATCAAATTGATCACGTTTTAGTAGATAGAAGAAGACAATCTAGCATAATTGACGTCCGGTCGTTTAGAGGGGCTGATTGTGACACTGATCACTACCTGGTAGTAGCGATAATACGGGAGAGATTATCGTTGAATAAAGGTAATATTCAATGTCCGAAAACGGAGAGATTTAATTTAAAGAAATTAGAAGAGAGCCAGGTAAGAGAGGAATACCAGATTGAAGTTTCGAATAGATTCTCGGTCTTAGAAGACTCGGAGTGCACTAGTGTTGAGGATACTTGGATTGAAATTAGAGATAGCATTAAAAGTTCAGCAATAGAAAAATTGGGACACGCGGAAATACGTAGGAACAAACCATGGTTCGACCAAGAATGCATTAAACTAGCAGAGAAGAGAAAACAGGCAAAATTACGGTGGCTACAAAATCCGAATGAAATAACTACACAAAATTTCGCAGATATCAGGCGGGAAACTTCCAAAACTTTTAGAACAAAGAAACGGGATTTTTTGAAAGCTAAAATTAAGGAACTTGAAGATAATAGTAAAAATAAAAATATTCGGGACATGTATAAGGGGATCAGCGAATTTAAGAAAGGCTATCAACCTCGTGCTTATATATTAAAGAAATCGGACGGAACAGTTCTCACTGATACGGATAGCCTCTTAAATAGATGGAAAGATTTCTTTGACGATTTGCTGAACACGCAGCCAAAAACTAATGTGCGTGGAGAAAAGGAGATACACACCGCAGAACCGTATATTCCAGAACCCAATCAAATAGAAGTGGAAGCCGCTATAAAGAAATTAAAGAAACACAAATCTCCGGGTGTAGATGAAATTCCGGCTGAGTTAATTTTAGCTGGAGGCGAAAAATTGTGGAACAAGATACACAAACTCATTCTCCTTATCTGGAACAAGGAAGAATTGCCACAAGAGTGGAAAGAGTCAATCATTGTTCCAATTCACAAGAAAGGCGACAAAACTGACTGTAATAATTATCGAGGCATTTCTCTTCTGTCAACATCCTATAAAATCCTTTCAAATATTCTGTTAGGAAGATTGACCCCATACGCAGATGAAATTATTGGAGATTATCAATGCGGATTTAGACGAAATCGATCAACTATCGACCAAATATTTACCATTCGCCAAATACTCGAAAAGAAGTGGGAATACAATACCCCGGTACATCAACTATTTATTGATTTTAGAAAGGCTTACGACTCGGTTAGGAGAGTTACATTATACAACGTTCTTACAGAACTTGGAATACCGAGAAAGCTAATTAGATTAATTAAGATATGTTTAAGTGAATCCCAAAGTAAAGTCCGGGTAGGAAAATTTTTGTCCCCGAGCTTCCACGTCGAAAATGGCCTGAAACAAGGAGATGCGTTGTCGCCATTATTATTTAACTTTGTGCTGGAATACGCCATAAGGAAAATCAAAGATAGCAACCAGGGCCTAGAGTTGAACGGCATTCACCAGGTTATGGCATATGCTGATGATGTAAATTTAATAGGGGATGATAGGAGAACAGTAGAAATAAATGCAGAGATCTTATTAAACGCTTGCAGGGACATGGGTTTAGAAGTAAATGCAGAGAAGACTAAATACATGGAAGTGCTTCGGGACCGTAATACGGCAAATTGTGGAGGCGTTAAAATATTAAATAATGCTTTTGATAAAGTGGATACTTTCAAATATTTAGGATCAATATTAACAGACGAAAATCATATTCACGAAGAAATTAAATGTCGACTAAAAGCAGGGAATTCGTGTTACTACTCGGTTCAAAATCTCTTGTCGTCGCGAATTCTGTCGAGGAATTTGAAGCTTAAAATATATAAAACGATAATCATGCCTGTTGTTCTGTATGGTTGCGAAACATGGTCGCTTACTCTGAGGGAAGAACATAGACTGAAAGTATTTGAGAACAGGATCCTGAGAAGAATATTCGGACCCAAGAGGAACGAGAATGGGGAATGGCGGAAGCTTCATAACGAGGAACTACGTAGTTTATACGGTTTACCCAACATTGTTAGGGTCGTCAAGTCTAGGAGGCTTAGGTGGGCAGGTCATGTAGCTAGAATGGAAGAAAGTAGAAACGCTTTCAAAGTGTTGACTGGTAGACCCATAGGAAAACGACCATTAGGAAGACCTAGGCGCAGATGGGAGGATAATATTAAGATGGATCTCGCAGAGATAGGAATACAAAGTAGAAACTGGATGCAATTAGCTAAGGATAGAAGTCAGTGGAGAGCTTTTGTGAACGCGGCACTGAACCTCCGGGTTCCATAGGCCATAGAGTTAGTTAGTTAGTTAGAACATTACTACAGAAAATTAGTGAAGTGTATAACCGTAGAAGTTTAATTTTATAAATTTATTATTATTACTACTGAATTTTAACGTTCCATTTTATGCTTCAGGCTAAAGATAATGGAGATGACGATAATAATCAAAATGGTGGAATGAACAAAGTGGGAGAAAACAGTAGAATCCCAAGGAAGGCTAATTCCAACGCATCAGCATAAAAAACACTTGGCAAAATCTGGATCGATTCAGGGTTCTCTTACACCAGAGGTGAGCATTCTACCACCGAGCTTTGAATTTGAATGCATAATTAACTTTTAACATGAACTTAAGATTATAAAAGCATCTTTACAAAGTGTATGTTAGAAGTGAACAAATCACACATTTACATAAATCTTCATAAAAATTTTCTTCATCAAGTTTTACACTGCAATAACACTTGCACAACATTACACAGTAAGAATAGGATTCATGTGCAAGAGAAAGTTCTGAGAAGTGAAATGAATAACTCATGAGTTACTCGGATCTACTGACGAAGTTGTGAGTTATTACCGAAACAGAACAGTTAATTGTATGTTAAATATTAGACACAATACATAGAAGACTTTCCTCAAATTATTAAATATGAGTACTGGTTGTTGTGTTGAACAAATTCAATAGATTTAGTAATTTGAAACAATCTTAAAACTTCTCCATTAGTATGGTTCAAATTAATTCTTGCTAGAGTGATCGAAAAATGAAAAATTACAAAAAATGAAACTATTATTAGCTGATAAATGTGAGTCGTACAAGATTATTACAGATTACTAGAAAACCAGAAATAATAACGCTGGAGTTTGATGTGGTGACCACATATTACCCAACTTGAGCAACTACCTTTATTGAACCTAGTCATATATAGTAACCGATTTACACAACAAATCTGCGGCAATTTTGTTTTGTGAAACTTACTGTTTTGCAGGATTCCTTGATTTATGCTTACTACTGCAAGATATAGTGAGCTTGTCCAGGAAACACTATTCTAATAGCTTGCTTCAGTAGCCATGTAGAAAATATGGTGTGGAAAGTTTACAAGAGTTTGAAACGGCAAAGTCTCAGCAATTTCATTTTTGAGAAATTAGGTTGCTGGATTCAAGCTTGTTTGTGAGCTCAAGTCAAGACTTCATTGCTATATGGGAGGTACCAGAAAGTTTTGTTGTAGTCAAAAGCCGCACATTTCCAGTTTTTTTTTTTTTTTTTTTTTTTTTAGGGTGTTCTCGTTTGTCTTCACTCATTCTCTTACACCGTAAATTATGCATTTTTAATTACCTTAACCTTCATTGGCGAAACCATGGCACAATTTACTATAACCTTCATTGACTATAGGATTAGCATACGCGCCTATGGTCTGGGAGACGATTTTAACTTTATAGCATATAGTCTACAAGAAGCCGGAGACTTGGCTGAACAGCTAGTTAAAATAATGCATACTCATATCGTTTGTGTTCTTTACCCAAAAGTCTAACGACCAACCTTCAAAGAATAAGTGATCTTTGGTGTAAATGATCCCAGGTTTGATCACTGGTGGGAGTCTGTACATTCAATATAAATCTTGAGATTATTTCTTGTGCTGCTATCATCACTGTTTCCAGATTAACTTTGGATATTCCATAGTTCAATGACAACAGCTCATGCCTTCTATATGTAGAGGGTCTCTGGTTCGATCGCTGGTGAGACAACAAACTTTATGGTGTTGATCCAGTATCGTGAATCAGTTGAGGAGCTACTTGAATAAACAAGTAGCGAACTCTGGTCAAAAAAGACCAGCAATAATGATAGTAAGACTCACTATGTGCAGTGGTGGATCTAGAAGGTAAAAACTGGGGGAGCAATCAGAACCCAAATTATAATAGGCATAATTATCATGGGTTTACTATACAATTTCAAAAATATATAAATAATAGCTTAATTTTTTGTCACTCAAAAAACTGGGGCCTAGGCACCCCGTCCCCGGATACATCCGCCACTGACTATGTGCCCAACTTCAATCGTCGACTGATCGGCTTATAATCTTCGGATCTTCATGCAAGAATAGCAATGTTTCAGGAGAGATAAAAACACAATATAAAACTTGAAATATAGGCCAACTTGAGAATGTAATTTTTGAAGTGTTACGAACAAATGGGTAAGACGTCACTACGTATAGTAATTCCTGAGAGTTGCGTAGCGAATTATATAAGATTATTACAAGATGAAATCATGGACTTGTATTAAATTTTAAAAAATCAAAGAAACTTATGGAATCATCTCTTCCAAAAAATGGTTTAGGAGATACAGGGTGATACGAAAAGGATTGAACAAAGCACATCTAATGGCAACCTTTTACAGATGTCACGCAGAAAATGTGATTTGCAATATCCTGCAAGCTCGAAATTTCTATTAGATCAGCATGACTAGAAAAAATGGTCATGCTTTTCGCTGAATATTCCGTATTGTGATGATTGAGAAAAAAGCTTTAGAGTAGCATACAGCTTAACTTGGAATTCAAACCGCTCCAGGTAAAATGCTGCTCTATTTGATTGTAGCTTACACACAATATTAACGTAAGCAAATTTGAATTGTTTGTGATGATGTTTGTTCTTTGGCGTTTCTCATTAGTCATTAATATTTCCAAAGATGTTCATATGTATTTAATTCCAAGTTCGGTTCTTAAGACAGATTGAAGGCAACAGTCTTCATCACTCTGTATGGAATTTATGATGAACAATGTAGTACTTGATACTAACACATCCGGAGCAAATGGAAATTATAAATCCACCATGTCTGTAATCACTAGTTCACTTCTCTCTTATTAGTATGTTTTTATCGCATAAAGTGTTGAAAAATAAAAAGGAACATTGATTTATTTTCAGTGAGTATTTACCGTCTTTAGCAATTGCTCACATGACTGTGAGTAGATGCCTATAAACTGCTAAGAAATGATATAAACATGAATTTACAAAACTACAATTTGTATGGACTTCTACAGTACGGAATGCTTGATAATGGGTCTCGTAACGCGATAGTCATACGAAGAAGATAAGAAAATGACCGTGCGAAGAATGTAGTTGGTGGCAGGTTTTAGTTTGGTGTGACGCGCTGGGATGTGTGATATGTGTGAAACGCTGGCGATTGAATTATATTTTCTTATGTATGAATTATTATGTGTTAATTTTGTTCAGTATATGATTATCCTCGTTTCAAAAGTAAGTTATTGACAACGTTCATACAAAAGCTACTAGTGTTACAGGAAAGAATGTGAAGGTGAGGTGTATTTGAAGTATTAACTAGGAAAATTGCGTTCGTTGTCCAGTTAAAAGTTTTATAATTAATATACCAACTTCAAGAGCGTGTAGATATTGTCATAAGATAGATATAGTATTCTCAACGTATGATAGAAAAGTGTAATTACTGATTGCCTGAAAAATATTAACAATTAAAGGAGCTCATTTTACATTAATTTTCTTATTGTATTAAAAAGAATAATGAATAAAAGTGAGAATTTCAATAACTATTTTCATTCATGATCCTGAGAACCACAATTGTATGTACTAAGATACTGTTCTGTCGATAATATCCAGTAGTCTTCGTGTATGGTGTCGTTAGCAACTTTTCCCCGATAATACAACTTTTCTTGTAATTTAACAACTATTGTACAGTCATAAGTTAAATCTTACGTAGTAGAAAGCTTTGTTTAACACTAAATAAGATATCAATTAATTGGTTATGTATTGTATTAATCTTCCTGTGGGCTCTTTCTGATAAGCATAAACGTCAAAATTTATCGTCTTTGGTCGTGAGTAAAAACATTAGAAAAGAAAAATGTTGCTTTTTTTCCTTTTATTTGTAAAGAAATAATCTGCTTAGCCGAATTGTTAGCGCATGTAATTTGGCAGTGCCTAATCATCCCTAGTTCCACTAACTTTTCTCGTGTTGACCCATCACCATGAATTTTTATGATGGCTCAGTGGTAGAGCGCTCCCCTCTAGTGTCTGGGGACTCTAGTTTAATCTCGGTTCGCACCAAGTGGGCATTGTGTGGATTTTCTCGCGTTCTTCCACTTCCTCCTACTTTCTTTATTAAACCATCTTATCATCATCACTTCCCTTATCCTTCAAGGAATAATCGTGTCATAAAACACAAAGATTTCATTTCATTTTTTCATCATCATGAGGCAATTGCGAAACAACGTGAATTAGGATGTAGCGAACTCGGGTCCAGAAAGTCAGAAATAATTTATACTTGAGAATTGATGCGCTGACCATACATCATGAAGTTGAACTTGCTACATGGCTAACCACAGTCCTTCATGAATTGTAGAGACAGCGAGTTGAGTTGATGAGATCTGTTTTCATCCTGTTAGATCTTTTTTTTCTTACCTTTTTTCTTTTTCTTTTCTCTCCTATTTATTTATTTCTAAGATAGTAATATATAAGACAACATGTATAACTCTAGATAAAAAATAATGGTGTTCTAGATTTTTCTTCAATTATAAAATATAGAAATAAGCTTACATCCCAAACTAAATATACACTTAATTGAAACGAACGTAGCGAGTTTCTACCACTTAACTCAACCAGCATTTGTGTCTCTGTCAACCCATCTCTAGTAAAACTTATTCGATTTTAACGAAACTTAGTTTACGCCTTCCTCCAGTCCTTCAAAATAACTTTATTGTTTGATATTCAAAAATCCGCCAATAATAAGGGAATAAAACAGCAAGAAAAAGTTTTCACATATAGAAAACTGTTTTGTGGCAGGAACTATGTTAAAAATATACTTGAATTCTATAAAACGTAGTGCACACTTTCATTCGAGGTTTCACTATTGAAATAATATGATATTAAGAAAATAGTTATCTTTGATAATTTTCGCAAAATGATTCGATTGTGATGCAATATGGCGTTTTAGGTTACCCAAACACCTTAAAGTAAATTTCAAGGTGAATCCCCAATGAAAAAATAATGTTCCCCGATACTTTTCATCAATATATATAACTTTCATTCAACGACTGCAATTAGTCAAGTGAAAGTACGTAAAACTGCATTGATTGATTTGTACCAAAAAAAATTATGATACAGTAACAGGCAGGGCCGTAATTTGTGGTGGGGGCAGTGGCGGCAACTGCCCCCAGGGAAGCTCCCCGCCGTTCGAGAGGGTCCCACATTGAGACATTTTTTTACTCCATATACGAAAGGAACATGAAATTACAAATGAAGCATCAAACAAGTTCCCTACATTACATAAACAAAGCAGCACACAAAAGGTAAATAGAACAAAAATGAGCCGTGGGCCCATTTCAGTAAAAAATTTCTACTATTAGGGGTCCTAGAAATAATATTTATTCGTCTGGCTTAGAGATTTGTCAATATTGTCCCCTTAATTAATTTGTCATGTATGGAACTGGCCCCGGGGCGTGCGGGAGGGCCCACAGGCTCCGGGGAGACCACAAAGAGTAAGAGAAAAATGAAAAGAAAGGGCCTATTTTCCAATTTTGGGGAAGGGCCCAAAACAACTTTTTCTAGGAGACCCAAATATTAATGCTAACTCCCCCTCCCCAGAAAACATCTAAGTTACGAGTACTTTGTTGCAGTTAGGAATAAATTACGAGTAGGCAGAGGAAGATGCATTTTGGAAGGACTTTGAAACCAGTTATTAGGATGTATTAGCACAACTCGAAGGTTTTATTATTTGGCATAGTCTTGAATCTCATTCAAACAATTCTTCGGAAACCAAAATCAAGTGTCAAACGATCAATTAAAATTACATCGTGTAGAATTGCCATCATTTGAAGGACGATACGAAAATTGGTTTTCATTTTTAGACAGTTTCAAGATTATGATTCATAATAATGATAACGTGCCAGTGTTACAAAAGTTCAATTACTTTAGTAGTGCATTGAGAGTTGAGGCTTATGATTTAATAGCGAATCTGTAAGTTACAGACGCTAATTACAAAAGTGCATGACAACTATTGAAAGACAGGTATGAAAATAAACGTTAGATTGTAGTTATTTGTGTCCGTAATTTGTGACATATTAAAGCTAATTTGTGGAAACCTCGAATCGAAACTCTGTTTACTAGAGAAATACTTTTTAGTTACTGTAATAACATTTCTGTCAAATAAAAAGAAGCTAAATATACCAACAACTTGATATAGCTCTATGGCTTATGGACACAGAAAGTTCAGTGCCTCGTTTATAAAAGCTCTCCTTTAATTTCTGTCCTTAGCCAATGGTACCCGTTTCTACTTTATATTCCAATCTCTGTGAGAACCATTTTAATATTGTCATCCCATCTGTGCCTCGGTCTTCCTAATTGTCGTTTTCCTATTTAGATTCCAGTTAGAGCTTCGAAAGCGTTACTAATTTCTTCCATTCTGGCTACACGACCTGCCCATTTGAGCCTCCTAGACTTGATGACCCTAACAATGTTTGGTAAACGTATAAATTATGCACTTCCTCGTTATGAAGTTTCCGCCATTCCCCATTCCCGTTCCTCTTGGAGTCCGAATATTGGTCTAAGAATCTTGTTTTCAAATACTTTCAGTCTGCGATTTTCCCTCAGAGTCAATGATCATTTTTCACAACCATACAGAACAACAGGCATGATTATCGTTTTATATTTTAAGCTACTAATTCCTCAACAGAATTCGCGACAACAAAAGATTTTTAACTGAATAATAACACGAAATCCTTGCTTTCAGTTGACATCAAATTTCTTAGTGATTATAGTTTTGGTCTGCTAACAATGATCCTAGAAATGTAAAGGTATCCACTTTGTCGAAAGTGAATATTATTTAGTATTTTAACATATCCATAAAATAAAGTATTACGATCCAGACAAACTTCCATGTATTTAGTTTTCTCTGCATTTACTTCTAACCCCATATCCCTGCAAGCGTTAATGATGACTTCTGCATTTCTTTCTATTGTACTATCATCCCCCATATCATCAGCGTACGCCATAACCTGGTAAATACAATTCAGCTCTATTATCTGATTGCTCTTTTTGATTTTCCTTATAGTGTTCTCCAGAACAAAGTTAAATAATAATGGCGACAACGCATCTCCTTGTTTCAGGCCATTCTCGACGTGAGAGCTCGTAGACAAAAATTTTCCTACCCGGACTTTACTTTGGGATTCATTTAAACATATCTTAATTAATCTACCTTTATCGGTATTCCAAATTCTGTAAGCATGTACAATGTTTCCCTCCTATCATAGTCTATACCAGGATATTGTATTCCCGTTTATTTTCAAGTATTAGTCGAATGGTAAATATCTGGTCGATAGTTAATCGATTTTACCTAAATCCGCTCTGATATCTCCAATAATTTTATCTGTGTATGGAGTCAATCTTGCTAATAGAATGTTTAAGAGGATTTATTGGATGTTGACAGAAGAGAAATGTGTCAATAATTATTATAATCAGTTTTGTTGCTTTTCTTTTGAACTGGGACATGATTGATTCTTTTCACCCTTGTGGTAATTCCTCCTTGTTCCAGATAAGGAGAATGAGTTTGTGTATCTTGCTCTATAATTTCACCTCCAGCTAAAATTAACTCAGCCAGAATTTCGTCTACACCCGGAGAGGCGTGTTTCTTTAATTTTTAAATAGCGATTTTTGTTTCTGTCTGGTTAGGTTCTGAAATATACGGTTATTCAGTATGCATTTCACTTTCTCCACGAACATTATTAGTTTTTGGCTATGTGTTAATTAAATCGTCAAATAAATCTTTCCATCTATTTAAGATGCTATTCTGATCAGTGAGAACTGTTCCGTTGGCTTTCTTTAATGTATAAGCATGACGCTCATAACCTTTCTTAAGTTCGTTGATGCATTTATATATGTCCGGAATGTTTTGGTTTTTACTATTATCTTCAAGTTAATTAATTTTAACTTTCAAAACTCGCGTTTCTTTGTTCTAAAAGTTTTGGAAGTTTTCCGCCAGATGACAATGAAATTTTATATGGTTATTTCGGTCGGATTTTGTAGCCAACACTGTTTCTTCTGTTTTCTCTTCTCTGCTAGTTTAGTGCATTCCTGGTTGAACCATGGTTTGTTCCTACGTATTTCCGCGTGCCCCAATATTCCTTTTGCTGAAATTTTAATGATTTCAACCAAGTATCCTGAACACTAGTGCACTCCGAACCTTCTCAAAACGAGAATCTATTCGACGATTCAATCTGGCTTCCCCTCCTCACCTGACTCTCCTTTAATTTATTTAAATTAGACCGCTCCGTTTTCAGATATTGAATACTTTCTTTATTCAACGAGTCTCTCTCTTATTATCGCTGTTACCAGCTGCTAATCATTATCACAATCAGCTCCTCTAAACGACCGAACATCAGTTGTGTTAGACTGTTTTCTTCTGTCTACTAAAACGTGATCAGTTTGATTATGTGATTTTCCATCTGATGAAGTCCAAATATATTTATGAATGTCGCGATGTAGAAATTTTGTAATCTTCACGATAAGGTTTCTGGATGCTGGAAAACTTCACGAGTCAAAAAGTCGTTGTCACAACCTTTCTTGTGCAGGCATTTACCTTCGCATTCAAACCGCCTATCAGAATTTTCATATGGTATTGCAGGAGATGATCAAATACTCGTTCTTTTCTTTCGTAAAATCTGTCTTTTATATTGTCATCGTTATTTTCTGTTGGGGGCATGTTCATTTAAAACAATAATATTATACCACCGACCCTTAAGAGAAGTAAATCATCATTAACAAATCAATCATTAACAAATTCAACCCATGTAATTGCTGATATTATTCGTTTGTGAACGAAAAGCCCTGTTCCTAGTTGGTAATTTTTAATTCGTTCCCCGTAAAAGAACGTAAAATTTCCCGACTTGATTTCTCCGTTTTCTTCTCATCTAACTTCTTGATATCCCACTAGGTCCATCCTCTATTTCTAAATACATTCTTTACAATTTTAACGTACTTTTCCTATAGAGACTTCTAATATCTCATCTTCCAAATCTCATGTCGATTTTACTTTGCTCAGTTCGTGCCAAGTTATCAGTTCTGATCCGAGGAATCTGCGAATATATCTGAACAAGCTTTTTTTTTTTTTTTTTTTTTTTTACAGGATGAGATTGTTAGCCTCACACCAAGTCCCCAAGCTGGAGGATCACCCCTTGTCGTCTGTCCGCGACTGCTTATTCAAGTATGTTCGCAGCTAACCTCTATATCTAGAGGCCTTCTTCTCGATCCACAACCTGAGGGCGCGCCATGCCGTGGTGACAGGAAGACCACATTTCACGGAAATTAATATAGCTATATTTGAGAATACAATAGTTACTGATTATCCGAACACTGCTTTAAAACACAGGAACAATCAATATGCTGGATATATGGATGCATATTAAGACTGTGAAAGCTTCGATTCCATGAAAATCGTAAATTAGAGACTAGTGTCAATGTAGTGTTTCATGAATGCATCGTACGTTTGACTATCCGAACTATCTTGATGTATCACATTGTTTCGTTTCATAGCTACATAACTTCATAATATTTTTGTAAGTGATTATACTCTTTACCTCTTTTCTGCCAATAGCAACTGTATTAATTTATAATATAAAACTGAAATACAGAAGAATAAAATTTTAAAAAATATAATGTGGTATTTCGCAGGACATCTTATGTAAAGGGCGCCTGATATCCTTCACAGGTTCTTTATTAACAGTTACTATTTGAATTTATTAAACAAAGCTGGTACACAGGATAACTAAAACTACTTATCTCTAATGTGGTGTTTCATAGGGCGCCTTATGTAAAGGACGCACTGTACCTTTCACGGGTTCTTTACCAACAGTAACTGAATGTATTTATCGTACAGAACTGTGGTATACAGAAGAGTGAATAAAATCGTTCATCTTTGATGTGGTTTCGCAAGGCCGCCTAATGTAAAGGGTGTACTGTGCCTTTACATAAACCGGGTTCTTTACCAATAAAAGTGTAAGAATTTATTACTAAAAACTTATACCTTTATTTATACTGTGATGTTTCGGAAGGCGCACCGGACACGTCCCGGTGTCCTGGTGGGCCAGCACGGGCCTGCCTGTGGCGTAGTATCCTAAACGCCATGGAACGGGCAAGTAGCAACGACAGCCTCAATCAAAGTGCATTTGTGGATGTTATAAAAAGAGTTTCCAGTGGTACTTTCAAAGTCACAGTTACCAGAAAGTAAACGAAGGAAAGTCGAAGCTTTGAAGTGAAATGCAACGAAATATCAAATACATCCACGACTGAGGCACAAATCCAAAAGAGAATCTTTAATATTCGATTAAGACAAAAAGAAAAAAACGGGAAACAAGAAAGTACCACTGAAACCATGGGAACGAACCTATTGGAGCTGATGGATGTTGATTCGAATCCATCAATATCAAGATTAACACGACAAGCGCATATTACGTGTTGTCTAAGGTCTTTGTAGATTGTCTGGCTTTAAGAACGAAATCAGACACTTGGCCCCTTTGTTTCTTTTCTTTAAAAAAAAATAGTCCAGCCAGCCACGTCATAAAGCACGTTCATCTGAATGCGTTTTCCACACCATACGTGTCCCCTTTCGCCTTGAGATAAATAAAATACATTCTCATGTATACACCCTTCCTATCAACGTTGAGTTGATTTTAACGTCAAACCTTTGCGCATTTCATATCCAATGTAATTATCTATGTGCTACCTTTTAAGTTTATAGATATAACCAGGGTGCGAATTACCGGGGGGATGAGGGGGATTTCCCCCCTCAATCACATTTTGTTCCCCCCCCCCAAAGAAGTCAGCTGAAGTATCCACACCGGGGATGCTCGCTTTCCCCCTCAAACTATGCTTAGTATAACTCCAAATTTCACTGATTTTTGTTATTTCTTGTAAATTTAATCTTCTAGCTGCATTTCGAAATGATCGATGTAAACTGTTCAGTTTTGGTCATTTCTACTTACCACCTAATTACCCACTATTTTCAACGTTGTTTAGTAGAACTATATTATTATGACTACGGTTGTTACTTGCAACTGTACCTTCGTACCCTTCAGTTCGTCATCGTTTGTGAATTTGAATGTACTAATTGCGTATAACAAAGCCACATATAGATTTATAAATGTTCTTAGCGGTTGGCCAAGAAGAAGTAAACAAATAGCTTCTTCTACCATACTTGGCGAAGTTCGGATATGTCATATTCATCCTCTATATTTGTATCGATTATCATCTTATTTTAATTTTTGTTATAACATGTTATTTCATTTTCCAGTGTACTCTTTGTTAGCGCATGGTCTTCATTCCCTAGTAGGTTGTGTGTATGCAACTCAAAATTTGCATTTAATTTGTGATAATTAGCATAGTAATCACTGCTTTTACAGTTTACGGAAATGAACTTTTGAAACTGTACTCAAAATCTGAGATATAGGTATTCTCTCGTAAGTATATGTTAATGTACACGCTGGGGGATACGCTCCTAGTGAGCAGACATGTTAATGAAGGTGATTTTTAGGTGAATAAGCGAATAATTCAAGATTTGTTTCAGCATTTGTTAATACGACTGGTTCTCCGTGTCATTGTCCGTGTCTGTATAAGCATTTCAACTGGAGCGGGTTTTTTTTAAAGTTAACCCTTCATTTTTTCATCTTTTCGCTGTACAGTTTGCTGTCCACGCAATTAATGTTGTCTGAAAAACTTCAGTGTAATGTTTTACTTTATTTGAATAACGTAGCCCATAGTGAATCAACTCATCTTCAACCTAACAGTAAAGTAATTTTTAAGTGTTGACTTTCCGTGCCCATCACGGAATCGATATTTGGAGAAAAAAAGTGATGAGCACAGCTTTAGCGGGAAGTAGAAGCACAAGCTCGAAATTTGAATTGAGAGATTTTAAATATTTGGCCTTCGATTTGACCTTGATGTGAGAAATCGGGACCAGCAACAATCCATTTCTTATTTGATAGGCTAATATCTAGATTTTCTTTAAAAAAAAAAAATGTCCGGTTTAATTGATAATTTTAGTGGTTTTCACAAGACTGAAGTAGGTTTCTTTTCGCAACCTGTATGTATTAATGCAAAGTGGAAGCTTTCAATATGAGTGGAAAAATTAACATATGCTTGTAATCATGGCTATTGTTCGAGCCGAATTATTAACTAAATAAACCTTAGAGAGCTATGGGGACAAGAGTGAGTACAACATTAAAACACGTTCAGAAAGGTTTAGTGGGGTGTGTGTATGTCACACAATATATATGTGCATAGTTATTGTCGGTAGATTTATTAAATTAATAAATCTCTTATCTATTACACATGCCACACACACACACACACACACACACACATATATATATATATATATATATATATATATATATATATATATATATATATATGGGGGTAAGGCATTTATTGTCTCATTTTGAAATTTGAACCTTCAGACTATGTCCTTTGGCCTAATTTTATCCCCCCCAATATAGGTTATCTAATTCGCACACTGGATATAACGATAAAAATTATAGAACACTCTACGCTGAGGAAGTACTTGTGGCGACGTTTTGTACTGACGGATCTCGTTCCTAGGTGAGGTTACGTTCTGTGAGGTTTTGGTCAGGCGTGATTCTGTCCCGCGAGAGTTTGTAGAGTGAAGTTTTGAACAACTTAGGTTTTGGGCGAGATGAGATTTTCGCGCACGGGGTTTTGGTCACGCAAGATTTTTGGGCAGCGAGATTCTGGCCACGCTAGATTTCGATTGGGGAAGGTTTTAGCACGCAAGAGTTTGGGTGGCGAGGTTCTGTTGTTTCGGAGAGCGATATTTTGGCCCGCGAGGTTTTGCTTAGGCGATATTTTGGGCCTCGAGGTTCTGGTCGCAATATTTCGGCCGCTAGGTTTTGTTCCCAAACCCGATAACACATCGAAAACTGAAGGAGGTGATAACATACATGAAATTAAGAAAAAAATGTCTAATGAACATTGGTCGAAAGCGGCATCATTTTACCCTGAGAGTCGTTCAAAAACCGACAAAAATTCTTATACATATAATGCTGCATATCTTGTGAACGTAGAAAGAAATAGCTAAGTAAAAAAAAAAAAAAAAAAAAAAAAATTGAAAGTCGGCCTTTACAAATTATTTGACGTACCAATAGTAGCGGAGTGGTCGCCGCGTTACAGAGATCCGTAGACAGCTGGAGAAATCTCACACATATTTCCCATCCGTGAGAATCCTCGTTGCGCAGCGACAACTCTGCTACCATCGGTGGTCATTCTACTTATCAGGAATGACTTTCGTTGTAATCTTTTGACCCGACATCGATATCTTTCCGCATTCACGAGATATTCGGCTTTTTATTAGCTGCTTGACCGCTTTTGCAGCATCTTACGGTAAAACGATGTAGCTTTCGATCCATGTTCATTAGACATTTATTGCTTAATTGCATGTCCATTATCACCTCCTTCAGTTTGTCTGTGCATTATCGTACGACCCTACATAGTTTCAAAGCTAGGGCTGTCCAATATCGTGAAAAAGTCCACATGTACTATTTCGAATTCGAAAAACCGTGGAGTGTATCAGTGTAAAGGACATCTTACATACGCAATACAAAAATACCTATTTCCTCAATGTAGAATTAATGTGCAAGGGATTCCTTACAGGATATAATTCCCAAACATGTTTTCAATAGAATTCTCAGATATAGTCTGATTTCAAGGTAGGTCCAAAGTAGACAGAAGTTAAGCCTTGACAAAATACATCGGCAGGATGTCGGAAGTGTTAGAGTCCGCCAGTTCCATGGTTCATTATATTCGGAATTACACGTACTGTAATGCATTTTGTCACGATATATTTTAATTTTTTCACAAATGTGAAAAAAAATCATAGCTCAAGATATTCCGCACACAAGAGACCGTAGTGCTGGCGGCCCTTAACTAATACTTCCTACTACCTGTCGAAACATTCCGTGTTCATTGCGTGTGAAGGTATTTTCCGTACTACTGATCCACCTTGAAATCAGACCGTATCTCAGAATTCTGTTGAGAGTATGTTGGGAATTATAACTTGCAGGGAATCCTTTGCACATTGATGAAATATGCATTTTTGGATTGCATATGTATTACTTCCTTTACGCTAATGTGGACAGCCACTACGTGATTTTTTGAAGTAACAAGAGTTGAAATGGAATTTTTTCCACGATTTTCGACAGCCCAGGCTCTGAAACTGTGCACTTTTCCACACAAATCCATATTAACTTTTTATCTGATTTTGATGTGAGGAAACATCTCTTAGTTTGTCGGTATAGTTCACTAACATTCTGTATATCATTGTGTTGCTTGAAATAGATCATGAAGATGTGTGTTAAGAATGTATATATTTTAATATATTTTATTTGTTAAACGGACATAACATACATATACATATACAAACAAACGAAAATGGCATTTTTACATGTTTAATTATTACCAGAAAATGTGTCAGTTAATTATTATATTCATCTATTGCACAAGTCCATTATATTCATGGTCAAGGTCTACAAAAGTTAGCGTAAGATATTTGAAACTATTAACTGAGGTTTACGTTTAAAGATAAAGAAGGTAAAGAAAAATAAGAAGTGGATTGAGATTATTATCAGAAATTTCTGAAGTAGCTTGTGCTACGAAAACTTGTATTATTTGTATTAAGCAGCCCTTTCCTCTGGGCGCTACTACTTATTTGTCATCTAGTGCCTTCAGATAGAACTTTCTGACTAATTGTTTTATATAAATTTCTCATATTTGTTTTCGTCCAGTAATTCCCCTACTCGCTAGAGGCAGCAGTGTTATTTCAGATTTTGTTGGAGGGGGGAGAAGACATAACCTGCCAATATAAGTAGAGTTTTACATTTTTCATTGGTATATTTTATCCTACTGACTAAAACATACATATATGCATATAAAAATTATTGCAATTACCCCCTTGAGCCTAAAAAAAAACCTTATCTAGAGGGACAATCGCTTCCCGTGGATGCATCTAAATCTGAGAAATGTTGTATTGTTATTTTTGGTGTGGCTACAAAAGAAAATGAAATCTTTAAGTTTTACGTCCCACGATTATGCCGGTTAGGCTAAAGCAGACGGTGATGATGAGAGATGAGTAAAAATGATGGAATGAAGAAAGTGGGATGAAACGGGAGAACCCCGAAAAAACCCACGAGCACGGTGTTTGTCCACCACAAAGTCCACACGACGCAAGCTGGGATCCAACCAGGGACCCCAAGCACCGGAGGTGAACGCTCTACCACTGAGCCACCGCGCCCCCTGGCTACAAAAGAATTTGCACCCTCCCAAAAAAATCTCTCTGCAGATATATAGACCTGCACTTCTGCCATCCAGCGTAATTACATAGAAATTAACGATCACATACTGGTAGAATATTCACGAGCTTTAATATACATATTTGAACATTTAAAAAATGAAAACACTTTGAATCTCTGTTTTTTGTTGAAGACTTAATCGACGTAAATATCCACTAACATTGTGGACATAATCGATAAACTACTTCACTTCTCAAACTGTAAGCGGGGAACAAAACATAAAGTGGACGCATAGAAACCTTCTTCGCTTAGTTCAGTATGTTTCCTCTAACGTTATAAATGTTTTCTTAGAAAGAATGGGTTTGAATAATTTAGTAAATAAAGTGGTTATAGATTATATTTATAAGCTCGCCTAAAACGTGATACTTACGGATATTCGCAGGTAATATAGAAACTAAATCAGCAAAAAGCTACAAGAAAATGATACCCATTCGGTACAGACGGTGACGGCCCACGGTTGATGTAAAAGAAAGTTCTATATTTTCTTGACTTCAACACATACAGTATAGGAGGAAAAGTTGATATAGTGAGCACCACGCTACAGACGCCTTTATGCATTACCAGCATTTACCTATTCTCTATTCCCTCTTACTTCTAAACAAGAATAAACAAAACTAATTGTGTCATCATGATTTTCAAGAATCGGATTGATTATTGATACTTTACTCATATGGTTACAGAATGAGATGTAAAATTATACATGTGCTTCTTCATGAGTCTAAGTTAAACACACTGCTGAACAAGACTGCACTTATTTAATATAAAACATTTACACGTGACGTTTCGATCTTCTAGCCAAGATCCTCATCAGACGTACACTCAGAGTGTACGTCTGATGAGGCTCTGGCTAGAAGATCGAAACGTCACGTGTAAATGTGTTTTTATATTAAATAAGTGCAGTCTTGTTCAGCAGTGTGTTTATTTTTCTGATTTTATGTGCAAGACGTATGACTATGATTATGTGTGAGTCTGAGTTATGCAGTGAATTGTTCTATTATTTCATTAAGTATACTCGATCGTAAGTTTTTAGATTCTTGTTGCTTCTCGTTATAGCAGGGGTACCCACAGAGGGGGCTATGACGCAAACTGCGTCATTGAAATATTTGGGGGGGGTAAAAATCTATATAAATATGTTTGAGGGGGTGTAAAAATAATCGAAAAGAATATTTTTTTTCATGGAAGAACACCTACGGATAGACAATTGGGGGGTGCGTCATGGACATAAGGGGGGGGCACCACTGTAGTTTAACAAAAGATTAGGACACAAAAAAATACACTTCTGATGGTGAGATATTTTGCGTCAAAGTACATGTGACAGCAACTTAGCAGCAAATCTGCTTGATTTAGTTTCTTTGTTTATTACAGTTTAGAAGTAAGACGGAACATATAATAGCTTAAGCTCACTTCCTGATCTCGATTGCTAAGTGGAGAGAATCTATCTGTTCAAGCTCACTCGGTACGCGGAGAAAACCAGTTCAATATAATTTGTTGAGCTCATTCAATGAGTAACAAGAACCACTCTCTTACTTCTAAACGAAAATAAACAAAACTATCTGTACCCTTTTGCTTTTGAAGAACCTGATTGGCTAGAGATGTTTCACTCCCATGGTTAGGCCTACAGAATGAGATATAAATGTTGCACTTAAGTATGTGTGATTCTCCACGATTTTGGGTTATGTAGTGAATACTTCTATTATTTTATTACGTATACTTGATTATTCCGTAATATTATTCCATAATTTTATTAATATTATTCCATAATTACTACATTGTTGTTGCCTTTCATTATGGTGTCTGAATTTTACAAAAGGTTGTTACACAGAATAAAAACACTCTCCTAATGATGAACTATTTTGCGTGAAATTACGTGTGCCAGCAACTTAACAGCAAATCAATGTGTTTTAGTTCTGGTCTTTGTTTCTTCCCGATAGGAGCTCATGAGGTTGGAATCCCACGTGAAGCTGTAGGACCACGTGTCATATAGCCTTACTGCTGACAGTGATGTCAAACTCCAATCCAACAAACCAAAATGGCTTTGTTTGTGATTGTTTATTAGTAACACGGAATAGAGAATAATTGTGAACTTTTTGTGTGTGTGTGTGTGTGTGTGTGTGTGTAGTGTAATATGTAAAAAGTTTTAAACATTTGTGGTGATTAAAGTGAGGCAAAGAATGAAAAAAAAAAAAAATTGAAAAACCAATAGCCCAAAATTTGAAAGATATGAGATTACGTCTAAGTGACGTATTCAGTATTTTTTTTAAATATCAAGCGTAGATTAACATAATTATTTCAATAATAACCACTTACGGTTAACAATTGGTGTTGCAAATATATACTATACCTCAGTCCACCGTGTCCAGATCCCTTCCCTTCATAAAAAGAAAGCTTTTTAACAACATAGCCTACATTTTTACACTTTGTTAATGAAACTCTCCTCTTTGAAAACAGAGAAGAGATTGATGTAGTATTATAAATTTGATCTTACAATTCATGTGTATTTTGCATATATCTTTAGAATATAGGTGGCAGCACTGAATAATTACTTATCCTTTGTTCAGGTGCAGAATAATACACATTCACTATTTCGTAGACATAGGATCTTGTAGTATAAGAGCCCTTGAAACTTTGGATCCCTCGCACGAAAAAATTTTGGGTGTGTGCCTGCTGTACCTTAAAGGATACGGCAGCATAGAAGAAGGCACAGTGGATTAGTGGTGCCCGTATGATGTAGTCCAGTGGTTCTCAATCTAATTCCTATCACGTCCCCCATTTTGTCACATCCTCTTGCCAGTGACTCCCTTATAATTTCTGGTTTGTAATAAGCTTGTTATTATCGACCTATTTTTTGTCATTCTTAAAGCCACATTGCCACGTTAAATGAATCTTGTAGCTGTCATAAAAAAAAAGAAAAAAAAAACTTTCAACCCGATCTTTCTATTTACTCTTTACATGTTACAACTTCTTGAAGGCAAGAAAGGTTTCTCCACAGATGCAGCACTGCACTCTAGTGGACAAACAGTGAATCTCCTCATTAAAAACGTGTATTTTCAAAATACTATTTTGGCGCACTTCCCCTTCCTGTCCACAAGAATCCGTTGTTTCGGAAGCGGCGAAACTGGTTTTTCTTTTATGTTAGCGGGAGGGCGATAGCAGGTAGCAAGCAAGACGTCCCAGAAAGTTGCGCATCGTTCAACTCCTTGCAAGATGGATAAAAATGTTTTATGACCCTTTCAAGACTGTGTACACGGTGAAATATGGTAGGGTTTCAATATATTTTTTTTTTATGACAGCTACAAGTTCTTCTAACGGGACAATGTGGCTTAATAGTATGTATAAAAATAAAATATCCCTATCAGAAGAAAATTCAAAATAATATTAAAAAATATTATATTCTAATTATGTTTATCTCTTCCGCTTATCTTCGCAACCCCCATGAAACCCTCTTGCGACCCCCAGGTTGAGAAACCCTGGTGTAGTTGATCGGTCTGAGTCAAACACTATCCCAAAGTACTTCAAGTATTATTCCTTAATGTTATATCTTTTTTGCTTCTCTAAGAGTTCTTGTAGCATTTATTTTCTTTTTCAAATCAGCAAAGCTTGCAAAATTTTTTGATGAATTTCTAGGCCAACAATTACCACACGTTTGCTCAACATGATGGAATGCTATAACTCGTTACGATTTGTCAATACTAGTTATAAAAACAACAAAAAAGTGAGCTTCGCCTAGTTTTTCTTGCCATGTTGGAATATCACTCAAAAGTGGAACATGATACTCTTTCTGCTATTCAAGGATATTTATCAAATTTAGAAGACTTACATTTCTGATTTTTTCCTGCAATTTATCACCGTATATTTTCGCCAACTGATGTTTCGTTTATATCCTACAGAATTCTTCATTGCACATTGCTTGCTGCAGAAGAAATAAACCAGAAACGCTAAATACTGTAAGATCTCGTTATCAAGAAGTATGCGAAAAAAGTTGTTTTGTTAGACTTCATGGAAAATGAAACAGAAGTCTTTGTTAATATTTTGTTAAAGTATTTGTACGTACTAATGTATTTTTTAGTTAGTAATATCATACAATAAGCAATATCATTTCAGATTTGCCCAGAGTGAACAGTATGTCATAAGAGTTTCGCGTTTTATTTATTTGTATATTAGTAAACAAATTATTAAAAAGCATGCGATTCTCAATCTCAGGGGGCCAAATGTCTCCCCTGTTCTCCTAAATGACGTCTCTGTATCAAATATAAATAGTAAGAAGGAAAAAAACGACTACACTACTGCTGGATAATTTGTTGGTTTATCGCACGTTCCGGGAGGAATAGCCGTAAAATTATCTAATGTACTAAACCCTTGAATTCATTGTAAATATGGTCATCTTTGTAACTGAATAATGAACTCTTCACACTTTCATTGGATTCCTTGTTACCAAACAACGTATAGTAAACTCTGTGCACGATTATATCCATCCTACGCTTGTGGATACAACGTACAAGATGTGTCAGAAGAACGTTAGCAATACGTCGTGCTTGTCAGCTTCAAAGCTGGTCTGCAATCTTGCATGATAAGAGTCGTACCATGTGTCGTGAGTAGAGAAATAATGCTCTGCGCTTCTTCCATCTGGAAAAGCAATAGTCAAAATTTGTCGCTGGGATTTTAGACCGTCGTCTAATCGGATTTGGAGTTTAGCGTCTTGTTCAACACTGAAGCTATGTGAGACTTACCTCCCACACGGATTTTCCGCACAGAAGGCGTGTACGCTAACCATATGGCCATGACCACTAGAGAGTTTGCCGTCCGATCAAGTTTTTAAACATTCTCAATGAGGTCAGTTCTGGTAATTGATAAGCCAGAAAAATTGACAGACTTGTGGATTGAATTAGTCTTGCATGTCACTACTATATACAGTGCCGAATGTCCCATTCACTTTCAAATAACCAATACAACTGCAGGGGCAAAACTGATTCTTTTCACAAAGCACAACAATGAACCATTAAACCCTCCAATTGCTTCTTTGGAGGTGAAAGTAGGATGTACTGTGACAAGACGTGAGGAGTGGTCTGGTGAGCCGCGCACGTAATTCTACGTCCAGCAATCAGTATCAGATGAATCTAGCTGATATCCAGCATACAGTTTGGTCCAATGTAATCGGTTGTCATGTGATCCCTAATGGCGGTTTGGGTACAAAACCTCGCGGCCAGAACCTCGCTGCGACAACCTCGCGGACCAAAACCTCGCCTGGCCAAGACCTCGCCTCCCAAAACCTCGCGGCCCAAAATCTCGCCGGGCCGAAACCTCGCCTGGCCAAAACCTCGCCGCCCAAAACCTCGCGGGACAAAATCTCGCCTGGCCAAAACCTCGCCGTCCAAAACGTCGCGGGCCAAAATCTCGCGGGGCCAAAACCTCGCCTGGCCAAAACCTCGCCACCCAAAACATCGCGGGCCAAAATCTCGCCGGGCCAAAACCTCGCGCCTCAAAATATCGCCATACCCAAAATCTCGCCTGACCAAAATGCAAATGTTCTAACAGATGATAAGGATGACGGTATAAAAGACGCTGTTTCACAAGAAGTATCACGGGTATTTGACCAAGTCCCGCGATACCATATGAAAATTTTATTTCTGTATTAGGGGATTTCAATGTGAAGGTAGGGCGACAGGATGTTTTTAAACTGGTTATAGGGAAAGAAAGTCTGCATAAGGAAAGTAATGACAACTAACGGGGTTAGTTCCGTGAACTTTGGAACATCCAAAAACTTAAAATTTTAACAAAAATCTAATATTAATGAAAGTATGAAATAATATATAAGTTTTTACGACGTCCCTTGATTATGTCCTGTAGGTTAAAAGAGACGTAGATGACCAGGATGAAGGAAATGATCGAATAAAGAAAGTGGGAGTAAACGGGAATAACCCGAGAAAGCCCACGCACACGATGTTTAGTATCTATTATTATTATTATTATTATTATTATTATTATTATTATTATTATTATTATTATTATTATTATTATTAGTAGTAGTAGTAGTAGTAGTAGTAGTAGTAGTAGTATTAGTATTAGTATTAGTATTATTTGTAATGTGAAATGGCATATTAAGAAACTCACTGGGTAAATTTTAAAGAAAAGTTTCATTCGCGGCGATGTTTTGGGTGGCGAGGTTTTGGCCCGGCGATATTTTGGGCGGCGAGGTTTTGGCAACGCGAGGTTTTGTCCCGCGAGGTTTTGGGCGGCGAGGTTTTGGCCACGCGAGATTTTGGCCCGGCGAGATTTTGTCCCGCAGGGTTTTGGGCGGCGAGGTTTTGGCCACGCGAGGTTTTGGCCCGGCGAGATTTTGTACCGCGAGGTTTTGGCCGGCGAGATTTCGGGCGGCGATGTTTCGGCCGCGAGATTTTGTCTGTATCCCCCCTAATGGCAGCTTGTCTAGTGCGGCGAATGACCAGGTTTGCAACCGTATGACACTGCTATTCAGAACTGGGTTAAAGTGAGTGTTCACCTTCCTTGGAGCAATAACGACAACCTCGATCCACAAAGACACTGTCTGCGCAACATACTTGGCGATTCTGGGAAACAATCATCCAGCCTCTAGCAAGCACACGATATGCATTCGCTCAAAGTTATTAATTATTAGAGATGCAAGGGCTCGGAAAAAAAACGGCTTTTTTTGGAAAAAACTCGGTTTTTTCTGCTTCGCTTTTTTGCTTGGGAAATTTTGGGCTTTTTTGAAAATTCTGCTTTAAATTGATAAACCAGATTTTGTTTCGCTACTCTACAACACAAAAAGTCATTTAATTAGTGGTTGATGCCGATAATAATATAAAACCTCGAAAATAAACTATGAATTTCGAAAAGATATTTCAAACAGTTTTACTTCTCAACATATTTACATTATGAATTCCAAGGGATTAACCAATGTATATAATAAGATTTTTTTAACCTCCTACATACAAAAGTAAGCAGGGTTGGCAAGAGCCATGGTTGTTTTTGAAAATGCCAAAAACCCGTTTTTTGGGGGAGTTTAAACTAGGCTTTTTGGGTTTAAACCAGGTTTTTTGGGTTTAGATATTTTGCTTTATGTATTTATATTACATATTGACAGAAATAAGTTTGTTTCGCCTTGGTGTTATTATGCAACAACGGGGTTATGCTGGAAGAGGTCAGATAAGCTTAAAGAAGTCCGGTCAGTAAATTTTTTAAATTGAGAAACTCCCGCCCTAGCCATCGGGAAAATCCCGTCATTACTCTAAATGTAAAACAATAACGGAAAAAATCCTGTTATTGCTTTGCATGTAAAATTTAAAGGTCAACGTATCATAATCAGTACGCTAGAACTGAGGTATTAAATTACAAATTTAGTACGTACATATCATTGAAAGTACAATCCAAGCTAATGTTGGAAGCTACGTAGGCAATCGATAAATTTTGTCAATTTATATCAGTATATTTAAGCAACCTTGGCTTCTTTATAAAACAACAGGCATTCAGGCATGCAGAAATATACAATTTAGTTTCGTTTCGTATGTTCAGGCTTAACATCCTTACGTAATACCGAGGTTATCAAGGAGAAGACTTTCGCTTAAAGTGACATCCGAACCGCTACTTTGTTTACGCATAAAAGAAGGGTTGTGGTTCGACCGAGAATTGAACATGGGACACCTTGATTAAAAGGTGAAAAGCAAATAAAACTAATGCAGATGGTTTGATGTATGGAAACGTCACCATGAAGTTCACACGATTCGCATTTTTCGTACCTTTTATTTTTTTTCGGTTTAAACCAGTTGTTTATTTAAAAAAAAAGAAGAAAAACAGCTGGTGTAAACCAGCCAACCCTAAAAGTAAATACTTCTTTTTAAAAAAATACTCAAATAAGTAGCAAAATTCTATGTAGTATTTTTACTTCAAAATATTCCATACCCTCTCTTTGGAACAAAATAAAATTAAAATAAAACATAAGAAAAATACTTAGATTTATATGATACACTTAAAGGCTGCACACCTAAAGCTTTTGGTTTTGTATATTCTTGAAATTCTACAGTTTTATATAAGCACCATCACGGTTTATTCAGTCCTCAAGTTTTCTGTATTTTTAACAAGAGGGATTGAACATGAAGGGTGTGAGATAAGAACATGGTAACCCATAATTTTACTATTTTAAGAAATTAGAAATTTTCTGCTGCACAATCCATTTTGAAAGTCGGAAAGCTGATTTTTCACATAAGTCTATACATAAGGGATTAAACGAAGCGGTATGCGTTGCTGCCTATCTGATGCTGCGTAACTCAGCAATTGAAAACTTATTAGTTCCCATGTTCTTGGCTCACACCCTTCATATCATTATGGAACTCTCCCCACCCCACCAACACACACACACAAAAAAAGGACTACGGAATATATTTAAGTTAAGATAAATACAACTGCACAACAAACATGATTGACTGGAGCTTTTGCGCTTCTATCGAGAAGTCCGGAATTCAACTCAGCATTCGACCATTCTGACAAAACTTTTCTTCATTCCATCTATGAAGTAGAAATAGTGCGTGTACTGTGAGTTGGCTGACTTCATTTCCTATTGTTTTTAAATCGTTATTATTACTAATTACCAGCAGTGACGGTTTTGCGAGGGTCAGGGGGGGGGGGTCTTTCGGACTGAAGCCTGTTCCCCAAAATTACGGAATGTCTAAAACAAACGAAATATCTATTAGTTATACCTTTACTCATAAACTTTAAGCTGCCGTCAAATAAAAATTACGAATGTTTAGAAAAACTAAACATTAGTAAGAAAAAAAACCTCCCAAAATACTTTTCTAAATCCGCCACTGATTCTCAGTATAAAATGATCTTCAAGGTTGTATCCGGAAGATTATCGCTAAATATATAAACGAAACGAAATACAGTATTAGTTATGCCTGTACTCATAAACTTCAAGCTCCTCCCAAATAAAATTAGGAGATTTTAGAAAATGAAACAATCAGAGAAACCCGTCCCAAAGTACGTTTCTAAATCCGCTACTAATTATTTGTATAAATTAGTATTCAAGGTTGTATCCGGAAAATTATTGCTAAATCGTTGCACAGCTACAGTATAACAGAAATGTGGAAGTACGGTTAGACGGATATATTGAAAAACGTACGCTTTGACGGATATATAGGAAAACGTAAGTTTAACTTCTGCGTTAGAAGCTAGAGTACTAAGCTCTTAGAAATGAAACAGACGACAAACTGAAATGATATCGAGAAGAAAAAATATCGATAACTCAAAAGTTAAAATAAAGTTAAATAGCCTCTAAAATTGCCCTCAAATACTACATTCTTCATGTTAGCTTTAATTCGTAAAACATGTGCTCCATCCATCTTGATTGTGAATTTTAGAGCGAAATATGGCATTTAGGTCATGGAATTCTTATCTAAGTATAGAATATACTATAAGAAAGCTATTTAGATAGAAAAATCATGAAAATGAAAAAAGCCAAAATTTGCAAAATTCTCGTTTTTTTTTAAAAAAAAAAGCCGGCTTTTTATGTGAAAAAAACCATTGATTCAAAAAAGCCGGCTTTTTTGCATCTCTATTAATTATGACGTTCTAGTATTATTAAACTTTTTGAACAAATTTGACAGACACGTTCTTGATCATGGCATGCACAGCTCTTCTAATATAGCCCAACCAACATGGTGATTTCTACGTCGATTCCTTCTAGATCTTTATTTTTCTGTCAGTGTAGAACTATTCAAAATTTTACAATTGAGGATAGAAGCGTCCGAATTTGTCATTCTATAGAATTCATTGTAATTAGCTTAGAAGAGGGTGCGAAATTTTCGGTCACTATTGCCGACTAAATATTTTAGCTAGACGATTGGCATTTGCATAAATTAGATGTGTAGAGAAAATGGCAATCAAGTTCTCGTTCTGGCCATTGAATTCAGACTTGAAATTTCTTGCTCTGAATTAGGAGGGGATAAAAAGTCATGAAACACACTTATAGGCTAACAGAGAAGCATAATGTCAACGGTTATATAAAAAAGAAATTCTGACTGTTTTAACTACTTAAGCTAGAACATTGAAATTTAGACAATACATAAGTTTTGCGTAAGGTACCACTACGAAAGAAATTTTGGAAATGGGGTTGCAGTTATCGTAATAAAATGTCCATACCTCGGAATTCCTTAAGTTTACAGACATGAAATTAGTTTTTTTTTTTTTTTTTTTTTTTTTTTTTGCATTTAGGAATAGGAAGGTTTGCATTTAGGTTACAAGAGAAGGAATAGGAAGAGGAGTTTCCTAAACTTCCTGCATCTCGGAATTCTTTACATGTAAACAAATGAAAATTGACTTTTTAGAAATTTCAATTAAAATTATTAAAAACATGTGTTTCTCGTTCTTGATATTTTACATATAAAGAGATAAAAAAAAAAGGTGGAGAATGAGTTGATCTCGCGCAGCGCCGCCATTTTTAATCGCTCTGCCCGGCAAAAATTTGCCGATAATTCCGGAACTTTAACACACGGAAGGTTATAAATGTAATATTCATTAAACCTTACTCTCAATATGCGACGAACGGGAACTTCTATTAGTTCTTTGATAAAGATGTTTTTCGTTTCTTTTACAGGATGTGTCAGAGAAATTGCCATTAGTCCAATTGCAGTTAATGATCCTTCCTCTGAACATATGATATTCAGCTACTTCGTATGTTGCTGATAACCTCGAATAATTAAAATTACCATTTAAAACACCATTACCTGGTAAGTAGACAAATTCACAAAGGAAATCATTAGGTTTCTTTAAAAAAAAAAATCTATCAAATAAACTGCACGAGGGAACTTTGGTTTTGTTTTTATTCAGATTTGCCCATTTGATTCAGAACTCAGCAGATTCACGTAAACTTAGATCAAAATTTAATATACTTATATATTCCCCTTCAATTGGTCTTGTACTAATAAGGCTTGCCGAACAAGCCTTAACTTTCACATCTGTTTAGCAGTTTCAAGGAAAACCAATGAAAAAAAGAAATGCAATTCAGGAAATAAATGAAATACTTATATTTCTCCTCTATAGATGTAGAAGAATTCAAATTAACATTTTCTGAAAGCTAGGATGCTGAATTTGCCCATATTCTCTTCTGCACTTTAGAATAAATTACAGAAAATGCATTTAGTAACGAACTGGTACCTAAACTTCTCAGAAGAAGTCTAACGTTGGTTAATCATACCATATGTGTAAACACTGCTAGTAACTCTACTCAATTCATTTAATATCAATGAACGTTATTTTCAAAACTTGAGTAACTGGAGATAAATAACATTCTAAGTGTTAAGAGTGAATAATTATAGTTGCATAGTTATTATACGTATATAGAATTTTCGTAATATATTTTCATAACAAAATAGTTCATATACAGATGTGTGGGGTTCATTCAAGCTATAAGGTTAAGCCTATCCAAGGTTCTATATGTCAAGCTCAAAATAATGTTCCTAATTATTAATGCAATCTATTTTAATAATATACCATTTAGTTTACAATGCGCTGTATAAGCAAGAAGCAAGCAAGAGTACTTTTTAAAATTAAGGTTCTTGAACAGTGGCAGATCTAGCCCTATTCCGGGCCCCCTAGGTTCCCCAGTTTTTTTGAATGATAAAAATAATTTAAGCTATTGTTTATATATTTTTCAAAGTTATAGTACTCATAATATATCTATAATTCAGGGCGTAAAATCTCAAAGTCAGACGCACTCGCCAATCCAAAAATTATGGTCTCCAGTATCTCTCACGTGCAAATTATAAGAGGTCTCCCTAATCCGAGGCGTTTGGTTTAACAAAAAAAATATTACATGAGGGCGTAAAATTTCAAAACCAGACAATTAGATTGAGGATAATCAATTTTGAATTGGACAATTCATGTGCATGTTAAAAAGTATCACCGTAAGACTTCCGGCTTGTGTAACGCTATCTCTCTGTACTGAAGTACCAGTTGTCGATTGCAGTTTTCGGGTCAAAGTCCCAAAGTGAGTTTAGGTTGAAACCATTCCTACTGAGCACTGGTCGCCAGCTCTAAATTTCTAGTCGCCAATGGCCATCGGAAATTTTGTGCCCTGCCTATAACAGTTTGAATTCTGACTGTCGTCCCTCCCCCAGTTTTCACCTTCTAGATCCTCCACTGTCTTTGAACAACAACCGTTTAGGCTAGCTCATCGTAGCCTTTCCTTTAGAAGACAGGATTGAGTGAAAATAATGATCACTCTATCATCGCTGCCAGCGGAAGAAACTACTTAAAACTATACAGAAAATTCAAACCGAAGCGACGAAGACAGACGGAACTGTCTAAGGCTAGCCTTCGGGAAGGTTCGTCAGACGAGAGCAATAGTGAAGCATAGCTTTTAGAAGAGACATAATGTAGGATTTCGCATTATTTCTGTAGTTCATCGCAGGAAAGCAGTAGCTTCATGGAGTGAGCTTTATACCGGGAAATATTAGTGTCTTAATATAGTGACTATTTCTCGAAAGTCCAGTCAATGAAGAAAATACAGAGGAGATGGTCAGGATAGAATTTTTGACCTCAGGGCTGTGTTTGGATTAGTTAGAAATGCACTGAAAGTCCCCAGACCTACAAAGTGACCGGAAAATACAAAGAAGGTCAAATTTATATATATATATATATATATATATATATATATATATATATATATATATATTCAAAAATTGTGCGTCGTAGCGAAGATACTATATTCAAAATGAAAGCTGACAAGATTTCCTACAAGATTGTTTCTATTCATTTGTTTCCTGTTTCCAATAATTTTGAAGTTATCCGCCTCCAAAAATTATAACTTTTCGAAAAACGTGTTCTTACCTTTCTTTTCTTTTTGTCAAACTTTTCCTTCTAGCGCTTCAGCCCTGAGTTTTCCTTAGAGAAGAAGTTGTAGAATATTAAATTTTCTTTAAAATGAGTTATTATTTAAAATTTTATCTTCATCGAAAGTTATAACAATTTGAAATTTTTGGGGTAAATTTCAAGCTTTAGAAAAGAGCTGTACATTCCATATTGCAAAGATACGCTAATTAGGTAGAAGGTAGAGGCATCACACATGGGGATCGTTTTTTCCCACTACCAATTTTATTACAAAATTTCCTGTTATAAACAGTAAGATACAATATCACTGCAAAAAGTATAAAACTTTTTAATAAGTAGGATAAATAGGTGCCGCAAGGCCAAGCAGCCTAGGTTAAGCATTCCCACAGAGTTCCATGCAAATTAAGTACGGTGGATTCTGGATTCTCAATGCTGTACGCAAGCACAGAAGTTAGAAAGCCACAAAGTACATGTAATGACAAAAACATTACTCAATTACGCTACTGTAAATTTTAAGTATCGTAATCAAAATGGGGAAAAATACCAAAAAAAAAGTTTTTCAACGTAATTGTAGATTTTGCTAAAAGCTATTCAAATGAAAATTGTGTTGTGTTGCTTCTCTTGTCACGGAAGTGTATGGCAATTGTCTTTTGAGATGGCTCATCTTCTTTACTTTCATCTACTCGTACAGTTTCTTCACCTCAGTTTCCGTATCTTCAACGAATATAATTCTCATTGTCGAACACGGAGACATCATTGAGATAATTGCCCTGCAAGTTTTTAGCATAGATGGAAACAGTTTATTGAGTCTTTCCTTCAACCACATTTAGCACTGTTGCAGTTGTTGGTGGACCGACAGAAAATCATTTTCAAAAGTCTTTTCTGGTGCTGAGAAGTCCTAGTTTGCATAGCAGCGAGCTGTTTACATATCTTGCACTCTCGTTCTTACATTGGAAGAGGTGGCTCATTTCCTAGCCAAAGCCAAACCTGTTGACACGTTCTGAAAGAATGCTGCTTCCCTGCCTTCTCACTTGGTGGAAGAGAAGATATTTGAGGTTTGATGTTTGCTACGGACTTGACAAACTCTAGTAGTGGTAGAGGTTAAGGCATTTCTCCTTTCCTGGGGCTCCATATCATTTCAAGATCCATGTGTGTCCAGCTTCTCCAATCTGATCCTGTGATGAGGAGAGGCTGGAGCAGCCTCCAGTTGGTTTGCGAATGTCTCAATGTTTTTGATAAAGTTTAATGAAACCAACTTTACTTTTCCGAAGTGCTGCAGACGTTGTGTCACAGCCTGTAAAGGCTTATAGGAAGAGTATGTCCTTCAGCCCTAGCTCCTTCATCTGTTGAGTAAAGTATAAGTTGGTCTTGAGTTACAAGTAAAGTGCCTCGGTCAGTTTGAGTCTTTGTCATTAGGAGAACTGCTAGATCAATATCTTTGTTAATGACGACAATAGTGTCTTGTTTCTGATTTTTTCAATGACTGTTGTAACAACCAACATCGTCTGATGCATGACGAGTATCAGTCCTATTATCGTGCAGTTTTGGGCTTAACTGGAACATCAGTCTACTTTCTAATACTCATTAAAGAGGAATTGATCTTGCTTTATTGTTATTTCAATGTTCAAATTGAAATTGATATCGAGGGAGTTCTTCATTCGATGGTGTCGACCCCGTTTAGGTGCCTGCGTGTTGTTCGCTGAGTTGGCATATTCATGAAAAAAAGTACAGTGCAGTTTCTCCCAGGATACTCTTAACGAACTCTACATATCCATAACAAATGGTAGAAACAGGACCCTCTTTATGAAATCGCTTTATGCATGAGGAATCCTCCATCAATAACTAAATGAACATTTGGTAGTTCATGTTCTTATTGATCGGATCAGAATGTATAGGATTGAGTTTTTTTTTATGCCGCCTTCATTAAAGATCTATCGGGAATGGGACCAATATTTTTTCATGTCTTCATCCGTCTTTATGATTATAGAAATCATTTCCAAAAGCAAGAAACGATCTATTCTAACCTTTTCATCGTAGATCTTAATGGATGAACTCGCAGAGGAAAGAGGGAGTGTCCAATCTTTGCGTGATAGCCTGATATCTGAAAATGGCAATCGTGCCATTTTAATCATTGCTTGCTTACCAACTGTAACAGGAACGTAACATTGACTGCAGTATCTCCCGCCAACCGCCAAGCTATCGACATATCACTGGTTTCAGGAAAGGGAGCATGATTTTCAAACCACACACTAAGTTTAGTAATATCAAATGCATCTTCAGATTTGCAGGCTTCCAGAAATCTTTACCTGCTCACTTGAGGTGAAGGGAATACAACAGAACTCTTTTATTGATTCCAAACGTCATTAACAGCACTCATTTTCATACTCATTACACTATCTGTGACATCTCGCCCACGTTATAGGCCAGAACGACTTTTAAAGTCTTGCATCAAGATAGTCTCGATAATCATATCTGACTGAACATCTGACCTAAAGTGATCAGACTGGCGCATCGTGGTGTAACTACCATTGACAGATTTGTGGTATTCTTGTGGCGTCATTTCTGATGGAAGATTAATCATATCCTACGCATGCAGATGACAGGGTCCGCGTACGAGAAATGGCTAAATGCGTGAAAGTAAGGTGTCATTCTCTTTATGTCCATATCCAAGTTGCCTGACATCTCAGTTTGAATTATCCTTTCATCAAATTTATCATTTTGAAGTATTGGATCCGTAGTTTCGCAGTTCGTCTATTTTCACTACACTGAGGAAATCTCGTACACCTAAGATGCGAAAAAATATATTTAGGAATAGGGGCTACCTCCTGACCCAACTGCTGGACTCTCCTGTCCAAGAAGAGCCAAAACAAACAGAATTTTCTTGTCAATAGTTTATCGCGAATCAAACAATTACTTTTAGAAACCTTCTTGTTGTGGTTTTTTTTTCACATTTTAATTATGATACTTTAAAATTAGTACTGAAGTCGATTGCCTTAATGTGATTGGGTTTTTAATAAATGCCATTTTAATAAATGCAATTTTAATAAATGATTGTTTATTATTTGTACAACTACCTTCTCCCAGGTTTCACGTTTTCCCAAAGAATATTTTCAAAGAAATATATTTTTTGTCGGAATCTCGAAATTTACTCCAAAACTTCAAATTTCTTTAGTTTTCGATCACTTTAAGACAAAATATCATATGATGACTCATTAAAAAAAAAAACTTTAATACTCTTCAACTTCTTCCCTGAGAACTTTAGTGAAGAACTAAGGGCTGAGGCGCAAGAAGACAAAGTTTGTCGAAAAATATGAGGAAAGTACATTTTAAAAAAAAGTTGTGGTTTTAGATCATAATCGAAAAGAAATTCCATCTATTCAGTTCTCTTTGATATGTTTGTTAGTGTATTTCACTATAAAATTTAGTTGCCCTCTGAATAAGAACATCGATTCTTTCATACATGTATTTCCTCTAACAATAACACAATCAATAATAAGAAAAATTGACAAATACAATTTCCTAGGTATTGTTACGTATATTTTGATAGTTAGTTGGTTTTTGCCGAACTCTTGATTTATTAGCAATTTTTACGATTGGTTATATGTATCTCTCCCCACTATGTAGTAATATTAGTGACCGCTACAGCATCCATCGAAATAGAAACAATCTATCTGAACGTGCAAAAGAATAATTTACAACAATTAAAAGCATCTAACAATGTTCATAAGCAAACTAATTTTCTAGATATATTTATTGGGAATAGTAGTAAAAAAAATCACAGGTTTCTACGAGAGAATGAGCAATATACCATATTCTGTTTAAAATTTGTATATATAGTTTTATCTGTGTTTTGCAATTGATTTTTGCAATATTGGCTTTTCGATAATTCATATATTTGAGGAGTGTGTATTTAAAAGAAAGCGTGGAAACACTAACTTGTCGTTCTGCCCTCTCGTAGTTCCACCACACAAAGAATATGACTTCATACCGAAACGTTTATTTTTGACAACCAGTTCTGGAAGCTGACCTTCGCTCAACTAATGTTTTCGCACATTCGGATTTCAGAAAAAAACAAGTACTTTTCGTACCATGTGACAATCTGCTTCAGGAAACTCCATCACGCAGATTTTATAGCAATTACTGGTACACAATCATCTACCAGTGAGCAAAATAAGTATTCGTCCGGCCAGAACTGAAATGTTTGTACGCATATAATTTGCATTCAACTCAATAGTATAAGGAAGAACGAAACACAGACATTTCCTTACACTACATTTATATATACCAAACATAGAAATGAAGTTATTTCATGTTCAAAGCACACGAAAACGTACAAATAAAATGAACTAAATATATTTCACGCCAAAAAAGTATTCGTCTACTAAGAAATACTATTCATCTGCAATAGCTTGGGTTGTTGTGCCCAAACTTTTAATACTTTGTGGGTTCTCCGTTTCGCCGTATGACCTTCTACAACCTCCTTGGCATTCATCTAACTAGGTTTTCTGTTGTTACGCTGGTAATGTTCCTCCATTTTGTCAACAATGCGTTTTAAAGATCAGTCTTATTTGAAATATGGTGTTTTTGTATGTGTGTTTCCAGAGATTGCCATTGCCATAGATGCTCGATTAGATTTACGTCCGGTGATTGTGGAAGGGTTTCCATCCACTTCGAAGTATTGTATAAGAGCTTCGTATTCAGCGCAGTGTGTTTCGGGTCGTTGTCTTGGATGAATATGTAATCCCCTGCTAGGCCAATTTGCTCAACGCTCGTGAGATGTGTTTTCAGGATGTTGATATACGGTATATGCTGTGTGATCCATTATTCTCACAATGAAACAATTTTCCAACCCCGTACGCACTCATGCACCCCCACACAAGTACTGAGCCGCCCCTATTCTTCACTGTACCTGTAAGATTATTTTCCTCAAGTTCAAAATTCTTCTTCCTTTATACCAGAACTCGTCCATCTGATTGAAACAAATTAAATGTGCCTTCATCAGTGAAAAAACTTTTCCAGAAGTCGAATATCTCGTTCCTGTGTGACATTGCATACTCCTGGCCCTTCTTTCTGTTGATTTTTCTGATATATGGATTTAAGTGGGCTATTCGGGCTCCATATCCAGCTTCATGGAGGACGTTTATCACGGATTGGACTGACATTTCCTTTGGAGACTCTTGTTCGAGCTCCGCAGCTATGAGTGGTGCACTCACTTCGAATTCTTCTTAACTTAAAGTACGATGAGACGTCTATCTTGCTGCGATAGTTGTGATGGACGCCTAGATCTCGACAGATTTTTGTATGTTTTTGTCTTTTTACACTTATATATGAAGCCTTTAATGGTGGTGATAGGCCGAAAAATCATAGAGGTCTATCACTGATCTCACTAAACGATTTACTCTTACCAAACAATCGTATCATCATTCGTCTTTTCTCTTCACTTGTTTCTTTTGATTTCCGGCCCATTTCTTCCCTCGTTGCTTTCTGTTCGTTGTTGACTTCAATAGCAGCACACTCACACTCTTTGACTATAGTTCACCAATTGACACAAGCGTTTGCAGCTGTAGTACCCAAAGACAAGCGTTACGAAGAGTGTGTTGCTTCAGGTATAGATACAAGACGAATACTTTTTTGGCAATAAATGTGACGTCTCTCTTCTTTATTGTAACCTGTAGAAAACGGAAGACAAAGTTTCATTTGTTTGTTCCTTTATTTTATGTTAGAAAATATAGACCTCCAATGGACCTGAACAGCATAGATCAATGCCTATGGCACAATGCGTCAGCTTCTGATGGTTTTCCAGAGTTCGTGAAGGTGATGCACTACATGGACACTAAGATATGAATTGATTCGTCTTGTACTGGCGGACGGATTGTCCTGAATACTTTATCATATAACCTCAGATGGGACGGCCGGACCTTGGCTGATCTGTGACATTTTCACAAAATGCACGAAGTTTCTGGAACCCGCGCATAGCTAAGTCGTGGTTCACTACAACTTCCCCTTTCGCATGACAAATGTTTTGGGTCGTAACTGTTCACGTTTCAGACATTGTTGAATACTAATCGTCACTATCACTAAAACCTGACTGGAGATACTGACGTCGTGGTGGCCTCTGTGTTAAATAATCACTACCTCTTGAGCCAGTTTGACCTTATACTTACTTTCGATCACAGCTTATACATACCTCTACTATTTAGATTTGAAAATATTGCAAGACTTATGGCTCCGCCCTGTACTTTCTAATATATGGTAGCTGAGAGAGAATCGGATTGTGGAAATTAACACGCAGTTCAATGGAAGTGCAATGACAGGGATCCAGTTGTCCTCTTGCACCGCTCACAATAAGTTAGTTCTATCATATTATTTATTCTTTAACTGTTTCCACTGGCTTCGTTCATAGTGACAAACACCAAACGGTATTTGCTATCTTTCAGACTTGCCGCTCGATCTCCTCTGCATAAACTTCTAACCCACTTAGTTAATAATGTTGTAGTTGCGTATTTAAAGGAGAATCATAACATCGGCTTGCGAAATAAAACTGTTTTTCCCCGGCAAAAGCTTGAATAGGTGATTTAACCTAATTTAGGTGTGCTGATTTCAAATATCGAAACCGTTTTTGCCTATCACGTACAGTTTTCTTTTCTTTCTTTCTTTTCTTTTCTTTTTTCTTTTTTTTTTTTTTTTGCTATCGAATTTTTTATATTGTATTTTCGATAGAAAACACCATAATAGAGAATATATGTAATTTGAATTAGACATGATCAAATTGAAACGAATATTCAAAACACTACTTTATGTAACAGGTTCATTTGCAAAAGGTATAAATCTCACCACAAGAAAACTATATTTTTGCCTATCACATACGTTTCGGTTTCGGTGAAAACTTTTGGAAAACAAATAACACTATTTCTGTAGAAACGGATTCGGTTTCCAAAGAACAATGAAGCACTATTCTGGTCAGAAATAGAACAAATTTTGGAAAAATTGGAACCGGTTTTGAAGAAAACCGAAACCGGTTTTGGTGATAAACCTAACCGGTTTTTCTAAAAAGCGAAAATCAAAAAACGGTTTTTGCTCCCACCACTAGATTAGACACTAATATTGGTCATTTTCGATCATTATTATAGGGTCTATATAGCTCCCCCTCCCCTTCCTTCGTAATGCGGCACACGGCATCAGAATTGTCACTATTAATCTCAGCTACTCCTAAAACTATAGATTCGACAGTAATATTAGTCATTTTGATAATTTTTAAATGTTTATCCCCTCCCCTACGCTGTACCCTCCCCCTCCACAACTATCAGGACTGCACTTGGATTAAAATAGCATCAGAAGTGTCATTGCTTCTCTCACCCACCTCGAAAACTATGGATTCAAATATAGGTCATTTTTGATTATTTTTAAATTTCTCTACCTCTCCCTACGTCAAAGTGAAACGATAAAAAATACCCAAGGCCCGAACTTCATATATGTGGAAAATTTGATCGAGACTGGTTGGGTGGTTCAAAAGTTATCAGGATTTATTAGTTTTATTTATACGCCCTCCTCCCCTACCTCTCTCGTAGAATCTACCGTTAAAGTAAACTGACAAAAATGTTTTCAGATCCGAACCTTATGTATCTTGAAAATTTGATTGAGATCGGTCGGATAGTTCAAGAGTTATTAAGTTACAAAAATAGTCACTTTCAGTCTTGTATAAATTGATTTTTATATCTCCCCCTTTTTCTCCACCCCTAGCTCACCCCTTGCTCCGTCAAATTTAAATCATAAAAATGATCCTAGGCCTGAACCTCATCTATGTTGAAAAGTCGTGTGGTTCAGGAGTTTTATTTATTTTTAATACCCCCTTCTACTTCCCCAACCCTCACTTCTACCATCAAAGTGAATAGCCTAAAACCAGCCGAGCCTTGAACCTCATCCATGTTAGAAATTTGATCGAGATCGGTCGGGCCGTTCAGGAGATTTAGAGTCACAACCATAGTGATTTTCAATTTTAAATATATAGATTGAATTTGAGTTTAGTGTCCGTGTCAGAAGCAAGGTTGTATCAGACATGGACTCATAACTTAATGTGGGATCCGAATCACAAGACCTCTTATCAGGAATCAAACCATGTGACCACTATAAAGCTCTGTGTTTATTTAGGACTTCAATTCTTGGTGGAATGTTTGCCTGCAGTACAAACCTGAGTACTCGGATTCCACTGTAGCAAGTAGCCCCACCTCATAACCTCGAAAAAAAAAATATTGAAGTTCAATCTACAAATCAATGGAAAATGCATACAAATCAAAGACCCTGTTTAATGCATATTCTTTAGTGCGTATTATTTTATGCAGTATGGTTAATTTAATTCATAGACATATTTCACTTTATATATTACAATTTAATAAAATCTTGTGTTTCTTCTTGGTTTTATCTAGATCAACTGGAGCAGGCCAGTATCTAAGAGGGTTCTAGGGGGGCCGCCCCCATAAACTTTTACCGGCTCCCTAAAATTTTCACGGTAGGATTGCAAATTAACTATAATATGGTGATGAACTATAATTGGGCTGGCTACCGGCCTCAACTGGAGTGAAACAGGAAATGACAGTAAAGATTAAACTGTAGCACTTCGATCTGCCATATTATAGTTACAATCGCTTTGTGATGTACCAATATTAAAAAAATAAATGCTTTAATTAATAAAAAACAAGAAACAATTATCGCTGTATTAAACATATTTGTACCTTTCTGCAAGCATACATTCAACTTGTGGCCTTTCTTACACACTTCCTGTCATCTTAATGTAGCTACTGTCACCAGGGAAGTACATAGGAATTTATTTCGGGAGGTCCAAAGCTTTTCAGGGGGTTCGAATTCAACATGAGGATAGATTATATTAAAATTTATAAAATACTCCTGAAATTAAATTAAATTTGCAGAAAAGTCGGGCTTTCGGGGATTCAAATCTCCAGAATCCACCCCTGATGCGTTTCTGATTATCACTAATCTTCAGCAGATAATTTATCAAGTTTTCTAGAGAATCATAATCCTTCCCTAATATATGATTAAAACAATGCGATCTTTAGTTTTTAAGGCATTTGAGCGTGGAACCAGTAAATGGGCCACGACAATATCCTTACACATTAAAATACTTTTGCAGATAAGTAATAATTGTCCTATATTTAAAGATATGTGTAACTTAAGGATGAAAGGGTATATCATTTTCTTTTTTAAATTTCTCTATACAGGTATACATTGCTCAAGAAATTGAGAATTTCTTCCTCCAAACAAATGCCATTCGTAGCACATGTCATGCAAGTGCGCTTTTAGCCTACACCAGTACGGTCAGTGTTACCACAGTCCTGGCTCTGGAGTGGGCTGAAAAATAGTACCAAATTGAAACAAAAAGGGCTGAATTCATTATTTTATACCAGTGTAATACATGGCTCTATAACATGAAACTAAAAGAGGGTAAGTTCTAAAACATCCCCCCCCCCCGTCTTCTGAGTCCAAATCAAGAAAGTGCTTTTTTAAAAATTACTTTTTAAAAACATACAAATAGGAGGACCCCGAACAACCGTGGAAGTAGATGAAACTTTTCTCGCATGAAGGGAGTAGGTATAGCAGAGGCCGCAAATTAAAAGGGAAAACAGTTATGTATTGTAAGGAAACCAAACGCGTTTCTATTTCAAAGTGACGAATAAACCAAAACAGTATTATGGCTATATATCAGGGATGCAAATAACCACTCGCCCACTCACCCGGGGTAGTGGTTTATCGGTGCGGGCGAGTATTTAATATCATACCGAAGGTAAGTAAATGACTTCTATTGTGAGATGTGGGCTAGTGGCTTTTCTCTTGGGCGAGTAAAATTTTGTTGCTTATTTGTATCCCTGCTATATATGAAAAAATATAAAAAACGAGGAAAAAATCAATCATCTCCGAGTTCGTATGTAAACAGTACGTTGTAATAAAATATTAAAATATAAATTATTGCACCATATTCTCGCTTATTTCACAACCAAAGGATGATAATAAACACACAAAGTTCGTAGCGTTATGCGGTGCAACGTCACAGAATGAATGTTCAACAGCATTTTTTAAGAGTTCAACTCACAGTATAAGTAACGTGAGATGTAGAAGTCTTACTGACACTTTTGAAAATGTGACAAGTATTCGTTAAATGGTGCTGAATTGCGTAGAATTGTACCAACTTTTTCACAAAAGGGGCTGAAAATGCCAGCATAGTACCAAAGGGCCGATGAATGACAAAAAGGGCTGAATTTGGTACAATTCTACCAAGTGTGGCAACACTGAATACGGTTGAAAGGGCAACGTGTTTCCAGTTCCAATTGTGCCTCTAATGATTATTTTAAAACTCTCTTATAATATAGTGAGTGACATTAAAATTTTCTTGAAGTAGTGTTTAAATATGTTTAAGAAGGAAAAGAAAATTGCTTGCTATACAATTTAAATAAACAAACTAAGTTATCGTCATTAAATTTTACCCCGTATTTAGCATTGGAATGTCGTTGCTAGGGATTTTCTCTCCCTCTAGGAAGCCCTCTCGGGAACACAAATGTGATAAAAAAAAACCTAAGTTAGGGCAATCAAAAATCACACAAAAACCGGTTCAGCGGTCTAGGAGAAATTGGCCGCCAAGTGCGTTTCGTTCATTAGTATATGAGTGTTCAAGAAAATAAAAATGGCGCCCACGGACAACAGAGCTTTTTTTGTTTAGATCAAAATAAAGCAAAAATCCTATATAATGATATACCTAAGGGGCCTTCTACAGCCGCTATGGGGGAATCAAAATTTCTTTATGTGGCAACATTGCAGATTAACTTAAAGCCATTAGCATTGCTCTTCGAATCTCTCAAGCAGGTACATCGATTGTTATGCTAATGAGCGATGCTAGCGTCAATGTCTATCGACTGAACTGTCATCTGGAAACAATCGATGTAACTATTTGATGGATTGGTAGATATTACCTGAGGTTTTTTATCTGCTACGTTGCCACATAGTGTAATTCACGCCTCCAGACGAGGATCCGAAAGATATACAATATTATATATATATATATATATATATATATATATATATATATATATATATATATATATATATATATATATATATATATATGTATGTATGTGTGTGTGTGTGTGTATGTGTGTGTGTGTGTGCTTATAGTTTAACGTCTCATGATTATGCACTTTAGGCTCAAGGAGATGAATTTTTAATGAAATTGAATGATTGTGAAATTAAAATTTTATGCTCCCCCACCGATATTAAAATTTTGTTGTTTAAGCTTACTATATATGTATATATATTTTAAATACATAATTTTAAAAAAATACTTAATAATACCTAGTAAGTTACTTCTTTTGAAATTTAAATGTTTGCTGGTGAAGATTCTAGTAATATGGCATGAATATTCACGTGTTCTAACGCGTGAAAATATTAAGACAAAAGTCAGTAAAATATTCACACGATGTTCTTAATTCTTGTGTTATATACACGTGCACATGTATAATTATAAAGGACTGGCTATTCAACGAAAATGAAGGTGATTGTAAAAGGAAATAAGTAAAGATAATTACTTTAAAGTGGTATATATTTCAGAATTGTAACTATATGTTTGCAAAATGTATATATTAAGAGGGGAAATTCGTGGGAATTTTTCTCTATGGACATACTTCAATTGCGGAAAAAACAATAAGGATTTGAAACACTAAGGACATTTAGAGAGTACCATAAAACACAGAAGTAGTCTTATGTAAAACAGTTTCAAGTTAGATTAAAATTATGGGAAAGGTAGATAATTGAGCCAAAGCTATAAACAATGTCTTCAAATGGGAATCAGAGCTCTTCTGTATGTTTTCAATGTAATGACCTGTCTATCAATGTCCCTAGAGGAAATTCGGTGGGCCACGGTGGCTCAGTGGTAGAGTGCATACCTTTGGTGTGTGAGGTTCTTGGTTCGATCCCCGGCCAGGTATGTTTGTGGTGGACAACATCGTGTTCGAGAGTTTTCTCGGTATTCCCGTTTCCTCCCACTTTCTCATTCCACCACATCTTCCATCATCATTTACTTGTTTTAATCATCGTCTCCCTTAGCCTAATGGGCATAATCGAGAGATGTTAAACTAAAGATTTCTTTTTATTTTCTACCACAATCCTTCTTTACTTTTTGGGGGGTGGAGGTCTTCACTAGAGGATTCTAAGTCAGGGGGTGCCCACAAAGGGGGGCTATGACGCAAACTGCGTCATTGAAATATTTGGGGGGGATTAAAAATTTATATAAATATGTTTGAGGAGATGTAAAAATTAATCGAAAAGATTTTTTCCATGGAAGAACACCTACGGATAGACAATTTGGGGGGGAAGTGCGTCATGGACATAAGGGGGATGGGCACCACTGTCTAAGTGAATAAAAAGAGCAAGGATTCTTCTCTCTAATTGAAAGTCGTCAAAGGCACCCTCTTATTAGTGAGTCATGAACAAAGCCTACCCACTTTTTTGGAAATTTATCTTGTCCTTAATTATTCTTATCTTTACCCCCTTACCCTTATTTATTCTCGAAAGTTTCGTTTACATGTCGGCGAGGATAAAACTGTGCAAAGGCATTATGAAATAGACAATATTTATCAAGACACGTTTCCCAATAGGTGTCATGATATTCTATAGTGTGTGTCCCGAAATTCCAGAATTTAAAAATAAAGTATATGCCATTCAAAACGTCTATAAGACACATTACGCTTATACAACATATTTTTTCATGGAGCCTTAATAATCAGTTATAAAAACTTTTTTTTAAAAAAAATGAATCGACTTTTAAAAAGCACTTAAAGACAGAAAATAAAGAATACTCTTAAAAGCGGAAAATAACAATAAAAAAAGCTATTAAAAGCAGAAAATCATTCAACACTATTATCTATATTTGTTAAAAGTACCAACCCAAACAAATCAATGCCTAATATAAAATTGTTTTGATAGTAATATTATCAGGTATTACGAAAATATAGATAATAGTAGTGAATTATTTTCTATTCTTAATCGCTTTATTATTATTATTTTCCGCTTTTAGCGCTTTTATTATTTTCTACTTTTAGCGCTTTTGTTGTGTTCTACTTTACAGTGCTTTTAAAAAATCGGGTTATATACATTTTTAAAGCTTTTATCTGCTGTTTTTTAGTGCATTTTTAAAGTCGGTTCCATATAAGTTTGTTTAATTTTTCTACTTTCTTATTATTAAGTACACCAATAATTTAGTTAGATACTTAAACTAAAGGTACGACTCTAACTTCCTATAAAATAGCTTTCCCTTCGATACATGCGTGATCATATATGTATAAAATGTGTTATACGTGACGTTGAGGAGTTTAATATTCGTAGTCTAGCTCCGGAGACTATATCATCAGATTCTAATGAAATTTATATGAAAATACCGCGAAAGAATACTCTTTCACACAAGAAGTAAATTAACAGTATTAGTACACCTATGCCTAGCGTGAACGCGTGAACGCGCCCACAATAATACTGTCTGTTAATCTAGTATACTTATATGTATAGGAATGTTCCTTTTTAATTACTAATTAATTATATTTTTGTCAAATTTTATTCTTGGAAATAGCTTATCCATTAGTGAAAATCGCACCGATATACGATCAAGAGTCTTAATATAATCACGAACAATCTTGCATACATATACAGGGTGCCACAATATTTTGGGAACAGACAAAATTACTTATTTTGGATTCCTCACATCAAAATAAGAAAAGAAATATTTGGACCTGTGGTCGAAAGTAAATAGGGTGCCGAAACCGTGAAACAAGTGAATTTTAAAAGTTCATAGTTCCATTACTATGGGACCTATCGTAGTCTGGTCAAGACATCACTGGGGAACTGGTATGTGAGCTATCCAAATATCCATGTTTAAGAATGCTCCACTAGTTTCATACCATTTTTAGAGAGGTAGGTGAAGAGTAAATGAAATGAAATTTTTGAGTTTTACGTCCCACGGTTATGCCGGTTAGGCTAAAGGAGACGGTGATGATGAGAGATGAGTGAAATGGTGGAATGAAGAAAGTGGGAGGAAACGGGAGAACCCACGCACACGGCGTTTGTCCACCACAAAGTTCACTTGGCGGGATTAGGATCGAACCCGGGACCCCAAACACCAGAGGTGAACGCTCTACCGCTGAGCCACCGTGGCCCTAGGTGAAGAGTGATCAAGTACTCTAAAACAGCCTCTCTAAAAATGATTGTACAAGTACCGAAGGTTCTGAGGCATTAATATTTGGGTAGCTCACATACTAGTTCCTCAATGACGCTTTAACCCGACGATCGGTCCTATAGTAGTAAAACTATGGACCTTTAAAATTCATTTTTTCCACATTTCTAGCACACTATAACTGAAACTATGCCCTTTCGACCACAGGTCTACATGAACTTTTTTCTTATTTTGATGTGCGGAATTTATTACCAAAATATTGTGACAAATTTTTGCAACACCTTGTATACATAAAGATAAAACCGAAAACTTTTTCTTAACTCAGTTAAAATATTAATTTTAGGAAAACTAAACAAATTAACTTCTCTAAAGGGAACAACAATGCTTAATTCTAATCTGACCTGACCTACCGTATGCCGCGATTTTGGGGTTTTTAAGATTAGTCCAGTGTTCGTAGGTTTCATTAAGAAAATTTCCCTGAAATTACTCAAAATTTCCCTTTTTTTAAAATCAAATTTTCCCTAGTCTAATTCCTATGACAGAAGTTATGTGATAAGATTAATTTAGCTATGTTAAAGGTAGTGCCAACCACATATGTTTTATTCATTTGCTATTGGCTTCTTTTTTTCACTTTTTCCTTAAGTTTTTCTACAGAAAAATACACATAAATGCACCCAGCCAACAATGGATGCAAATTATGCTACTTTAAACAGGCGGTTTTCGGGTCTGAACAGATCCGGTTCTAGAAGATCCGGTTCCGGAACCGTTTTTTCGGATCCAGGTCTAGAACCGGTTTTTCGGATCCAGGTCTGAAACTGGTTGTTCGGATCCAGGTCTGGAACCGGTTCATAAAATCCGGTTCTAGAACCGGGTTTTCGGATACATGTCCAGAACCGGTTCTGAAAACCGGTTTTCCGAGAACCGGTCTCTCGTCGGAACCGGAACTTCCCTAGTTTATTTCTTAAAAAAACAGTAGAAAAAATTAAGGATTTATATTGGTCAATCAATCAGCACAAGAATTTCTCTGAATTTTCAATGTTTTACCAAAAAATTCCCTTTTATCCATTTTGCTAAACTTACCTACGAAATTTCCCTAGATAAGGGAAGTTTTCCTTGAACTACGAACACTGGATGTGTCATCAGTCAAGAAAAAGGTCGGGAAGCACTTTATTAAAATATACATGAGAATCGGTACCTTGTCGCAAAAGATAATTTGGCTTTATTTGATACCTCATGACTTGGCGAGTGGTCTAAAACGAATTAGTGGTAGAGTTAAGTGTGTTCTCTTAATCCAAGAGTTTTGTTCTTCACAGACTATTCACTAAAATGAAGAGACAGTTACTGTCAAGGGCGCCCATGAGGGGGCAAGGTGGGGCGCTCGCCCCCCCTAGAGGAAATTATACTTCGAAAAATTGAAAACCCAATAGAATTTTTAGAATAGTTACATCAAAATTTGAAACTATATTTGAAATGTCGCTTATACTTGTCCCCTTGGAAACCACAACATGGGCGCAATTGGTTTCTGTGTGTACTTTAACAACTGCATTATTGTTAATACGCAGAAACTTTTAAAAGAATTAATTTATGACCTCAATGTTTCATTATGATGGTCAAACTTTGAGTGACGATGCTGATATTGCAAACGCGTTTATGGCAAATTTTCAAGTGACACACAATAAATCGAGCTACAATCTTATTCCTATGGAGCAACACAATAATTCGGAAATCCTGGATAAATTAAACATTAACTTTATAGAAATCGAAGATGTGGAGAACGCTGTTTAAAAACTTAAACCACGGTCATCTTGTGGACCAGACAAAATACCACCATATATCATTAAAGGCTGCTCAGAAATACTGAGACATCCCCTACAAGTTATTTTTAACAAGTCAATAGCTTCTTCTACATGTCCTACAAAATGGAAGATTGATGTCTGTCCCATTCCCAAAACAGGCTGTCCTATAGACCAAATAAAAAATTATCGACCGGTAACCCTTCTATCTGCCCCATCTACGGTATTTGAAATTATTATATACGAAAAAAATTATTCAAATGTACGGTCAATAATATATCCCTTTCAACATGGTTTCATGCCAAAGAGATCAACTACAGCAAATCTCTCAGAACTCTCACATTTTATAGCTAATCAAATTGATAAAACAGGAACAAGTAGATGTAATTTATACAGATTTCTCCAAGGCGTTCGACGTAATTAATCATGATTTACTTCTCAACAAACTTGTGACATTCAATTTTTCACAAAATCTTCAACAACTTATAGCTTCCTATCTTTGCCAACGGAAACATCGCGTTCGATACAAGAATATTTTAACTAAGTAATATGTCGTAGACTCTGGTGTGTCTCAGGGATTAACTTAGGACCTCTGTTATTTATACTATTTGTTAACGATTTACCCTGTAATAACATCTTCCCACAAACTATTGTTTGCTGACGATCTAAAAATCTATCGCAGTATCTCCACGGAATTAGACGCAATTTCTTTGCAAAATGGCATTAATGCTATTTGCCAATGACTGAATCAAACAAGTTTGCTACTAAATATTAGAAAGTGTAAAGTATTATCAGTGTGTACTATTAATCAAACGCCAATTGAGAGAGTGGATTATGTTACTGATCTTGGAGTCACTCTGCAGTCAAACCTATCATTCATGTCAACAGAGTAGTTGGTGAGGCTTTTAGGAATCTTGGCTTTGTGATGAGATTAGGAGGTGATTGTGTAACATTAATGTTCACAAAACATTATACACTGCCTATGTATGGTCTAAGGTGGAATATGCAGCGATAATATGGGGTTCTAATAGTAAGAAATATGTAAATAAAATCGAAAACATTCAAAATAAATTTGTGCGCTTTTTGACATATAATGAAGCAAGTATATATCCAAAATTTGAGAACTACGAAGGTCTTCGAAATAAATATTCATTACAATTTCTTGAAAGCAGAAGAAGTCATTTCATATTACCTTTCTTACATAAAATAATTCATGGTGCAATAGATTCAGAATATTTGTTATCAGAAATCAAAATTCGCGTCCCACATAGAGCAACGAGACCCCATAATGACATATTCCATCTCTCAGCGCAAAGGACTAATGCATTAGATGTATCGCCTGTCAGAAAAATGTGTATATTGTATAATAAGATGTCACAAAATAAAATTTTCATTCTACTGCTGTATCCTGTATGTTGTGCTATCTGTATTTTAACGTATATTTTGCTTTCATATTATTATTTTATTATATATGTATTTTAGAGTGTATTACGATAGAATTTGGGTCATATTATTGTTATTATATGTGTATTTTAAAGTGTATTACCATACAATAAGAGAAAACTGTAATTAGGCATTTGCCTGTTGTTTTTCCGAAATAAATAAATGTTTAGATGTAATATGGAACTAATAAATGTTTTAATTAGATGGAATTTCCAATTAACTTTGGGAAAACATAAAATATGCACCCTATGATTTTGTTTTAGTCACATATGATTAACAATGTTATGAAGCAAGATCTGTACTCCTTGTTTACAGTGTTGTACATAAAATTCCATCCAGGAGGGGTCTTACTCCAAAGTTCATGTTATTTCAGGATTTTCTTGTATACATATCTTGTAATGCGCCGCTAATACCAGGTATATAGCTGAGCGACGCATTACAAAACATTTCTGAGAATATTTTAAAGGTTTGAAGTCCGTATCAGATGATTTAGAAATTGCCAAGTATAAAAAGAAATTATTTTTTTTTCGAATCGTTTCGGATAAACAAATTGGTATAGTACGTATGAAGGAAGAACCATTTCGTGAATTAATTGGTAATATGTATTTTTAAAAATATGTGCCTGTAGTAACATGTGAGCCTCGAATCGAACGTAGAAGCTGTACCAATTGTTGTTCGTACTTTTATATTTTGTGTCAAGTTAATCTATCAGATGATACAATGTGCAGTCTTTATGAAACAGAGTGACCGATAAACTATTGGATGATGCCTATATGTATATGCATTGAGAAGATGATTCTAGTTTTTCTTATTAAATCAGCTTTCTACGAATTATAATGAAATAAATATAATTTTTAATAATAGTGAAATATGGAAAATGAATATACAGTAGATATAAATAATATGAGTGTATGCTAATTATAAGTGCAAATTGATGAAGAGGCTGTTAAAAGAGTTCGTAATTGATCTTCAATTATATAAATATTAATGTGTTGTTTATTGAATAATACATCATCAATTTGACATCCCAAGGAATTGTAGGCTGCCATGTACGTCTAATATACAGGGTGGTCCATAAGTCTTAGTACAGTGGATTATTTTGGAAACAAACATGATTAAAGCAAATCTGACTAGCGAAGGGAGAACTTGGGTAAAGGAGCTACCGATTGATGCATGTGTGGTGAATGGCCGCCATATTGAAACCAGGTTATTTTTTTCAAATGGGAAGGTAGGCATATGACACATCAATTAACACTATTTGTTGCAGGGGAATGCCGTCCCGCAAGCAGAAATGCGTTATCATGTCCTGTTCCAAAGTTATGACGCCCCAAAATTGACGGCTTTCTGTTTCCTTGCAGGGAGAGCGACATGGCACTAACGCTGCAAGAAAGACGTGACGCCCTAAATTTGACAGGTTCTCTTTTCGTTGCAGGTAGAGGAAGATGGCACTGACCAAGCAGGAAAGAATTAAGATCATCCTAATGTCTGGGGAAAGAAGCAGTCGTGTGATTGCCCACTACTTCAACGCGCGCAATCCCGAAAGACCTGCAATAAGCCACAACACCGTTAGCTACCTCATTAAGAAATTCAGTGTAACTGGTAATGTTGCCGATAGACCACGATCAGGTCCCCCACGAACCGAGACAGATGAAAAGACATCCATAATGGTACCATCTGCGAGAATGAAAAGTCCGAAGCGCAGCACAAGACAACTATCAGCGATGACAGGCGTACCACGTGCTTCCGTGATAAGGATTCTCCATACGAACAAGTGGCATTCCTTTAAGCTGCAGTTTTCCACAACCTTTCAGAGGATGATCCAGACCGTCGCATGAAACTCGCCAATTGGGCTTTGTCACAATATGACCGAGATCCGCATTTCCCAGCTAGCGTTCTCTTCACAGATGAGGCAAACTTTTATTTGGATGGGGAAGTGAATCGCCAGAACATGCGATATTGGTCGGATGCAAACCCAAATGCTATCAATCCCTGCAAGAGAGTTATTCTGCTCATATCATGGCGTGGTGTGGCGTACGGAACACGTCGATCATAGTAACTTTATTCATTCGTGGTACCCTAAATGGTGTCCGATATCTGGACATGTCACAGGAGTTAGTGTTTTCGTTGCTTCTGCGCCCTGATGCCACCTTGCCGCGATATTTTCAGCAAGATGTTGCCCCACCGCACTAAGTGCTGCCTGTACGGCAATGCTAGGATCTGCATTTTCCTGGACGTTGGATCTGTCGCCGACGCCCTGCGGAATGGCCAGAACGGTCGCCGGACCTCACTCCCTTGGATTGTTTTATGAGGGCACTTAAAACATATCATCTCACCTCCGCTATGTTATGTGCCCTCACCTCCGCTGTGTTGGTACGGGTTCAGGAGGGCTGGATTAAGAGACTCCGGTTGTGTGTTGCAATGGACGGGCAACATGTGAAGCACATCCTGTAGGTGGGACTTTGGGGCGTCATAACTTTGGATCGGATCATGATAACGCATTTCTGCTTGCGGAACTGCATTTACCTGAAAAAACAGTGTTAATTGATGTGTCACATGCTTATCTTCCCATTTGATAAAAATAACCTGGATCCAAGATGGCCACCATTCACCACGCACGCATCACCACGCAGTTCCTTTACCCAAGTCCGCCCTCCGCTAGTCAGATTAGCTTTAATCATGTTTATTTCCAAAATAATCCACTGTACTAAGACTTATGAACCATCCTGTAGAGAGAAGAGAGCAGAACATTTTTACAGCGGGAGTTTCTCCATCAACACAACGAACCTAATGTATGAGAAACTATGGAATTGTAACACCCTTCTACAGAGTCGTGGAAGTGGGGGATTTTACACTCTTAATACGATGGTAAATGTTTATTTCTTTATAATATCTTGTTCAAGAGGACAGGGCCGGATCCAGGATTTTCTGAGGGAAGGTGCACCAATAACTACCAAAATAATCAATCACACTGAAACTCTTCAAAGTGACATGCGACGATATTGTTAAACCCTGACAACGCTGATACATAGAAGGGTAGAGGTAGTATTTTAAAGAGGGTCGCAAGTAATATGCAGAAAAAAATGTTCTTGTCTCCTCCTGGCTTGTTTTCTTTTCCTATTTGACAAATGCTATATTGTTTTGCTTGGTGAATCCTTTTCTTTCAACGTTAAGAAAATTGACTTAAACTATTGCTTTTGCAAAGTTCTGCTTTCTCTTAAGCCCCAAATTAATGGCAGAAAGTTTCGGTAAGTGTTGCTATTTTCACTCCTAGCTTCTCCTTTTAGATAGTGTATATTTACAACGAAGGAGGGGGTGCACGTGCACCGGTGCACCAACCTAAATCCGACCCTGCAAGAGGAATATTAAAACTCAGTAATCCCTTTGCGTACGCCACTGCTTGTTTATATAGACCTTATACAGAGGTCCTAAGGTTTTCAGTCCACCTTCACCAGTCCAACGTGATCAATAACATCTGGCGCAAATCCCGGGGGAATGAGAGGAACATGTTCCCTCCAATCTTGGAACTGAGGGGAACTGTCCCCCCAATAATCCGATTTGAAATGTGTTTTTGGGGAGAAATTTGATGATTTTTGTCTGATTGGCACAAAGGAAAGTGAGATGAAATTGATGTTCCTCAGAATAAACCTCAAATCTGCCCGCCTCCCAACGTTGAAGACAACACCACTCCTCTGATCCTCCACAACATTGTTTTCAACTTCACAAATATTTTGGACATCGCAGTATATATGGAAACGGTCTTGCTTTTTTCTTGAATTTGCAGATCTGCAAAAGTGAGCGTTCGTGGTACTTTCTGCGTGGTATATCACGAGTTTGCAGATATGGAAGAATGCTCGTTTTGTGTAGCTTCATTGTTTAATTTCTAATTTTGTGTGACTTCGAATTCAGTTTCAGCAGTGGTTTGTTTTGGAACGCTGAACTGCACATACCTTACGTATTAAGTAGTTAGTTATGGACCGTGTGCGACTGAAGCACTGTTCAACGGATGAGATACGTACATTATTGTGTCCATCCGAGTGAGGATGACTTGCAGTTCCCTTGAGCCCCTTTCTGATTCCGAAAGTGGTGAGAAAATTTCCTTGTAAATAACACATTATTTAGTAGACCAGAAACAAGCTGCAGCCTTCTGACTTTATACAGGGTCTTTGCGGTTCAAGCAAGAATGTGCCTACTAATTCAGAAGATACAATTTCAGGAAACCCTTAAGAGACAAAGAAGGTGGCAAACAAAATTTCTCACAAGAAAAGGAATGTTTAATGGAAGAAAGCAAACCATGAATTTGGAGATAGTAGTTTTCTGTTTCAGGGAAACACTAAATTACTTCAAGAGATCTTGGAATTATCTACTCCTTATCAGTTTTTCAAATATTTTTTACGGATGAATTGTTGACGAAAGTTTGTGATGAATCCAATTTGTATTGGAAGCAAAATGATCCCATCAAGCAAATACATTTGTCAATTTTTGACATACAAAAGTTCAAAGGCATCTGTATTATAAGCTCCAGTACTCCACCGACTAATGTCAGAGTTCTTTGGAATGACATTTTGGGTAATGATCTTGTCCAGGAGACAATGTCCCAAAAATGATTTCTGAAAATAAGAAGTTGCCTTCATTTTAATGACAATTCCACACAACCAGACTTCAATACTCCTGACTATGATAAACTGAATAAGTTGAGGCCTGTTCTAGATTATTTAAATACACGATTTCTTTCACTCCATATGAAGGAGAGACTTTCTGCTGACGAACAGGTTTGCGCTATTGAAGTGATATCACATGAAGGTGTATATGAAAGACAAACCTCACAAATGGGGCTACAAAATCTTTGCTTTGTGTGGTGATAAAGGATTTGCTCACAAAATTGAACTTTACAGTATATTTTACTTTAAAGGTGAAACATGAAACATATAACTAATCTTCGTATTCATGAAAATATTTTCATGAAAATCCATCATTAAGATGTCCAATATTCTAAATTATCTTTAATATTTTGTAAAATCAACGCGCAACTTTGCACATATGCAAAGACGAAACAAAGTCAAAATAAAAACAAAGTAACAACAGAAAACTTTTTAAAACATTTTTTTTAGTGTAACTAGAGGCCTAATAACTTCAAAAAAATGTTTCACATTAAAAGGAAAATGTGCGCGTTTAAGGGTTAAGTAATGTACTTTATTATTTGATACATACCATAGAAACACGGAGTGATATCCGACAGCCCAGACTGTAGACATCTATCCTGTCTTCTACAGAAACAAGTATTTTCTGGTTTTTTGGAGACGTCATCGAATACGTCATCCGGAGGACTGAATTTGAAAGCAGGCATTCCATCTTTGACGAGATCTCTGCGGTAGATAAATGGAAGAATTTTGCAAATGGGTTTCCTGTAGAGATGCAACGTTGTGTTCCGGTTGATTGGAGTAGGGAAAAGCGCACCGTCACTGCCATTTAACCTGTTGCATTGATCAGAAGACCAGTAGGGAAGTTGCTTAGCTCCGTTGTAAGCATCAATCAAACAGATTTGACCACGATTTTTGTCTCCTGTGAACGTAGTCACCACGTCGCCTTTCGTGTCAAAAAGCTAAAACAAAAAAATAAATGACTAATGTATATGAAAATATTCAACAAGAAAATATTAACTTTAAACAATTAAAACCAGACATCTATGGATACAGGGTGTATCAAAAGTTAGGATCATAGGCCAAATTCGTTATAAATAAAGTTGAAGAAAATATAAAGAGAGCAAATTTGTTAGAAATACGTGTTTTATCAGTCAAAAATTAGGATTTAAAAAAAAATCACACTATTCATTTTGGCTACACACTTCTAAGGCGTCTTGTATTAAATAAAAAGGAAGTGTTGGCAGTTTAGCAGTCTGTTCCCTTACCAGCAATAGAGCATTGTTGCGAAACGGATTCGAGGTATTCCAAATTTCCTCACACAAAAATGTGCACTTTCCTCATGTCATTTTTATGTGCTTTTACGTCCCGTTCCAACACCGGACTGAAGTGGAAACGTTGCTTTATCACTTAACATAGAGTTCCTTGCTAGTATGGAACCCAAATAGCTGGTCTGGCTGGAAAAATTCCACTATTTTAGATTGGAAACTACATGTTTCCAATAAGTTTACCCTCTTTCTATTTTTTTTTCGTATCTACTCACTCATAACGGAGTAACCCTATGGCACCGGACTTTAGATACACCCTATACATAATAATTAAAAACAATCATTTTTAGATATACCAAACAATACCTTATACTGTGGTATAAGGATTAATATTTATTGAGTGCTGTTACATAGTTCTATTAAATTCACAGCATAGCTTATGTTTGTTATTTAATTGATAAGTAAATTAATTATCTCTCTCTCTCTCTCTCTCTCTCTCTCTCTCTATATATATATATATATATATATATATATATATATATATATATATATATATATATATATATATATATATATATATATATATAAGGTTTACCGCTTGAATGGAAAGGAATCCTTTAGAAGTACGCAAAAAAAGGTTGAATACCACAAATTATGTTTTTATTTCTCATCTCACTAAGAAATTATTGAAATTGATCGCTCAGAATAAAAAAGTACAATATTTAACGTCTTTATTTTCTTACTTCCATTGCACCTTTTCCAGCTTTGGATGTAGTAAGTGTTTTAAATCATCCATATCGGACAGTCAGAGCACAAGGGAATTAAGTCCATTTACCAAAGTTGTAAGAAAAAAAGAGAAACTTTGTATGGTACGCTTGAGTAAATGGATAAGTAATCATTGTTTCTTACATTTATAAGAGTTATTTACACCATCCGAATATGACTGTTTTAAGCTCTGAAAGGAACTTCTGAGAGATATCTTAAAGTTGGAAAATGTCCAAAATCATCAAAAGTTCATTTGTTTTCCATTTGCATTGAACACGTCATATCCTTCCCCCTACTGCCTTAATGGAAACACCTATCTACATTAGGTAAATGAGTTAAATAATATCTTTGTACAGAAAACTGAGACAAGACAGAGTTAAATAGGCTAATACTAACAAGTGCCACCTTGGGCAATATTTTTGGTTCCTCCTTATGCCTCTTCCATATAGAATTTCTCCGAACTCAAAGTGTTCCACGAAATTCGTACACTTTGTATGGATATCTTACGTAAGTGAATCATTCTTCCCCCCCCCTTCCCACACACACACACACTTTTTCTTTCAGCCTAATTTCAAGTATTAAAACAAAATCCTTGAAACATGTGTTATTTTAAATGAAACCTCAATTAAACCAAATTTTATGTCTGTAACCTCAAGAGATTCCGAGAAAAAACATCTTATTAATAGTTGCGATCCTTAATTTACCCTTAATTGTACCTAACATCTAATTTTTCCCTAAATCTTTCTTTAATGATAGCTTACGTTACAAATCCTGCATACTATCCAAATTATTAAGTTTCTAGCTTAGGCAGTTTTGGCTTGGGTTTTTATTAGTTAATCAGCCAGGTTATATATATATATATATATATATATATATATATATATATATATACAGAGTGGCCCAAAAGTAGGTATACTCCCCTGCATTGATCAAGTATAACATTCTAGTGTATGAGTTTACGTGCTTCGGCTTTTCCGAGCTTAAGATGTAAGTAAAAACACATTAAGAACAAATAATAAAGAAACTAAGTCTACCTGATCGATAACAATAAGAAATATAAAATGCAATGAGCTCATCAGTACGGTACTGTATACCTACTTTTGAGCCACCCTGTATATATACTAGCGTCAATTACTCGCTTCGCTAGGTTAAAATAAGAAAAAATAGTAATATGTTCTGTTAGTCAGTCACCTTTTACTATTACTAAAGCACTCTCGAAACGACAGAAACAAAGAAAATATAATGAAAAATCAGAAAGTAATACGGTAAGTAAAATACTATTGTGGGCTGAATTTGTACTTAAACGTATAGGAAGTGTCACTATTCATCTCAGTGACCTAAAACTATGGATTCCACACTAATATCGGTCATTTTCGAACATATTTATATATATCTCCACCCTCACCCTCCCACAAGTTGCGGAGCTGAATTTGGATTTAAGCGGCATCGGAAGTGTCACTGTTCATCCCAGCGACCCCGAAAACTTGAATTCGACACTACTATAAGTCATTTTCGATCATTTTTAGATGTATATATTCCCCCTTCTTCTTCCCCTAAGTTGCACCATCAAAGTGAAATAATAAAAATCATTCCAGGCCCGAAGCTTATCTATATTGAAAATTTAATCGAGGTCGGTTCAAGGGTTATTAAGTTACAAACATAGTCATTTTCATCTTTATTTACTTGTACATGTATAGATAAAAATAAACATATGTTAAATCACAATGAGTACCACTACATTAAGTTGTAATATGTTCGAGCTGTGGCTCGAAATTATATCTAGGAATAGTGACATATTTTTATTAAGAAAGTTAATGTATTTAATACGTAGTCACTATGGATAAGACTAAAGTAGATTTTTTAAACATTTTCGGGATAGACTGAGTCTTAATATTTGTCGTTGTACATTATTGACCTATCATTGTAAATTAAGACCTAACTCGAAAAATAGCTAATTGAATGGGATAGTAAGTTCTGATGAAACTAGGGAATTAAATCTTACGGCGCACTATCCTCTAATTTTCCGCCGTCCTCGGCGGCTCGCATCAGTAACTATGTACACAAAGCAGCAAGAACGTCCCGTGTCATGATGCCCTATTTTCGTCTTCAACAGTTCACAATTGTAACACTAACGATTCTCTAAAGAATCAATTTCTTTGAATTCAGTGGTTGTATTAATATGTATTTTTTTCTTTTGTAATGTTTTCAAATTCTTTGATGTATTTGAAAAAAAAGAAAATAAAAACATCTATCAAAATGAAAAATTAATAATAATGTTAAAAATTATCCACTAGCAGATCATAATTATCTTTTTCACCTCTTTTCTCGACCTCCGTATATTTCTCTCGCCACCCTCAAGTTGAGAAACCCCGATATAATAGTCCATACTGCGTTATTTTATTTTTCTTATTATATTATTACTTCAGTAATGGCCAAATGCCACCGCATGAGAAGTAAATAAAGAAAACGTGCATAAAATGTCAGTAATCTGTTGGGAAAATCTCAGTTGCGAAAAGTAAAAAAAAAAAAAAAAAAAATAGAAAAAAAAAACTAGCAAAAGTCAAGTTCAAGGTTTGATATAATAAATACCTTTGAAAAAATAAAAATTAACTAATATTTTTTCTTCTTTTTCCGTTTTCCTTTTTTTATCTCAGGCTATTCTAAATTTATTACTTCTATTCTACTTGTTTCGCGCACTTGTTCTTCCATCATTGAATATACTGTGTGCAAAAGAAGAAATCCTGACAAACTGATCAAAGCCCAGGCAATGGACAATATATACGATTTTTAACGTAAGATACACTAAGGAAGGATTTTTGAAATCTCGACAGGTATAGATATGGGAAATGAACATGACAATTATTACAGTAAAATGTTCATATCTCCGAATTTCTGAAGAATACAGATATGAAATTTGGTATATGTATTTCCCATTTAAAATAACTAGACAAGTGTTTCATCGTTTTTTGATATATTTCTCCTAGAAGGGAAGAAAATAGAGTGAGGTTATAACAGGATAGCCATATCTCGAAATTCTTTAAGGTTACGAACATGAAATTTCGTATTTAGGCTTTTCATATAAAATAATTAAAGATGTATTTCAGCGTTATTATTTCCACTACAAGAGAAGAAAAAAGTTGGTAGAAAAAAGTGAGAGTGCAGTGTCAGTTGTTAAAATAAAATGCCTATTACTTGAAATTCCTAAGGTTAGAGATATAAAGCTTGGTATTTGGATTGATGCAACGCCGGAGGCCGAGCAAATGCAGGAGTCTGGTGGCAAAGTCCCAAGCTAACCTAAGGCTAGTTTTAAATTAGCATGAAGTTTCTTCATGTCTAATTGCTTAGCAGGCCTAACCTTTGACAAGGGAGATCTGGTTCCGATTCAAAGTAGGTCATTGATCCAGTTAATTTTATTAATATGAAGTATTTAATGTTGTAAATTTATAACAGAGTATCACTGAACATCTAAATAAAGTAAAGGTCGGTCCCCTTTCAGGATAGATCCTGAAGGTCAAAGGTTGTTATATGTATGGAAATAAAGGCTCAACACTTCCTTCACTCCGAAGCTCATGGAGGTAATGTAGACAGCGTCACACTCTAGCTCCTTTACTTCCCCAGGTTGCCGCAGGTAACACTGATCAACAAAGAAAATGTAAATTGAACAAAATCAGCTAATTCTTATTGATTTTGTGGTGCTGATCACGATTTTGAAAGTTATTTTCGAATATTAGCTCTACTTTTCGTTTTACAGGCATGTCTAATAATAACGCTTTAAAAATAAATATATTCGCTTAGTTTGGGGTAAAATGTTACATTGATCCGGCAACACTGGAGAAACTATATGAACGCTTGGTTTCATTGTGTTCCTTATCTCAGTAGTGTTCTGCTATTGTTAGAAAAGACAGGTTTAGTGCAGTTATCAGCGTTTTGGGCGTGACGTTTGTGTAGTGCAGGACATAAAAATACAACTACAAGTACGCAAAAATACTGGTATTTCGAATGTATATTTTTAAATAGTTGTCGGAACTATTTCAAGTGACATTTTGAGGATTTCAATAAACAAAAATGCCGCGAAATTGTGTAAACAGTGCGGATAGCTTCTGCTACGCGTGTGGGGAAGTGACATTTTCCTCACAAAAGCAGACTATAACACCACTAATAAGAAAAGCCTATCAACATTACTTTGGTTGTAAAATTGGAGACCAAGATAAATCTTGGGCACCCCACATTGTGTGTAACACTTGTGCCAGCAATCTAAGAAATTGGATTAATGGGAAGGGGCGCTCAATGCCTTTTGCAGTGCCCATGATTTGGAGAGAGCCAAGCGACCACATCAGAGACTGTTATTTTTGTATAGTTCCTTCCGTCAAGAAGGGAATTTCCACGAAGAAGAAGCCGGCCTTGATCTATCCTAACATTCCTTCTGCAATGCGCCCTGTTCCACATGGAGAAGGACTACCTGTTCCTGACCCACCTAAAGAATACGATCTTTTTCCTGATGATGATCAAGAAGTTGAAGCTCCTGAATCAAGTACTTCGAAGGACCCTACGTTTGTTGTAGAAGAACCTCCATGTGAACCACATAGACTTACTCAAGAGGAACTAAGTGATCTAATCAGAGACTTGGACCTCTCGAAAAGCAAAGCCGAAATTTTAGCGTCACGATTAAAGCAATGGAATGTATTGCAGAAAAAGTAAATATTTCAGTGTATCGGAATAGAGAGAAGATGTTCACTTCATTTTTTACTATGGAAGACACACTTGTGGCATGTACAGATGTAAATGGTCTCATGAGGGCACTTAAAATTAATTACGAACCTACGGAGTGAAGGCTCTTTATAGATTCGTCCAAGGTGAGTTTAAAGGCAGTGCTTTTACATATTGGAAATTAACTTCCTTCAATTCCTGTAGGTTACGCAGTTCATATGAAGGAATCTTATGAAAACTTGAAACGTTTACTTCAAGCCATTAAATATTACGATTTTCAGTGGCTCATTTGTGGTGACCTTAAAGTAATAGCACTGTTGCTAGGTATGCAGTTAGGGTATACAAAGTATTGTTGCTTTATATGTGAATGGGGCAGTAGAGATCGTGGATCTCATTACCGCAAAAGTGATTGGAGTACCAGAGAAATTCTTCAGCCAGGAGTGAAAAATTTGCAGCATGAACCACTGGTAGGTTGTAACCGAATTTTGCTTCCTCCTCTACATATTAAATTAGGTCTTATGAAAAGTTTTGTTAAGAGCATGAACCAAGAGGATAAGGCCTATAAGTACCTAAGAGGACAATTCCCTCGATTAAGTGATGCCAAAGTTAAAGAGGGTGTTTTCATAGGGCCACAGATTAGGCAACTATTCAAAGATCACAAGTTCGACGAAATTCTCTAAGGTGAGGAGAAAGCTGCGTGGGAAAGCTTGAAGAGTGTTTGTTCACAGTTCTTGGGAAGACACCGAGCCATGGGCGGCGATTAGGGGGGGCAAAGGGGGGCAGTTGCCCCCCCACTTTTTTGAAATGACCCACTAATATATATATAGTTTCATTTGGAAATATAAAGTTTTTGTATAGGTTAATGGTTCATAGAATAAAAATGGTGCCATAAAATATTTGCTGTTCCGTGAGTACTTATTGGTTGTCTTCCCGTGGTTAAGAAAGCTACAGGAATTACGTTTTAATTGCCACGAAAAATGTCCCAAAATTTAACCTATTGGAGCATCACAATTCGAGCGTACTTTCATTTCTTCTTTCAAGGGCTCGATATGCTAGTCCGCCGCTTTGGAACTAACTGACATAATATTAAAAAAAAAAAAAAGTTTTTCACAATTAATGCACAAAAATCGACTTCCTAAAATGTCTTTTCTTCTTTCTAATAGTAAGAAATATTTTGATTTGATTTTTTTTTAAAAGTTTAACATCCCGTTCAGCAGCGAGGCTAGATATGAGACGTGGACCTATTGATTAAAGTGGAATCCGAACCACATCCGGTTCTCCCACGTCAAAGAGGTGTACGCTAACCGCTTAGCCACGAATGAGCTCAGTAAGAAATATTAATTTAAAAAAGAGTAATAAGAAACAACTTCTACCTTTTCCATTGTTTTGCAGTGTAATATACGAGTTTAGGGTGTACATATTATACAATTTTGTATATACAACTAATTTTCATGGAATTCGACATAATTCTAGGTTTTAGGATTATTTTGTATAACTGGAATGTGGAGTGATTCTAAGTATTGTTGAGTTTTTATGTATTCCAAAAAAGTGAAAACTGTACCTAATGGCAACGAACATGTTTCGGGAAGCTGCTAAAATATTTCTTTAAATGTCGTAGCATATGCTTGTAGTCTTTCTAAAGTAATAAAACGTATAATAGTGTGCGTGGAATTAAAAATATAAATTGTTCATTAATTCCCAGTTTCGATATAACTTTTGCAAAACAAGCCTCATTATTCATTACTATGATTATTTGATTAATATTATCCTTTCCATTTATTTGTTTGCAAATTTGTTATTAAATAGGCCCCTAATCTGATCACACAATTCCCCAGACAGAATTTTAAGATGTTCATAAGCAGGGAATCAAATCTCTTCTTACACCTTCCTTGTTTAAGAGAACAAAGGGCTAGTATCTACTTGCGTTGCTCTTGTCAATTTAATTAATAAAATACGAAACACGATATACGGTATTTTAACTGAAAAAGACAGTACCCCAATAGTTATACAACCTTTCGTCAAAGTGTTTTTGAATCAACCAGGAAAACTAACATTGATATACAAATATTCAGATCATGTCTTGCCCCCCCACTTTTACTGTCCAACCGCCGCCACTGCACCGAGCAACAAATTACAAACAACTGGTAGCAAAGTTGTTATTGTGCTACGAAAATCTTTGTACTTGTACTCTGCTTTCAGATTAGAACACCTTACAAATATTCCGTACAGTTCTGTTATTCATGGTCACCATCTATTCTTGTTGAATGGGCTTCACTGCATAACAGTCTCTTCTCTTGTGATAATACAATATAGGGTATTATTAGAGTTTGAGTCCCATTTTAAGATGATAGTCACCTCAATTGCAAAAAAATTACCCAACGTAGTCGCCCCTTAACTTCTTGTAAAAAGTTTTCTTACTTTGCAGTGTCGTGAAAGAAAGAAACATATAACCCTGTTTGTATTGCGTCAGGATGATGCAGGGAATCAAAGACACAAAATATGAGTGCTGCTAGACGCCAAACGGCCGATAGGAGACAAGGAAAGTGTAAACAACTCTGCGTTTATGCACGGTACCATCCACGACTACTTGAAATATATTCTTTATATTACATGTATTGGTAAGACTTGTCTTTAAATTCTCGCTCTGGACATGCTTTATCTGTCAAATGTATTTATGCAGACGGCAAGCGACATGAGTCTTTTCAATGTTGTCACTTTTACGTGGATTTGCATGTGAATATCTTTCAAGAAGGACAAGCAGAACGTAATTTAATTTGCGTAAGAGCAACAGTGTAAGTCTCTTACTTTGTCTCTTTGCACTGAATATGTAGAACTATTTCACATGGTTGGATAAACATTATTAAACCGTCTAAATGACTTAATTGCCATATTTGAAAAAGACCTAATCTAATAGAAAACTTCAAATATTAAAGAATATTTTAAAAGACATTAACCTTAATACGTACATACATAGAGTTTACTTCTCTACTTAATTTGGGGTTGCCACTAGTCCTGAATTAGTCGAATTTTAACAAAAATTTCCAGAGTTCCGTACCCTTTAGAGGGATACATTACAAGACAGGACGCCAAATTACCCAAAACATTTATGTAATATACAAGTGATATTTGTAAATTTTGATCCACTATGTGTCTATATAACTATCGAGCTATCAATATGGTTCTAAGTTTTTCGTGTTAGTAGGAGTGAAATCATAGAAAATGATTTCTTTTTGTTTCGTACAGTTCGCGAAAAAAAAAAAACTGGAACAGGAGCGTTTAAGTTCATTGCGAAACTACGCCTAACAACCTAGGCAACCAACCTAACGTCTTTGTGGGATAATCACGCCAGGATAAACCTCGGCATCCTCTCCCTCCACACTTCTTTTGAAGCAAGAAATGCATAGACCGTGTGACTACAAACCACAAAACTGACACCAGTGGGAGTGGGAGAATGAGGTTATCATAATTTCTCCTCTGATCTCACATCCTCAACTTTAAAGAGAGAGAAAGAGAGAAATAATAAACATCATATCTTTGTGATTGTTTCCAATACCTGTGCACAGATACTGTCCTTTTCCGTCTAATTTTACAATAAATTCCCTTTAAGTAATGATTGGCACGATTAAGGTTTCATATTGATTAATGTATTTTGCTGATTAGTTTCTTATTTTGCTTGTAATTCTCGTATCAACAGTACATGATTGCTGTGGTGGCTCAGTGGTAGAGCGTTCACCTTTGGTGCTTGGGGTCCCAGGTTCGATTCCGGCCCTCACCAAGTGATCTTTGTGGTGGACAAACACCGTGTGCGTAGATTTTCTCGGGGTTCTCCCGTTTCCTCCCATTTTATTCACTCCACCATTTCATTCATTACTCATCATCACCGTCTTCTTTAGCCTAATCGGCAAAGATTTTATTTCATTTTTTAAAAAAATTCTATATTTCAAAAGAATAATACTTTACGACCACCCTGCATATGCAAAACCTTTAAATACAGAAGACTGAAGAAAATGTTAACAGAACAATAAAGATCTACCGAGGGTAGTTCTAGCGGTTCGGTTATAACAGTTAGCACGTTCCCAAATACCATGTTTAAGTTCTTATATCACAGATATTTTTAACGAGTATCATTAGGTCCATCATTTAATGATCCTATTAAATGTTTTTATTGCTATTTAAGCTGTCTTACTTATTTATTATTACCATTATACTGTAGTGTTAATAATTCTGATCATTTTGTTTCTAAATTAAGATTAACTTGAGATCTACTGTTATCGACTTCCGCAAAGTTATATAATATCATTTGCCAGCATTTCTAAAATAAATCGAGCACTTTTTTATATATTAGGCTTTTATTAGCATATATTAGCTACTATATGCTATAAATATACCACATTGACTTGACACCTAGTCTTCCGTTTCAGGCGCTGCTATCGGCTGAAGGAATTCCACTCTCTTTCGCTAAGGCTCTCTCGCTTAGCAGCTGCTGAACACTTATTGGCTCAGCGCGTGAGTGTGTCGGGATGTGAGCTTTAGTTCGCATTTTTGCCACGGCTCAAGACATTTTGACAGCACAATAATATATTAGCATATATTAGCCGAAAGCATATATTAGGCTTTTATTCAAAAGGATTTTAGAAACGAAGAGTGCACTAAGTTTTCGTCGAAATATGATTGTATGTCCAAATAAACTCTTGAATGAAACTGAACAGACTTTATAGTATTAAAATTCTGAATTCTTTGAGGAGAACTGCTAAAAAAAAACTTAAACCCATATCGAAAACGGAACAATTTATAATCATATTGATTTTCTATTGGAAAGATCTACATTTGATCTAAGGCCATATACATCAACCCAAAAATTTAAAAATAAATATTTTCAAGACTCACAAAACAAATACATAATTTACTTTGAATTAAAATAAATAATGTAAATAAAAAACGTCAGATTAATTGATTTTCGCTTACGCGAGGCTAATTTGTTATCAGTAAGGCTATAGTGTAGGACTAGTCCTATAGCTTAAAGTATGCACAGGAACACTGGAATGCATCAGACACTCTCTCACCGAGAATACCCTGTGCACCAAAGGCGTGTAGGATTTAAGTGATGGAAATACGTTGAAATCTTAAATTTTCATTTATTTCATGTTTAAACTATGTTGGTTGTTTTATAGTAGCCTTATGAGGCCAAATATATTCAAGATATAGTTTGATATAGTGCTGCGTAAATAACATGTGAATATAATACAACGAAACAATTAGTAAACAACTGTGATTTGCTTAGATGATTTTTTTTTTCAATCTCTAAAATAATGTGACACATTGCATACAGGAATGTCATTTGAGGAGGACAGAGGGCAATTTCCCCTCTGAGTTCAGAAACACATCCTTTTCAATAAATTATGCAGTAAGACACTAATAAAAAAAAAGTGCAAGTCGTACGGCGGTAGACAATCTTGACTCCGTTTTGCAAAATCTGAAATGGGGTTACTGACTTCATTCTGACATTCCATTTTATATATAGTACGGAGGAAACCAAGAGACTGAAACGTTTTCTAACACTATGCTGTTTGTAATTTTAAAAAGTTCAATTTTTAATATTACATTCGTGTGTTATATATTTTAAGTTAACGTTTCAAACACACTAACTACAACATCATGATCATATGCAACTATTGTGGTATAATTTTAAATGTTACATTTTACATTTCTTTTTTAATTATAGATATCTTCGTAAAAATAGTGCAAAACATTTAGTTTATGTTTTATTTATAAAGAGAACATCTATATTTGATTTTATTAAAATTTTGAATTTAATGAGTAAATTATTGTTTACAAATTTTGAAGTACATTAGAAGTGAATTATGATTCTCTTTGAGAAAAAATACAGAGCTGGCTTTAGTCTTTGCGGGGTCCATGGTAAGGGATCCTTTTCTAGTTACATGGCACATATCAACATTTAAAGTATATCCCAGTGAATATGGTGTGTCAAGATGTAAGAAAATATAGAATAATTCTCGATTTCAGTAGCATCTTTGTTTACAAATCGAAATATTAAAAAAAAAAAGAAGAAGAAGAAGTTGCTTAACATAAGTTATCTCGTGTACAGTCGAGAATGTTAGAGTAATACTTTTTTAGAAAACAACTTTTCTTGCACTTTTGCTTTTGGTAGCCATGAGATTTGTAAATTCATTTTTAATATTTCTTCCGAGATAACTCTTGAATGCTAAGTTGTATGAAGCTAGAAACTCAACAGCGGTTGATGAAAATGCCTCTCTCAAATATATTTCCAGCGTTGTTGTTCTGCTAGAATTTGAATCTGGGATATGTGGTTACAGTCTTTTTATTGAGATCAAACAAACACTGTGACTCTTATTCGCTAGCGTGTGCATCTTTTGGTGTAACCTTCGGTTCCCGGTGGGAAAGAATTAAAATTTTAAATTTATTATGATGGTTCGGATTCTACTTTAAACTGTAGTTCATGTCTCATATACCCTTGATACTGATAAGGGACGTTCAAGTGCAACGAACAAACAGCAATCTAGGAATATTAATATTTACTATCTGCAGATTCAGAACGAAGAATGGAGAGAGATCTACGCTGGGAGCCATTCGCAAATATAGAAAAATAATCACAAAAATCAGAAATATGACAAGTATAGTGAATATTAGCATGAAAATAAAGGCATTGCAGAGGCAGTGCGTCGATCATATTGCAAGTAGAAATGACGATAAGTAGACAATAGCAATTCTTGGTTAGATATCAAGGGATAAAGAGAAACCTAAGAAACATCTTTATACAAAGTGGCGAATTCATCAAGAAGCACTGGAATAACATGGAGAAGAATTGAAAAAGAGATATTCATCTACCATTGGAATTTACAATGGTTCCATGTTAAATATATATATATTTTTTTCAGAATATAATGGCATACTTTGAGTCACTTAACTTTTCAATTCACCTTTGACAAAATCATTCTATTCGAAATTATCGTTAGTTTGAGTAGACAACTTAATTCTTTACCATAATTAACACATCATGTTTGTATGATAAATTGGTTTGAAGTTTAACGTTCCTTTCACCACCGAGGTTCTATGAAACGAAGACCTACAGCTTAAAGTGGGATAAAAACAACAATAATTCTCAGCGGGAATCGAACCCAGTCTTCCATGATTACTACGTACCAAGACGAAATTCTTGAAGATAAATTGGAAAATCAGAAGTTGTTATGACAATAGTAGTCAATATAATAATCTTATACAATTATACTTTCCCTAGCAAGCAGAACTCGCATTCTCGACTTTATTCAATGAAACATAATCTGTTTTACATAAATGTTTTAAAAACTCAAGAGTGTTACTCTGAAGCACGGGGCCCTGGGCGGTTGCCCGATACGCCCTAAGTAAAGGCCACCACTGAAAAAAAACTAAACACGTGCCTCACATAAAAAATTGAACAATTTGCTGATGATGATGTAAATCTTAACTTTATTCCTTATATAACACATAATTTTTCAGCTATTTTTTTTATATATTTTTTTCTTAAAGAGATGTACCGCCAAGAGCACTGCACTAGATTTGAGTGTTATTATTTTTTCTGGGAAACGTTCTGAAAATATAACCTAAAGAATAAGTTGACACAAAGAGTTAGTGTTATTTTGAAATTGATTTGGACTTACGGTAGTAATCTTTCACAATCCTTGAGAAAGTTAGTACACCCGATCATATATTTCAAGGGCGCCAATTTCCCTATAACTTGGGGGGGGGGGAGGCTATTCATAAAAAGTTACCTAGCGAAGTAGTTCAAGTGGTAGAGCGTTTGCTTTGCATTCGGGAGGTCGTAGTTCGGTTCCCGCTGCCAACCATCCTGGGTTTTCCAGGGTTTTATTCAGTCGTCCAGGCAAATGCCGTGACTGTACCCACTAAACAGGCCCTGGCCGATAGCTTCGCAAATCCTTTCCATTGTTATTGTTGTTGTTAGATATCGAGTAAAAAGTGGCCTCTGACCTGTATCTGGTGATTGTTAAATAAATAAATACATATAACAATACATATAAAACAATAGAGATACATATAAAAATACATATAACAATAAAAAATACATATTCATAAAAATACATGGGGGCGCACATGATCATTGGGGGCTTGTCCCAACTCCAGGATCGGCGCCCTTGCTGTTTTTCATTTCAAAGTGGACAGAGACCCCCAAAAATTCTAAACACTGTAATTGCATTCATTGTTAAACATTTCAAAATTACCATTACTGCATGCCTTACCCTTTCCAAGAGTCCAAATTTGCTGAACGAAATCCATGATGGTAGAAACCTGCTAGCGAGTTTAACAAGCGGCTCCTCATATCCCCACATCAGCTCCTGAGATCCCAACTCAATGAACGGAGTGGCTCCGTGCAGTTGAAGCAGAGCGGAAAACGCTAGCCTCAGAACACGCGACGAGTCACGTAAAATTGACGCTGTACCCTTTAAAAAAATAACAAAACATTAAAGAGTGTGCATTTTATTAAATATTTAACAATATGTAATTATTTTTAGAAAAGAAAATAATATTTATTGTATAGTATTCGCGTTCATTAACTTCCAGTTGGCAAGCTTTAGTTACACATGGTATCTCTAAACTGTCTATCCGATTTCGAAGTACAGGTATTATAGCTTGAAAACGGCTAATTGTACTTGAATGAAACAATTCCAGTTCGAAAGAGGGAATGTCGTTTAGTTCACAACAGATGACTTTAATGTGCAAGAATGACACACGTTAATGACATCTTCCGCCAACCACTAGCCACTAAGCCAACTCCTATCAGTCTTTTGAAATGACTAAAAAGCACAAAAGTGTATGTGTGTGTGTTCTCCAGATTCACGTGTACAAATCTGTTCTATAACTGTGCAGCACGGTTTCCGTCGTTTTGCGGCATATTTCCAATGCTCTGAGCAGTAGGAGTGTCAGTGCTAAATTTTCGGCGGAGGTCACGCCACACACTTGAAAATACAATATGCAGATGTTCGAAGCTTTATGGTTAGTTGGACGTACATAAATAGGTAGGTTCTACAACGTAGTGACTGAGTGCAGAGGAATAGGCAGATGCTGAGAGGAATAAACAAATGTCCGAAGCTATGTGGTTTGTTGAAGGTAGAGAAATACGCAAATGCCAGGAACTATAGGTTAGTTGAAGGTAGAGACGTTGCCCAAAGCTATATGGTTAGTTGAGAGTGAAGAAATATACAATGCTCAAAGCTATGTGGTTAAACTGAGGGCAAAGGAATACATAGGTGCTCGAACGACATTGACAGGAGTTAGCAAGTTAACTGATGTTAGGCGGAAAATGTAACTACCGTCTGTCGCTGCTGCATGTTAGTGACAATTCCTGCCAACCAAACGAAATTTGAACGCTTCTCCTTTGAATGTAGATCTTTCATTCACAGGTGGTGTACTTAAAAAGATAGGTTACATGCGTAATTCCTGTAGGTTTTGGACTTAACGTACAACAGACGTATAACTGAAAACGCATGTTTTATAATACTTTCTGTATAAGTGTTCCATCTATACGTACTTTCTGTATGAAACAATGTAGGCGGTCAGGATCTTATGGAAAACTGTTAGATGTCAGACATCCTGCAACGGCATGATGTAACATCTAAGGGCAGTGCCTATGTAGCATACGGATAACGTATGCTCCGTACTGATTTCTATAGTAAGCAAGAGGATACCGTATGTTTGTACAATATACCGTTGTCCGGAGAACAGATTTTTCTCTGTGTACGATTAGCTGTTTGGAGCTATAATACTTTGAAACAGGATCATAACTTTAAAGACGCCTTGTAGTTATAAAGCAGTACAAAGATCTGTGGTTGTTACTAAATGCAATACCAACTTAAAGTTAGATTTATTGGCTGACAAATGTAAAGAAGTATAAAGATCAATTTTGGGAGTGTGAAAGAATAGTACAGGTGGAATTTCAAAGAATCCGCTAAACAAAAAGACATTTCTTTTGAAAAATAGTGGAAATGTTTTGAGCGATAATATAACGATATATTTTTATGCACACATACTACTCTTACTTAGGTTAAATTAAGTTACTGCCAAAATTCTAACCGTAAGACTGAAGACTTAAGACTGAATCTTATTCACAAAGCTCATTACGTAACTACTCTTAGAAATGTATTACTACTCAAAATGCCAATATTGAGTTAAAATGACATAGACACGTAGGATTTTTTCATTGTTTTTACGAAATGACTATTACTCATACAGCTGAAAATTCCATGTATTTTTCTGTACAAATACAGATTCTAGCTAGCATGAGTGATTTTAGTACACTAAGACTCAGGCTCGATTCCTGATGAGAGAGAATTTAACGGCGTCCACTTTAAATTGTAGACCCGCGTCTCATACAGCCTCAATACCGGAAAGGAACGTTAAATTTCAATAAATGCGTAAACAAACAAACAAAAAGAAATAGAAGTTTTCCAAAAGAAAAACGTTGATACATGCATTCCTTAGTTTTTCAGAGTAGAAATATTACAAATGTACGAGGTTCAGTCAATTTTGCCCAAATCATGCCGTATCGTGTAATTTTGAAAACAGCAACGAAGTTGCCACACACGCTATCTGAAGTTACAGGTTTATCCTAATAACAAAGATTTATATAAATACAGCAACTTGCTTTCTCTATTAGTTCGTGACGTTTTTTAAATAATATTTCCTGAGGAAATGAGTGTAGCTTTTGTTAGTTACAAGCTACAGTTTATAAATAGTACTGTTAAGTGGCGTGTAGCATCTGGGGAATCAGTTGAAGTAATTCAGCCTATGTATTTTACTCCAGAATGGCAAACATCCTTAGTTGTTATGTAACATTTTATTTATAACACACATGGCAGAAATATGCGAAAAATATAATCAACATAAAATATTAATTTGTGCAGATAATAAGAATGCCAAATCAGTAATCTGGAATAGCGGGACTACAGATGAAAATGGAGAGAAACAAGAACTAATAATGGAGATAAAATATAGAAGTAATAATCTAATAAGAAAATTTTTCCAACTTCTAAGAACAAACAATTAGAGGAATCTAATATGGATGTTAAGAAAATAAAAATGAAAAAGTGGGCTCCTGGACTCAGCAACAATATGTAAACACAATATAATAATGTCTGACGCAGAAAATGATATAAAAGGGAAGACCTACGAAACGCCAAATGAACACAAAATTCTTAAATATGTATAATACGAGGACAGTATACTGGGACAAACAGCTAGAAAAGATAAAGTTACGACAAATAATAGAAAAAAGGAGTCGAGATGAATTAGCGAAATAATTCGATGAAGAAAAAAACTATTAAACCTATAAAAAGCTTTAATAAAGTAAGACAAACAAATTTTAAAATTACGAGCTAAGAAGATTACATAAAAATAAAACTAGAAAAACAAGAAAATTATATCAGTATACAATATCGAAAAACTTGAGACAAATTAGATTAAGAAACAATATAGAGAATTAAAAAGGAACTGTGAAATAAGCTAAAAGAAATAAAAGTTAACAGTTGTAAGACCTTTTTCACATTAACAATACATAGCTTATGTCTTCCTTTAATACGCATGAACAAATAAGACTTCTTACAACATCTAAACAGATACCTACTTTAAAATAATGTTGAATACACTACAGCTTTCAGTTTTCCCGCTATCCTGATTACTTATGCTTGCATACTGTCTATAGTAGTGCTCACGGCCAAAGGCGGCAATCAACATTGGTGGAATTGTATGTTTTTAAAAAATGGTTATTCTAACACATATGAAAGTGTCTGTCTAAGAACTTGATATATATTTTTAGTTAGTTAAAATAATTTTGATGTACTGTATTTTCTACCTACCAATTTAATTAGTGATTTTCGGATATTATAAAGCGACGCTTTCTGTTTATTGGTCTACTAGATAACAGTTTGGGCTGGGACTGTCTATCTTTTCTCGACTTATTATAAGACAGATCTTGAGCTTTCTTTTCAACTTGAGAAGCTGGCAGTAACTTAAAAGTTATTTGCCTCTGCCTTTAAGTTTATCAAATACAAGGTGTCTTTAAAAATTGCAAATCTTAACTATTCTATTATAACTGCACTGTATCTTAACATTGTTTAAAAACTATAAGTAAATTCAGAAATTGTTTTATACATTATCATACTTACCAACATAGGAATATTTGGAACTATAAGCTTGTCATCTAATCTTCCCGTTGACATTTCAGGTATAAACGTAAATTTCTTCGTAGGATTGTATGTTATTGTTCCATTATCATTGAAGGTTATATTAACGTTCTCAGCATCCTCCCTGTAACATAAATAAATGAATACAACAGAAACGCAATTGAAACATGATTACTTATTAAGTACCGTAATGGCAATGATAACCACAATTTTAAACTTGCGTTAAACTCCTTATTCAGTATATAGGAATAATTAAGATATTTCAGTGAATTCTAATAAACTATAAACTATAATATGTTAATAACATTATATATAATCTGGTCTTATATGTATGCTTTCAACAGTAAATTTATTACCTGAAACCTAATACTGGTAGAAGTATAGTTTCCGGGCTTAAATGAGAACTGAGACGTTATGAGATCTTCTGTACCGCTTAGATATTTAATAATAAGTACACTAAACACTCATTGTATTTTTCTTGTTAAGAGCTAACCTCGGGTAGCAATTTGATGTTATTATAACTTTATTTTGAGCATTGCGAACAGCTCACTTCAAAATCAAGAAGTAATGGGATAAAGTAGTCTGTAAAGTAAAACAATAGTAATAACAATAATGAATATAAGATAGTTGTATACATTACAAGTAACAGCCTTTGTCAATATGCTAAGGTATACAAATCACTTAAGCTCGAAATGGTTTAAAACTAAAGATTCAAATAAAAATAATCAACGTCATAAAATACCCCTTAATACGAAAGAACGTAATTAAAATAAAATTAACTTCATTTTATGTTTCATTTTAAAAGAACTAATCTATAACTTTTAAAATAATTCATGCCTACCAAGCTAAAAAATATCACTTTTGTCATATTGGTTAAAATATTTGAAGAAAAGTATAACAAAGGTATCTTAAAGATTGGTGAATAATCCCTTGTCATAAATTTAATACATTCGTTAGTCTGTGTGACTAATACTGTCTGATGTTTATTTTTATTTATTCATTTATTTTTCATATGCTGAATTTAAATTATAAGATCTTTGTAACTCTTCTAAGTAATTCAGATTTCAAATTTAATGGGAGTAAGTCGATTGATTCCTTACACTATAATTTAGTAATACCTATATATTCTAATCAATATTTGAGACAGTACAGATTGTCTAAAACCATCTGAAATAAATTATTTATCAATAAATTTCACTCTTTCAAATAGAGTTTTGAGTCTTCAACAACTTAGCCAATATTTAAAATAATAATAATTCTTAATTTTATAACACAGAAACCTAACAAAATATTTCTGAGCCGCTTCTATTTTATTTATTAGCGTATTATATATCGTGTTCCATGTGGCTGAACCAAACTCTAGTTTAAATCTTACCAGTGTTTTGTATAGATAAACAAATGAACTACCATTTTTTAAAAACCAAACCATCGACTCAATATAGAACGTTATCCTTGTACTGTATCAATTATATGATTGCAAAATTTCGTCAAGTGCAATACCTAGATCTTTTATTAATTCTTCATTGTTTATTGTTATTAAATTGTTTCTGTACATACTGATGAAACATTGAGCTTCATTTGTAAATGCAATACATTTATTTTTTACAGTTGATTTCTAAAAGATTACTTCTACTTCAGTTAGTTATTATATCTAAATCTTCACTTAACAAATAATTATCTTGTCCATTGTTAACTATTCAAAAAGTGTTATGTCGTCTGTTATTCTTAAATGTTTGATTTTTTAGGCAAACCATTTATAAATAGAAAATAGGTTTCCTAAGTGAGATCCTTGAGGTATCCTTTCCTATTTGAGCTTAACTACATGATACATTGTCCATGTAAGTTAATGATAATTCAATATTTGGTAGCTTATTAAGAAGTAATTCATAAACAATGAAGTCAAAGGCCTTTGACAGATCTATGTATAGAGCACTTCCCTATAAATTAATTTTTAAGGCAACGTATGCGAGGTCAGTAAAATTAGTCACATTAGTTACAATCGATCATCTTTTGAAAAATCGACGTTGCACTTCAAATAAAATATTTTTAGGTTTAAATATACATATAATTAATTCACAAATTTTAGAGACCATATAGGACTGTACTTATAAGCCTGTAGTTTTTAAAAATCTCACCATCACCTAATCTGTAGGTCGGCGCAACAGTTACTTGTTTACTTTTCTAAGAAAATCATTTCAGTTTTTAATAAAATATTAAACTTTCGATGAATTTGTAGCTATATCAATGCTGCTGACTATGGAATATTATTAGTGCTTTCTAAATTTTTCTATTTATTTAAGTTGCATCTATATCCGTGATACCTGGGATACTAATCGACATATACCTAAGTTGCTACTAATTTTTATCGAATTTCGTAATCTCACTTTTTTACTCGTAATTAATTGGATCGTAAATTAAAAGAATTACTCAAAAAGACATCTAAAGATACCATAATTTCACTAAACTTTGTCACTGATAAATTATTACACTTTAGCAGCCTTGGTATTTGTTTATTATACGATTTTTGGAAGGTTCTGTAGAAATATAATAATAATAATAATCCAAGTTGTCGGTACTAACTTAATTCAGTCAATGATCTTAAGAAGTCATTCAATACCTAAGTGACTGTGCATAGGAAACGCATTACTGTCTATGGACAATAGGGTGGCACGAAAAAAAATGATTTTTTAAAAATCTAATAGTAAGGGAAAGTAGCCTCTTGATGTAGAAGAAACAAAAATAAATTTTAGAATATAATCAGAGCATGGTTTCAGATTATCCAAGTAAAATAGAGTTCATAACTTTTACATTTCTTGTTCTATTTGAGCCCCTTTGGCTGTTTTACTTTGTAACATGTCTTCGAAAATTTTTTTAAAAAAAAAAGAAGTTTAGAAACAGCTGATTGGACACTTTTATAGCGAGTTGGTAACATTGTCTCAGTAAGTCAATGTTATGTTGCTGTGCGTATTTGTATGTTAATGTATAGTGCTGCCATCTATCATTGTGTTAATTTTAGGACAACTCCTCTCTCGTCATAAGCCGTGAACAGGTTATAGAAAAGGACAATATAGAACATATAATACTTTAATGGACCTTTGGCTCGGATCCCTACAGCGTGTTATATGGTTCCTCTATAAATAGTTTCTAAGCCGCCTAGGTTTGAGCGTCTATTAAACAACAAAAGGAATGTAAACTTAAAGTGTTTACTTTGTTTCTCATTCTACAGTGAACTGTAAGCAGTAACTTAAATCTATTCTTTTCTTTCCATTCTGGATCAACCTTTTTGGTGGGTGGTGGATTTCACGGTGGATGTAGAAATCAAATTAATCAGTTTAAGGTATATTTGGTTATGTAAATTAATTTCGATATTTAGAATTTTAATCTCGTTTTGAAAAGAAAAACCAAATAAAAGTACAATCTTGTAAATTCATACTGAGATAGAAAGTAAATGTTATCTTTTCAAACAGTTTTGAAAAACATTTAAACAATAACTTGAAAGTGATTCCACCAATGACTTCAAACTATGAGTTGCAACTAAAGTTCGAAGTGTGAAAATGTTATTGTTTCATATTAATCGGCTTTAATAATTACCTACCATGTTCAAAGTCCTAAATATTTACACCAACGATCTTAGACAATGAGTTGCCCCTAATTTTCAAAATGTTAAGATCATATATATTAGGTCAACATCCTCAAATCGAAATTTTGGCAATTTTTTACCCATAAAAGGACACAAATTAAACTATCCAAATTTACCTGAATTCTAGGGAACAATTACGAATTTCGATTATTTTTTGACAATTCCAAAATTTAAGGTTGGGTGAAATGCACTCTTCCTTAAATTTAAGAATATGTCAAGGTACTCAGGTCCAATGAAAGATAATGAAACCTTGTATTCATCATATGATCATATTCATCATACGTTACAATCTATTTTACTGAACATTAAGCGCAACATTCAAAATTCACACCTAATGCTAATTCAATTTTCACGCCAAACTTTAAAATTTCCGCCAAATATAAAATGTTATCTTTAATAAAATTTTTTGATATATCTGTAACAATAAAAAGGGAGTAACCAGGACCGACCAAATTTACAAAAATATGTATTCAAGTCCTAGGGAATATTTACCAATATATTTTTGATAATTCTCAAATTTACGAGGTGTGTCAATGTACCCCTCCCAAAGTTTAAAAGGAAACATTAATGTATCCATGTCCTCTGTAGAAGAATTGACCCTTATATTTGTCTATATAAACATATATTTCAATAAAGCCTCATTGAAAAGTCTTCAAATTTTGAATTTTTGACATTTTTTTTACCCATAGAAGCGACTAAGCTGGACAAATCAAATTTACAGAAATATATATTCGAGTCCTAGAGAACACTTATCAAGTTCTATTTTAGACAATTCTCAATTTTAATAGGTGGTGTATTCCATCTCAAATTTTAAAAGGTAGTATCAACGCACTCATGTTTTATGAAAATTTTATTGGACTACTGTACTCATCCAAGTACACTATATAATGTGATAAACCCTCATCGAAGAAGATAAACATCAAAAATCTCGAAATTTTGAATTTTTTAGCATTTTTATTCTCATAAGAGGGAACATGATGAACCACCCAAATTTACACTGAAGATTTTTTGGTAATTCTAAAATTTAAGGGATGGTCCTATATATCCCTCCAAAAATCTAAGAGGGAAGCATCAACGTACCAGTGTCTTATCCATTCTAATGGACCCATATAACCATATAATGTAATAAGGCGTCATTAAAAAGGGTGAAATCGATCAGAAACCTCCGGAATTGGCACTTTTGGCATTTTTTTACCCATAAAAGCAAACGAGAAGGATCATACAAATTTACAGACGTACATTCCTCGGTCTTATACTACGATATCATATTTTTAAATTTGAAATCTTTCAGTTTAACAACCTACAATTATGCCATTTAGGCTAAGGAAAACAGATGATTAAGGCAAGGGAATGATGATGGAATAATAGGTGGAATGAGAATTTAGGAGGAAGCGGGAGTACCCCGAGAAGACCCACGGACACAATTGTCCACTACAAATTTATTGGCCGGGGATTGAAGCTGAGTCCCCACGCACCAGACGTATGCGCTCTACTGCTGAGTTACCGTGCCCATTTTTTTTTAAATTTAGCAATCTCCAAACTTTAAGGGGTGTGCTCCTATTTACCCTTCCCAAAATTTAGGGGGTGGATCAAGGTATCTTTGCCAAATTTTAGAAGGAATGATCCTAGATATCCCTAAATCATTGACTGAGGCATAGATCCAGGGTAGAAAAGTTCGCTCAAGTGTCGCAGATACTACTCAGACTCATGATCCAGTGTGGCCCAAACAAACCCAATTTCCCACGATGACCCACCAGTAATTAATTATACAGTAGTACAGAGAATTGCCAATCTATTAATATAATTCTTACATACAACCTTTCCCAAATTGTGCTCAGCAGAGCTCCTGAGAATCGGCGAGTGATTTTCAGGGGCTCCGTCCGCGAGACAGAAGTTGTTAGCTTTTAAATTAACTAAAATGAGAAAAGTTAAATTACTGCTTCCATCTAGCGGGTAAAATGAGGCTACTCCCATCAAGCGTAAAATACTTTCTGTGATAGTAGTTCTTCTCGCTAAGCTAGATGAAAGCGGTAGTAAGTATCTACTAGCAACTGGAACGATCTCGATCTTACTTGGTTGTAAAGTATAACGCTTCCCGAACTCTCTTTTATGTTTTATATACTGGGTAGGCAGAATTTATTATTTATTTTCTTCAATAAAAACTCGAGACACATAAAAATCTGTAAAAATTATTATAAGCTTCGTAAGACTCGAGAGTAGTCAGAAATCAAGCAGTGCTTAGTCAAAGCGGAATAACAAGTGTAAGCTCACGTTGGAAGAAGATAGCGCAAATTCCTTAGGCTTGAGTTTGAAAGATATTGTACATGGTTCAGAACCTACGACGCATAGTGAAAAGGTAACAGAAAGAAGTAAAAATGAAAGTATTATGATTCATAATTTGGACATGGAGTTTACTGAATTTGCTGATAGACGCCCAGATTGTGTGATATGTAACAACGAGTTGCCCAATAGCTCTATGTTATCTACCAAGCATGACAGCATTTCGAAACTCATCCTGACTTCAAAAATAAATCTCCAGATTATTTTGGAAGAAAACGTGACGACCTCCATTTGGATAAGACAAAATTTATATCTCATATAAAGACATAAAGAGTAAGCACCGAAAGGCATTGCACTTGGCTCTTACTGGTAAAACCTTCACTTTTTATGAAAATCTTACAAAACCACTATTAGTGAAAGTAATAAAGTGGATGAAAAACTGCGAACTTAGCAAATAACACTGAGCGTAATCGAATCCAGGGCCTGTCAAATGGTTAAATATCCCCTAAATTCCCGTATCAGCCAAACGAAATATGCTCCACAGTTTGATAAATTCACCGACGTCGTCGAGTTATCTACGTTAATGACGTATTGCAATATGAACTTTCGAATTGCTTCCACTTAGATATTCTGTTTTGCAAGCTACTTCCACCCTCTACAAGCCATAGTGAAGTTTTTCTTACCTTCTTCAGTGAAAACCTGATACCGTTGATTGCTTTCTCATGTGCACAGATGGCACAAAGATCATTATTTATAATGTTACTGGTTGATACAAAAATTAAGAAAATTTCAAAAACTGTACAAATAGTCATTGTGTACTACCCGACACACCTTCGCGAGGAGAAAAATACTAGCAGTATTAAAGAAAATACTACACAACGCCTCCAAAATTCTAGACTTTGTTAACGTACGACTTGTGCAGGTTGGGTTGGTCAAAATACTGTGTGAAGATACGGGAAGTATAGAAGTCATTGCTATACAGAAGTCCATGGTTGTCGCAGATAAAGTGTTGTCCAGTTTATTTGAACTTGCAATGGAAGATTGTTCACTTTTGAATGACCGAAAAAGTTTGCTTGCAGATTATTTGAATGATGAGGAATGATTGTGCAAATTATGCTACTTGGCTTTTCTAAAATGGTCGAATTCAGCACATCCATACAAAAGAGAAAGAAGATAATATTGGATGAAGGAGACAAAACTGCTACGCTGAAGAAAAGGATAGCATTCTATATAGAAAGCATTGAGAATAAGAACCTGGCATTTACTTCGAATATTTTAGAAGAAAATAACAATAGATGGATCATTGCCAGCAATAATAAAGGAACACCATAACGATTTGTTTCAAAATTTAAATCCATACTTTCCAACGGACACCCAGGAGTCGATTCGAGTGAATTCTAACAAGGAACCCCTTGAGTGCGAGGTCGCAAGTGCAATCTCTAGTAAGGCTCATTTGAAAGTGTAGTGTGAACAATGATGACAGGAAAAATATTAGCTGCTAATGACTCACCATGTGCATCAGGAGGGCAACAGAAAATACGTGTCCGGGATGTGCTGATATTAACCTTCTATGGGATATATGTATTACACTTCACAAAATGGATATCGTCGCCCGAAATGTTCAAAACAAACCGTTAACTTGCAACATGAACATCAAATGAAAAATTACACGCCACAGTGATCACAAATGTTCGCACCATCAATATCGAAGACGAAGTCCTTGAGAGTTACGAACTGTTCAGGGCGTTCAGCTAAGTATCTACTTTTAAAGAATGCATATAGAATCATATTGGTGTAACGGGTGCCATCACATTCCATCAGTTTTCATCTCCCCGTTATATCAATATGATTCTATATGCATTCTTTACAAGTAGATACCTAACTGAACGTCCTGAACGGTTTGTAATTCCCAAGAAATTCGTCTTCGATATTGATGGTGCGAACATTTGTGATCACTGTGGAGCGACATTTTTCATATGATGTTCATGTCGCAAGTTAACGGTTTGTTTTGAACATTTCGGGCGACGATATCCATTTTGTGAAGTGTAATACATATATCCCATAGAAGGTTAATATCAGCACATCCCGGACACGTATTTTCTGTTGCCCTCCTGATGCACATGGTGAGTCATTAGCAGCTAATATTTTTCCTGTCATCATTGTTCACACTACACTTTCAAATTAGCCTTACTAGAGATTGGACTTGCGACTTCGCACTCAAGGGGTTCCTTGTAAGTGGCTTGTAAATCCATTTTCAGGGACGCCAAAACCATTGGCCCTCACTGCGGCAGAATATGAGGTTCTTACAAACAGCTACTGTCAGGCATCAATTAAAAGGAAACCACTTCCCGAATTTTGGGCTTAATTATGGGTGATTTTTCGATATTAAGTTCTAAAGCCAATTTCTTTATATCTTTTGGTATTTCATGTACTTCAGCGAGTCAATCTTTTCGAGGTATACGGCTACAGAAACTAAAAATCGAGCTCATTTGGATGCAGAAGACGGTATACATCTTCAACTGACTTTTGTGACGCAAGACCTTGACAAACTCTGCTGCAAGAAACATGTTAACTTTTCACATTAACTTCGGGTGTTCATGTAAGGCTATTTTTCAAATATTTTAATAAATTATTGCTATAGTTATGATATTTTGTAGATTTCAGTACCAAATAATATTTCCTACAGTTTCTAATTACTATGCATTCCTGTTTCATTAATAGTAGACATAACAGTTTTTTTTTTTAAATCAGAACAAAGACAGATAGATCAAAATACTTTATAAAATTTGAAAATTGAAAAGAGAAAGATCCCGGTGGTGATCGCTTGTAGCGCCAGGTTTTGTAATAATAAAAAGAAAAAAATGAGATGGCGGGTTTTGGGTTCATATTCCGTCTGTCACTATTTATTCCCTGTGCACCACCGTTAAAGTCTCCGTTCCTCGAACTAAAATGGTTTGTGACTCGATAAGGATTGATCTCACGGTTAGGAAATCCTATCTCCCCGCGGTGTCCCAGGGCTTTAGGGAAATAAGATCCCTCTAAAACCGTGTAAGCAAATGAAACTTGATATTATTCGCATACGTATCCTGAATTCACATGCTGCAACGCTGAAAGAGAATTTTGCTCTAATGTTTGGTTTGTGTGAACGAACTAGACTGACTCTCACTTTCCAAGTGGACTGAACAATAATAGTAGTAATAAGAATAAAACCAGAAAATAAACGAATATCAAGAATTTAGAATTTAGTTGAAAATTCTGAAAATCAGTCTAATCCCCACTAGAATCGAGAAATGCTTATATTGCCTAATTTGCCTAACAGATCCTTTGGAAACCAATGTTATGCTTAAGGTTAGGGATACAACTTGTTTATGAAAGAAAAAGCTTACGAATTTGATTAACAATGTAATAAAAGTTTTAATGAGCAAATGAAAACAATAACAAAAAAAATGTTTTCTAAAAAAAATTAAGCAAGCTGAAGGTTAATATTGAATTTTGGGTTTTCTGACAACAAATGTTCAGAATAAGGCATAAGGCCTTAACACAAAAAAAAATCAATTTAAGTAAATTACATTGAACTATGTAGTGAATGAATTGTTATCATTAACCTGATAATAATAAACAATCTGTGGAATTGATGTTTATAACCAGTGCTAGATGCAATCTTACATTGTTTACATTTTATATATATGGATTTCCTGATTTACATAGATATCATACCAAACTGGTTAAATTACAATTTTGCATTTGAAAAATACCTAATTATTTGACATCGCATGCTAAGTATATAGTTTACGTTGATTAGCTGATTTATTTTGACTATAACCTTTTTAATATTTACGAGATTAAGATATTACATAGCTAGACGGAATTTTGAATATAATAACCTATATTTTATTCGGGTGAAAACTAAGTATTGAAATGATTTAAAATGAGTTAAACTAGTTGAAGTAAGTGGAAATGAGTTGAAGTAACTTGAACTAAAATAAAATAAATTGAGAAACAAGTCATGACTTTGATTTGAGATTTGTGGGAAGTATGAAAGAAACATAGAATGATCCAAAGGAGTTAAATAAACCTACTGCCTGACTGCTAACCATTTCTAATTATTTAAATTAATAACTGAAAATGAGAATAAGTGCACTAAATATGCACTTTGACATTTACCTAACAAGCATACACTATCAAATACATAAAATCAATGAGCGTAGCATTACCATTTCGTTATGCATAAAGGCTACATATATATACTCATATTAACACAAGTAGAAAATTAATAGACACAAACATATATAGATATATATATATATATATAAAATCATAAGTAAATACATGCATACACACATAAAAATCAAATAACACATGAATATAAATAATAAATGTCAAGACGTCTCTCGAGATTTCTTTAATCTGAATATATTGAGTTTTTCGTGATTTTCTCTTTATCATTAATAGGATTGGTATACGGCCGGACATTTTCATGTATTCCTCTATGTTTGTTCGTCTAGTTTATGCGCATAAACGTCTGATCGCTCGATTGTTAGAGGATCAGACTGACGTAATAATTGCGGCTTTACTTAGCCTACTTCGTATTTTTCATCCGTATTCTACCTGACTGTACTAATGTCGGTTCCGCTTTATTTATGGATTACGTATCTCCAACCAAGAAAATGATTAATTGCGAGACTAGTCGCATATACATCATAATTACTAATTAATCCTTTAGCTCTCTTACGTAACATATATTTGATGACTCATTACAATATTATTTATTAGAGTTTTACTAGTATATAGATCGAAATAGACTCATTTAGTACGTTCACTTCTATGCAAAATTACTTTACAAACACTATAATCTTTGGACAATTGAAACAATGTCTTGAATATATTTTCTAGGAATATCTATTATGTCTTGTTCAAAATTATCTTACAGTTCTCATATTACATGTACATAGCGCAGATGATGCATTTTTATTTCATACAAATTTCCATATGTTAAAGTAAATACTTCTTTCATCGTTAAAGGTCTACAACCTGCCATTCGATCTACTTTTAAATTAACTTTCTTTATATGTTATCAAAAAAATCTAAGTGACAAATAGAGTGATGGCCTAAACTACTATCTCCTTAATAAAAACAACGACATATTCACTAAAGTCACAGAATATATATATATATATATATATAAGTATCATTGTAAAAAGTATCTCTATTTTTAATAAGCCTTGCTCAAAAAAAAATCTAATTGTTTAGCAATTACAGTTCGAGTTGGAAAATCTTTTCTAAACGCGGTGTAAACACATTAACAGTTTTCAAATAGTTCCGACTTTATATCGCGAACGTCTTGCATTTTATTCAATGACGAAAATTTCCCTTTTGGAATCAACAAAAAAAATAATTTGGATGGGTCCTACCTTTCGCCGTACACACTGCTCTCACCACCAAGCTCACAACACACATACAGATGTCCCTGCGTTTACTGGCTTCCTTCTTTCGTGAGAAGTGTCCTGGATTCGGAGTTCCTCTCTTCGATTCCCGCTGCGTCCTCCTCTCAAACTGGAAGGGGCGTCGCTCTTGGGCGTCTCCTGATCCATCAAGGTGGGGCTTCTGTTGGTCCATTTCTGATAGGATGCACTCTCACTAAAAGCACTTTCAGACGTCACACTGCACCAACATCACTCTCGGTGTTAAAAGTGTAGTGTTACACGGATAAACAGTGTTTATTGTTTTTAAGCATTGTGTATAATACTTCAAAAACTGATTATGTATGATTAAAACTAGTTCAAGTGCTTTCGGTGCGTATGTAGGTTATTCTAATTGTCTGTAATAGCTCGTGATTACGTTTATAAGTACGAAACTCTGTCACTCAAAAACAATGTTTGTAGGCGTTTCGCGATCTATATATATATATATATATATATATATATATATATATATATATATATATATATATATATTAGCAGCGTTACAAAGTTTATATATATATGTCTATATATATAAATATATTTTGAAGAAGATCAATGTGTAGGTTACTATGCTAAGGAAAGATTGTAATTTCGTACACTCGGCTTCGGTGAGTTTAGCCGCACATTGTTATTGTGAACTTAACTTTTGATTATGAATGTAGTGTGTGTGTAAGTTCCGGGTATGTTTTTGTGTTGCGGTGGTACGCTGTTTCCCGGTGAAGAATTATTTTACGACTCACTTGGAGTTTTGAATTTTTAGCCTGCCGAACTTTTTGGATACGCCTCTAACGGTGTCTTCGATTTCGTCTCTGCTCTCTTATTCGTTAACTTATTTTGGTGTCCTAAATTTTGATTCTCTTGGTCTCCGCCTATTTACGGTTTTCGGGCGTCGTTTCTCTAACGTACGTGCTTCCTTCAAATTTCACATGTTATATCGAAAATTTTTATGAGAGTTGATTTGGCTCCTAGTCGTCTCGTGCGTGGTTTTGGACCATTTCACAGTTCTATGTTAAAATTTTATCTTGGTTCTGAGTGGCGACATATGGTCTATGCTGTGATTTTGACAAATTCGCAGAGATTATATTTCTACTTGGATTCTATTCAACGTGTTAGGACTTTATTATTTTTCTCAATTTCACAAAAAGATGCTAAAAGCTGTTTTGTTCTTCTTTCTTGCTTTCACGCCGGGAACTCTGCTGTGTGTGGTCTACGTATGTGGCTTAGGCAGTGGTATTGAGAGACAATGGAAGGGTCTTTCAACTGTCCTCGCCGCACGGACAGGTATACAGAAAAAAATAAAACATGTTACTTCTCGGATAGTAAGGGAAAATAAAGAGAATGTTCTTTGGCTCTTTAAACAAACAAAAATGAAAATGAAAATTATATTCACTAATGTCCATAATTATACGCAAAATTGAATTTAAAAGATTTATTTAAAAATTAAATAAAAATGGTAATGATGCAACTGTCACAGTTATCCCCCTCCTAAGATGGAGCAGATGATGCAACTTAGTTGAAGCAGATCTCCATCCTAAGAGAAACTTTGTGATTGACATTGCATCATGAATTCTAAGTACAAATTGAGCATTGCATAAAAATCCGAACCCTAGTCAGAAATTTCAAAGTTCACAAAAATATTCTGAAGTACATGAAAATTCTATCCCTAATTTTGAAGTTCATAGAAAAGTTGAAGTACATAAAAATCCGAACCCTAATGGTTTTTACCTCGTGTGCTCTGATCTTCAATCTGGATTATAGGTCTCAGGTATCGAGTTTGTGGTCAGTTCAAGCTGCTGGACACAAGCTTATGAGGCATGCTTTAAATAACATATGACATCATTCTTGTCTCTTGGAGTTCTTCCTTATTTTATCTGCGCGGGATACGATTTCTTATTCTTCTTCCAAAGTTCTGGCTGCCCTAGGTAACAAAACAACAAAACAACAGTATTATATAATCTTCAGCGTCTTGTATCATCGGGAAAGAGAGCATTGGTTACAGAGGGTGGCATGGAGCTTCAATTCCTCCATGTGCGAGGGCAAAGCCACTGCTCGCACTTCTGCTTTTATTCTTCGGCCATGATTCTTCTTCAGTAACAAAAGTTTAAAATATAAGGAGAGTAAAATGATTAAGGCAAAGTTCCATGTCGCAACCATTCAATTGTGGGAACTTGCAAACATCTTGGTGGAATTGTCATCTGCTCGCAGTTCGTAGCTCACTATTCTTTGGCTCGGCGCGTTTTCGCAGGTATCATCACCAAGGGGGAAGGGGTGCGTTGAGTCTTTGCTCTAAACGCAAAACTCCACTTCAGAGAGCTCAAATCGGGAATCCTTCTCTACCGATTGCTCTGTATATAGGCACTTCTTCGTGCATAACAAAAATTATATCTCCTGGGCCGTTTTTTAATGCTGGGTTGCGCACATTGGTGAACATCTTTTTCCAATCTTCCTCTGTAATTTTTATTGCCTCACATCCGGTATCTGAAATAAAGTTAAAGTAAATACGCTGGTAAACAATTTCACTTCTGGGCATTATGCGTCCATATAATTCATCTTCTTATTCTTTATGTTTATCTTCTAGGGTTAGCCACTTGGATAAAAGATGCAGTTACATTCAAATGCGCTGTGCCATATACAAAATTCACTTATATTTCTTTAATCAGTTTTCTGCTAAATTTTCTTCTCCGCGCTGATATTTCAGTTTTCAATTCTTCTTTTCTTGCATTATCTTCTTGCAATTCTTCTTCTTTACTTCTTGCATGCAATCATTCTATTTCTGGGCTTCCATTTGTTTTCATGCCATTGTGTATTTGAGGTTGTTTTCTAGCAAGCTGTCACGTGACCTTGACTCGAACCTGGACCGTTGCAAGTCAATTTTTAGTAAACAAATGTCATAGCCGGGCGAATGGTGACAATGCCGATACCATTCTTCTCATTTTCGGGGTTTTCCTCTCTATCATCTGGGTACCTCCAATTGTCATTACTCCCTTCTTGAGTTCTCACCGCTTTGATAGGAGCAATCATTGTATCGTGCCGGCCATCTTTACATCGTGCGTCTAACTTGTGTTCTCCTCTCCTGGTACCTTCATCCTGAACGGTAATACATTGCGGATTTGCTTCGTTCTCCCAGTTATCAACGCTCATGTCTTGTGTTTCATTTGGTCTGACTTGACTGTGAATCTCTTGTCGGTCACATGGACTTCTCTGGCCGTTGTAATTTATCCATGAATCTTGGTCTTCGACTTCAAGTATTCCTTTTCCTTCTACATTTCTGGAGTCTTCTGCCCATTTTCTCCATGGCTTCTGGTGATTATTCCTCCTGCAAAAGGTATGGCGGCGTTGCCATCCTGGACGTTTGTCGTGGAAACATTTCATTCTTGCATCCTTGTGCCGTATTGGCTGTATCCTTGTCTTCCCAGGGACCATTCTTCCACGCAGTTTGCGTTTAATCTTGGATTTCGGAGCGTTCACAGCGTTGGAAACACTTGTACTTATCTCTGCAGGTGGGTCAGTCTGTTTGGCCTCCTGGTGTGTATCTTGCACAATTTCTTCTGATGGGGGTTCCTCCAGTACCACTTCTTCCGGTTCGCTCCTTTCTACTATTTGACTGTGCTCTTCTCGTTCTGGAATAACCTCAGCGTCTTGCATATTTTCCTCGTGAAGTGGTTCTTCTCGAATCTCATCTGTCTCCTGCTTCCCTCTGCGCTCTTCTCGTTCTCTTCTCATTTCTTGGATGTTTTTGTCAAGCTTCTTGTTTACTTCTTTTATTTCTTCTCGTAGTTTTCTTGATTCTTCCTTTTGGTCTTCTTTTTGTCCGTCTAACTTCTTGTTAACTTCTTCAAACTTCTTGTTTATGTTTTCCATGATTGTCCCCAGCATGGCGAACATATCATTATTTGCGGGATTTGTGTTAGAATCGTTCGTCTCTTCTATCCTCGGCGTTTGTTCTGATGCCTGAGATCGTCTTTCCTCGATAGACGCCATTGGTGTGTTTAGGACGCCGCAAGTGACACATTCTAGACTGGAAGATGATGGGGTTATTTCTTGCTCCCAGACATCTCTGCCGCAATCTGGGCAAATCTGTTGCTCTCCCGTGAGCATCTTGGTCCTTATTTCTTCTGTCTGTGCCCGCAGTCTTGGCATCTGAAACTAAAAATATACGGCTTTTGCGCCGAATTATTTTTGCACATAGACAAAAATATATTTATTTATTACTAATTTAATTTTTTAAAACAGTATTCTTGCAGTATACTAATGAAATGTTAAGTTTCGTCGTTTATAATCATACACACACAACGCGTTTACGTTATTTATTTATTATTCATGAAATAAGCCTGAGTGTACGATCTTTTGCAATAATTCCAAAGCATAGTAATTCACACCTTAAATCATCTTCTCTTAAAATTTACTAAATGCTATATTTATCCTACATTAGTATTAATACGTTTCTAGCTTAACCCTATACATACTAAAAATTCAAAAAGTAAACTAATATATGCACACCTTAAATATGAACTAATAAAAGAAAAGTTATTTCTATGTAAATATATGAATGGATATCTTACAAATACATGAATGGTAGCAGGTTCGAGTTGATTTTAGCAACTTGTAGTTATTATCCTATTTCTATTTTCCTCACCTGGTTACCTTATTTTTCTTCTTTTTCTTCTTTTCCTTGTTCAATCACCCATTTTCAATACAAATAAATTCTGCAAACTGAATATTCTCTATTGTTAGCTCAACGTAAACATACGTTACATTCTTCTGGCTGAAAAAGAAATGAAATTGGAGGAGAAAAGAACGTTGATCGTTCCTGGAAGTACTGTTCAACTTCTGTTGAATTTAGTTCGATTCCAAGGCTCATTATGTAGCTGATAATAATCTTAGCAAGTAGTTACTTTTTTTTTTTTTTTGAGGTTAACAATGTAATCGAGTTCTTAAAATAATGGAGTTCTTTGAAGCGTATTCGTCGAGACTGTAAAGTAATTATCGAGTAATTATCGTGTCTGACGATTAATTATCGCATCTAAAAATAAATTATCGAATCTGAAAGTTAATTATCGGGTTTAAAAATTAATTATCGGGACTGAGCGTAAATTATCGAGTTCGAAAATTTATTATCGTGTCTGAAAATAAATTGTCGAGTTCGAAAATTAATTATCGAGTCTAAAAAAAAATTAACTATCGAGTTTAAAAAAATTAACTATCGAGTCAAAAAATTAACTATCGAGTTTAAAAAAAATTAACTATCGAGTCTAAAAATTAACTATCGAGTCAAAAAATTAACTATCGGGTCTCTGTTCGGGCGCCATATTTTGTAAAATTTGAAAAATGAAAAGAGAAAGATGCCGGTGTTGATCGCTTGTAGCGCCAGGTTTTGTAATAATAAAAAGAAAAAAATGAGATGGCGGGTTTTGGGTTCATATTCCGTCTGTCACTATTTATTCCCTGTGCACCACCGTTAAAGTCTCCGTTCCTCGAACTAAAATGGTTTGTGACTCGATAAGGATTGATCTCACGGTTAGGAAATCCTATCTCCCCGCGGTGTCCCAGGGCTTTAGGGAAATAAGATCCCTCTAAAACCGTGTAAGCAAATGAAACTTGATATTATTCGCATACGTATCCTGAATTCACATGCTGCAACGCTGAAAGAGAATTTTGCTCTAATGTTTGGTTTGTGTGAACGAACTAGACTGACTCTCACTTTCCAAGTGGACTGAACAATAATAGTAGTAATAAGAATAAAACCAGAAAATAAACGAATATCAAGAATTTAGAATTTAGTTGAAAATTCTGAAAATCAGTCTAATCCCCACTAGAATCGAGAAATGCTTATATTGCCTAATTTGCCTAACAGATCCTTTGGAAACCAATGTTATGCTTAAGGTTAGGGATACAACTTGTTTATGAAAGAAAAAGCTTACGAATTTGATTAACAATGTAATAAAAGTTTTAATGAGCAAATGAAAACAATAACAAAAAAAATGTTTTCTAAAAAAAATTAAGCAAGCTGAAGGTTAATATTGAATTTTGGGTTTTCTGACAACAAATGTTCAGAATAAGGCATAAGGCCTTAACACAAAAAAAATCAATTTAAGTAAATTACATTGAACTATGTAGTGAATGAATTGTTATCATTAACCTGATAATAATAAACAATCTGTGGAATTGATGTTTATAACCAGTGCTAGATGCAATCTTACATTGTTTACATTTTATATATATGGATTTCCTGATTTACATAGATATCATACCAAACTGGTTAAATTACAATTTTGCATTTGAAAAATACCTAATTATTTGACATCGCATGCTAAGTATATAGTTTACGTTGATTAGCTGATTTATTTTGACTATAACCTTTTTAATATTTACGAGATTAAGATATTACATAGCTAGACGGAATTTTGAATATAATAACCTATATTTTATTCGGGTGAAAACTAAGTATTGAAATGATTTAAAATGAGTTAAACTAGTTGAAGTAAGTGGAAATGAGTTGAAGTAACTTGAACTAAAATAAAATAAATTGAGAAACAAGTCATGACTTTGATTTGAGATTTGTGGGAAGTATGAAAGAAACATAGAATGATCCAAAGGAGTTAAATAAACCTACTGCCTGACTGCTAACTATTTCTAATTATTTAAATTAATAACTGAGAATGAGAATAAGTGCACTAAATATGCACTTTGACATTTACCTAACAAGCATACACTATCAAATACATAAAATCAATGAGCGTAGCATTACCATTTCGTTATGCATAAAGGCTACATATATATACTCATATTAACACAAGTAGAAAATTAATAGACACAAACATATATAGATATATATATATATATATATATAATCATAAGTAAATACATGCATACACACATAAAAATCAAATAACACATGAATATAAATAATAAATGTCAAGACGTCTCTCGAGATTTCTTTAATCTGAATATATTGAGTTTTTCGTGATTTTCTCTTTATCATTAATAGGATTGGTATACGGCCGGACATTTTCACGTATTCCTCTATGTTTGTTCGTCTAGTTTATGCGCATAAACGTCTGATCGCTCGATTGTTAGAGGATCAGACTGACGTAATAATTGCGGCTTTACTTAGCCTACTTCGTATTTTTCATCCGTATTCTACCTGACTGTACTAATGTCGGTTCCGCTTTATTTATAGATTACGTATCTCCAACCAAGAAAATGATTAATTGCGAGACTAGTCGCATATACATCATAATTACTAATTAATCCTTTAGCTCTCTTACGTAACATATATTTGATGACTCATTACAATATTATTTATTAGAGTTTTACTAGTATATAGATCGAAATAGACTCATTTAGTACGTTCACTTCTATGCAAAATTACTTTACAAACACTATAATCTTTGGACAATTGAAACAATGTCTTGAATATATTTTCTAGGAATATCTATTATGTCTTGTTCAAAATTATCTTACAGTTCTCATATTACATGTACATAGCGCAGATGATGCATTTTTATTTCATACAAATTTCCATATGTTAAAGTAAATACTTCTTTCATCGTTAAAGGTCTACAACCTGCCATTCGATCTACTTTTAAATTAACTTTCTTTATATGTTATCAAAAAAATCTAAGTGACAAATAGAGTGATGGCCTAAACTACTATCTCCTTAATAAAAACAACGACATATTCACTAAAGTCACAGAATATATATATATATATATAAGTATCATTGTAAAAAGTATCTCTATTTTTAATAAGCCTTGCTCAAAAAAAAATCTAATTGTTTAGCAATTACAGTTCGAGTTGGAAAATCTTTTCTAAACGCGGTGTAAACACATTAACAGTTTTCAAATAGTTCCGACTTTATATCGCGAACGTCTTGCATTTTATTCAATGACGAAAATTTCCCTTTTGGAATCAACAAAAAAAATAATTTGGATGGGTCCTACCTTTCGCCGTACACACTGCTCTCACCACCAAGCTCACAACACACATACAGATGTCCCTGCGTTTACTGGCTTCCTTCTTTCGTGAGAAGTGTCCTGGATTCGGAGTTCCTCTCTTCGATTCCCGCTGCGTCCTCCTCTCAAACTGGAAGGGGCGTCGCTCTTGGGCGTCTCCTGATCCATCAAGGTGGGGCTTCTGTTGGTCCATTTCTGATAGGATGCACTCTCACTAAAAGCACTTTCAGACGTCACACTGCACCAACATCACTCTCGGTGTTAAAAGTGTAGTGTTACACGGATAAACAGTGTTTATTGTTTTTAAGCATTGTGTATAATACTTCAAAAACTGATTATGTATGATTAAAACTAGTTCAAGTGCTTTCGGTGCGTATGTAGGTTATTCTAATTGTCTGTAATAGCTCGTGATTACGTTTATAAGTACGAAACTCTGTCACTCAAAAACAATGTTTGTAGGCGTTTCGCGATCTATATATATATATATATATATATATATATATATATATATATATATATATATATATATATATATATTAGCAGCGTTACAAAGTTTATATATATATGTCTATATATATAAATATATTTTGAAGAAGATCAATGTGTAGGTTACTATGCTAAGGAAAGATTGTAATTTCGTACACTCGGCTTCGGTGAGTTTAGCCGCACATTGTTATTGTGAACTTAACTTTTGATTATGAATGTAGTGTGTGTGTAAGTTCCGGGTATGTTTTTGTGTTGCGGTGGTACGCTGTTTCCCGGTGAAGAATTATTTTACGACTCACTTGGAGTTTTGAATTTTTAGCCTGCCGAACTTTTTGGATACGCCTCTAACGGTGTCTTCGATTTCGTCTCTGCTCTCTTATTCGTTAACTTATTTTGGTGTCCTAAATTTTGATTCTCTTGGTCTCCGCCTATTTACGGTTTTCGGGCGTCGTTTCTCTAACGTACGTGCTTCCTTCAAATTTCACATGTTATATCGAAAATTTTTATGAGAGTTGATTTGGCTCCTAGTCGTCTCGTGCGTGGTTTTGGACCATTTCACAGTTCTATGTTAAAATTTTATCTTGGTTCTGAGTGGCGACATATGGTCTATGCTGTGATTTTGACAAATTCGCAGAGATTATATTTCTACTTGGATTCTATTCAACGTGTTAGGACTTTATTATTTTTCTCAATTTCACAAAAAGATGCTAAAAGCTGTTTTGTTCTTCTTTCTTGCTTTCACGCCGGGAACTCTGCTGTGTGTGGTCTACGTATGTGGCTTAGGCAGTGGTATTGAGAGACAATGGAAGGGTCTTTCAACTGTCCTCGCCGCACGGACAGGTATACAGAAAAAAATAAAACATGTTACTTCTCGGATAGTAAGGGAAAATAAAGAGAATGTTCTTTGGCTCTTTAAACAAACAAAAATGAAAATGAAAATTATATTCACTAATGTCCATAATTATACGCAAAATTGAATTTAAAAGATTTATTTAAAAATTAAATAAAAATGGTAATGATGCAACTGTCACAACTTTTGGGTCACCACAAGATATTTTTGCTTCAGAAAGGATACCATGGCTGAAAAGTTTAGGAACAGTTGGCTTACAAATGAAGGGTAAGGGGAAAAAACAAGGAATGTCCATTTATGTGCTTTTTCGGGTGCCTTTGTCCTATCTGTTGGTGACTATTGGTACTATTTGACTGTATATGCCATGTATGCGTAGATGTAGAAATGTCCATGTAAAAGGGGCAAAAGATTTAATTATCCCTATTCTTTTTACGCGGTTTTCAATATTAAAACGCCGTTTTCTCGAAAATGCAGTTTTGTGACATTCCTTCTTTTTCCCCCTTACCCTTCAAATGTGATTCTTTCCCTATTTCTCCATTTTCACTAAGTCAATAATTTTTCTCCCTTTCTTCTGTAAACATATATGAGAAAATTTGAGTTTACTGTAACTTTATAAACTTTGTTTTCATCAATTGATCACGTACCGAGAGCAGAAAGAGTTCCATCTTACTCCTTCATCCCCTCCTTTCCCCAAAAAATGTACAAGTAAGAAAGTAAGTAAAATCAAAATAAATAAACTACAGAAAAAAATAATTAAATAAACTCTTCTAAAGATAGTAAATAGGAACACAGGATTCCATACGGTAAGAAAAGCTATTTATCCTTTTATGATATGCAACCATCATTTCAATGCTACTGTGCAGGTTGCATACAAGCCAGGAATGTTATTTGAATTTAGACGGGATATGGATAACTACTCGTTAGTCACCGTTACCCGTTAAGATGTTAACGGATTGACTCCATTAACGAACTCATGATGTCTATTGCAAATAAAAGAATTCAAAAATTCGTTTTAATTCAACAGTCATTGTGTGGAATGATTGACGGACGGTCATACTACTGTAACATTGCAATTTCATGTGCCATTGTGATTCTAAGAAAACATATAAATAAATTCGTGTATTAAAATTTAAATATAAATATTTTACAACTTTATTTTGTTCTTTTTGATCTTTCTGACTTCATGTTTCTCATTTTGCTTTTTCTTTCTTCTTTTTTTCATTTTTCGAATCAGAATGTATCAAAAAGACACATAGACCAAACATAATTTGGCAATTTACAAGAAATAAAAGAAAATAATACCAAAAAGATCTATAGCCTTTCTTGCTTAACATAAAGAAAAAAACGTCTTTAGGGTGTGCATGTGACACATGATGGGTTCAATAACGTCGCAACAGTGTGTACTTTTTTCTTGGTGACCCTGTATAAACATGATAAAGAAGTTATATATTGCAAAGATTTTGGGCTTTAGTGTATATATTTTGCTTTAACTAGTCAGAAATTGCGTTCTAGATTAATTGTTTCTTTTGGTGTTGCAGGAATTATGACAATTACGGCATTTATTTAAAAATATATTTACTACATTCAAGAAATACGACAAGACTTTGTAGTTACCTCATGCATAATTTCTTAATACTATCTATAAAAATATGACAAAAAAATTTTACTGTTAATTTGATGACTGTGTTACAGGCAATAACTTAGAGAATGCAACGTTGCTGCATAAAGAAAAAAGAGAAAAACAGCTTTGTGAATGCCTAGAGCCGGAAATATCACACGTGAATGTACCAAGATAAGGTTGAGCGCATGTGTTAATTAACACTATGTAATATTAGATGTGAAATGACTATAAAACAAATCATTGCACACACAGAATTATAAATACAATTTTATGATTATGTAATACTATTATGCTTTTTGCGATTTGTAATAGCTATATTGTCTCATTCCTTCTTCGGCAAAGAATGATGAAGTTTTTGAGAAATTACGGTGACTTTAAATACGGAAGTAGTTAGTATTTATTAACTTCAATGCAATGCGTGTATTATGTGTAGGATGTATTAAGTTAATATAAAGAGTAAGCTCCTTTTTTTTTCAAAAAAAGGGAAGAAAGAAAAAATAATAAAATTGATATTAAAAGAGATGTTCCTTTATCTGAAATACGAAATATAAAAGGGAACCGCGGTTACATTGGTGTTTAGGAGTTCTTGGTTCGATCCCAGCTACCGCCGAATGAACTTTGTGATGAACAAACACATGCATTTTCTAGAGGTTCTCCTGTTTTCCTCCACTTTCTTCAATCCGCCAACATCACCCATCTAGTTATCACCGTCTCTCTTAGCATATTCGTGGGATGTTAAACCAAAAAGATACATAAAAACTCAACAGCTAGTGAATTATACCTATAGATTAGATTAAACAATGTTTGGAAGATATGGTTAAGCGATATCCGGGTATGAGTACTGAAACAAAGTTCTCAGAAAATATCAAAGTTCGATGAATGTACTAAGAAACAACTGAAATATAAAATAATACATGAATATAGATCAGTGGTTCTCAACTTGTTTTGACTGACGACACACTGCTCAATGTCTAGGACATCGCGACACATTTGTTTGGTATTTTTATTATAAATAATAACTACAATAGTGAAACCAGTTAGTTTTTATAATAAGTCTATATAGCACTGAGCCGTATTGTTACTGCTAGAGGTGTTGACTGGTACACTCTGTCTCGATTTTAACTAATTATTTATTAAATTCTTCGTGATTTTTTAAATTCTAAAATTTCGCGTCACACCTTATGGGACTTAGTAACACACTAATGTTTCGCGATACATCGGTTAAGAAACACTGATATAAAGAGTTATCGAGAAATCGTTACCGCATAGAAAGATATCAAATTTTAAAGAAATGATCAGATTGGAATATAAAAAGTGTAGGATAGAAATATTCCAAAAAAAATACCATATAAAAAGTATTGAACATAGATAGTGACGAAATACAAAAACTCGATTGATGTATCAAAATTTTATTCTTTAGGCTAGGGATGTGCAACTTGGAATAGTGGACGGGCCAATAACATAGCACTAAATGGCGTCGCGGGCCTCACTGTAGGTATATCATTTTTACGACAATTGAATAGTATAATATTAAATGATGGAACATGTTCATCGTAATTTACATCACAATAGCACAAAACAACTGTTATACTGGTAACCAAAATATTTACTCACTAAAGAGGAGCAGAACAATGTATTTGGAACTTTGTCGATACATCTAGCAATCCTTATACCGAGGGAAATTTCCTCCAAGTAAATGCGCTTGCCAAGTGCTTGTCTTCAGAGCGTTACCACGTTTCGCACTGTGTTATCGATGGAAAATTTCCAGTTCACTCTTAACAGGTTTTGTAAAAAAGGAAAATTATAATACTTATTGTTTTCAATAACTGACCAGAGGGCCGGAAGACAGGATTAGGCGGGCTGCATATGGCCCGCGGGTCGGCTGTTGCACAAGCCTGCTTCAGACAAAAGACGGACATAAAGAGGAGTATCGAAAAATCATTGTTGGTACAATGTTAACATTCGAAAGTTACATTATAAATTTAGTATGATTTTTTGAAATTTTAAATATAGATGTCAACCAAACCAAACATCAAAATTCGCTAGGTACTTCGAAAGAGTCGGTAGATATTATCAATATAAAGAAAAATTTGGTAATATCAAAAAATAACAAATATTGATACCGACAAAATGTAAAAATTCTTCAGACTGAATTTTTTAAAGTACATCGTTTTCCTATATCCACTAAATTATATTGTACACTTAGTATGTATGTATTTCTAGCCAAAAATTTATGTTACTACCTATAATTTTTTTTCGGTACAAAACCTTCTAGAGTCTTGGATCTTTAATTCATGAAGTTATGTAATAATGGATGATCGTATTGCATAAAACTAAATGGCACTGAGCGTAATAATTGTATATTTTCTAGAATTGAATGATGTAACGAATGTACTTAAAGATCACCGAATGAAACAACCACACAAAATAATGTCCTCGTTGGTGTACCACTTTCTCATGCCTCCCAAAACAATAACATTGCCCTTAACATATTTGGTAACATCCCAATAACAAACGTGCTGGTGACGATGGAAACTTTGTGATAGATTTTTGTTCTGTGCAGAGTTTTATTTTTGTTTAGACAAGTTTATCAAATGTGACAACCCATTAAGATTAATAAACTCATAATTGGCAACTTGGTTTATTTATTTACTTCTTTCCTAGTTTGTTATACTCTCACATTTGATGACATTTATTCTGCAAATCGTGACGCTACTAAATTACGAGAATCTATGAAAAGAAGTGCTATATACCAATTTACTTTTTTCCAATAGATAGAGTAGTTCAAATATTACATAATCACATTTTTAGTCATTTCAGTAGACTTTCTCCTTCCTAGTAGAGCAAACGTAAGCAGATGATTTACCCTCTCACCCCTGGTAAGTATTTATATATATATATTTTTAATTTCTCAGCATGTGTTATGTTTCCTGGCTTTCAGAGCCTGTTTTAGCTCATTCAAGCTATGATGTTTCCTTTCACACGTTTTGTCTGTTCATGTTGTATTCTTGATTAAAAAAATGGTTAATCCATTTGGCCCGGCGGATTACCCGGCCCAGCCCTGCCAGTTTCAAGTAATATCAAACTTGACCGGGCCCTAACCGTGTCGGAGAGAAATGCTATAGGGCTGAACCGGGCACATGTATTTCTGGGCCGAGCACTGAAGGACGGATCGGAAACTAATGTTGTCACCCTATGTTAATCGTAATGTGTTTGGGAGACTGACTTTTTATTTAAGACTGTAAAGTACTGTACTACTACTACTATTACTACTTCTTCTACTATTACTACTACAACCACTGCTAATACTACTACAACTGCTACGACTTCGCGTCACAGTTGACATGTCTGGTGGTACAGAATTTACCTTCTAAGTACAGAAAAAATTGGAGAAATGCTAGTTATTATGGCTGGTCTGCGTAGATTGTGAACCGATGCTTGATCTACGAGGGGTAACGGTACCTAAGTAGGTAAAACACTTACATCTGGTCGTAGAGGTCGTCGGATCGATCCCTGCTCGCGCTATGTGAGCTTTGTGGTTTACAAACGCCGTGTGTGAGAGAGAGTTTTCGGGGTGGTCCCGTTTCCTTCCACTGTTTTCATTCCACCAATTCATCGCACCGTCATCCATACGGCCTGAGCCGTACTTACCTAAAGAATGTATGATAAAGTCAAGTTTTTGACATACTAAGTAGAATTTGGAATGCTACCATTAGAGCAAGAAGGACGAAACCGTGACTGGCATGTTCATAATATCAGTACAATTTGTAGTAATCTTCAATTAACAAAGCAGATATTACAAAATGGTGTTACATGTTCCTATATTGTTTATAGTATGATGCTACAAATATGATAGCAAAATATAATGATCAAATAAATCACCAAACACCAGGGTCGATTAGGTGTTCCTGAAACGTGGCTCAGTGACACATTGTTCACCTCTGGTGCATGAGATCCCTGGTTTGATCCCAGCTCGCACTAAGTGAACTGTGTGATGGACAAACACCTTGTGTATAGGTTCCCTCGGGGTTCTCCCGTTTCCTCCCACTTTATTCATTCCACCATGTCATTTATTTCTCATTATCACCGTCTCCTTTAACCTAACCGGCATAAACGTGGGACGTAAAACTCAAAGATTTCATTTTCATTTTTTGTGCTCGTATTACTAGTAGTAGCAGTAGTAGTATTCGCTGTCATATTAGTATAGTAATGAGTAGTAGTAGTAGTAGTAGTAATAGTAGTAGCAGTGGCAGCAATAGTAGAATTAGCACTAGTATTCTTAATTGTAATAGTAATAGTAGTGTTAGCAATAGTAGTTGTAGTATTAGTATTACATACGGTGTAGCAGTTTTACGTATCTTCTCTGTAACTCGTAACGCACTAATGAGTGTAGTATAAGGGTGTTAGGTCCATGAGCTGTATTATATAATAAACATAGCTGGACAAAGCAAGCTCAGATACCAAATATACAACAGTACGTTGTATATTTTTTTTACTTGTAAATCATTATTTTCTTGTAATTTTGGGTCGTAAGGTATTTTAAATATGTACTAGGCTGATTCTACTATTAGAAAAAGAGAAAGAAAAAGAAATAAGTTAGTTATAATGCCAATATAAAAAGATATTCAAATGTTTTAAATAATATGATTTTGGACGTCGTTGTCAGGATAACCGAAAATAAATAGAGCTAATCAGTTTAACGAGGTAGACATATTGAAGAAAAAGTGTGTAAACGTAAAATGTACACTTCTCAGTTATGATTATTAAACAAAGTGTGAAAACAGATAAATAAAGATGTTTTAATGGTTTAATATTAAGGATAAAGAACCAGTGATCGTTGTAAATTGGTGCCTAAACACCGAGAGTGGGTTGTATCGTTTGGAAGTACAGTAAAAGCGATCAACATTGAGCCTGATATTAATCGTACTATTTTGAGAAGTGGCAAGATTATATATAGAAATATCATGAGTGATACAGATAGTGGAACGATTGACAATCAAACTATTCCTATTGTAATGAATTCTCCAGACAACATGTTAGAAGTCTTAAGACAAATATCACGACAAAGTAAGGATCAAGCTCAGGACCAAGCTCGACGTAGTGATGAACAGTTTGAAAAAATGAATCAACAATTTGAAAAACTGGACCAAAAGGTGAATCAACAAGCTCAACATTTTGACGAAAGATTAGAGCAATTGCAGCATCGTAATGATGGCATACAACAGATGAATCAGCAAATTGTAGCCAAATCTGAACGCTATGATGAAGAAATGGAAAAGATAGTACAGAGATGCACCGAGGTTCAAAACTCTGTAGATATTATAGAGACTGTGGTAAATGAACACGCCAACCAAATTAAGCAGTTACAGGATGAAGTGAATTTCATCAAAGAGAAGTGTATACATGCAAGTGCAGTGCATAATGGTGGGCACATGGATAATGTACACCCTACTTGCATCGGTTTGGAATCTACACGTCATCGTCATCCCAGAGCAACTCTTGAATGTAATGAATCTTCAAACTGTACTGAAGATAGTACCAAAGGAGAAAGGAGAACGAGGCAATCATCCAGGCAGAAACGTAACCACAGGTATTTGAAGGTCAATACTGGTAAACCTTTGCGATTCAGTGAAGTAAAATCACTTACTAAATTTAGTGGTGTACCAGAAGATACGGTGTATACCTGCGAGGGGGTTCCTAGAAAAATTTGAGGATGAATGCGAATTGATGGGTGTAGACGAGTCTCAATTTTTAAAGTTACTACCACATATATTATTGCCGCCTTCTCTAACATGGTTTAAGGCAATTAGGAATAGCCTCCGTACATATTCTGACTTTAAGAACGCTCTGGTATCTAATTACGAGAACGATTTTATGATAGCAAATAGGGATGCCATACTGAGAACGAAACCATTCAATCCTAAGGTTCATAAATTTGTGACTGAATTTGTGGTTTCTACATATAACGAATTAAGATCATTAAATCCTAGTCATCCAGAATTCCGGATCATTGCTTCTATTCGAATCTTACTACCTTTTAGATTACAGCAATTATTAATGTCCGCACAGTGTGTTAATTTTAACCATTTGATTATGCTTGTCCAAAATTATGAAAATCAATCTGTTATGCAAAATGGTAATAGAGGGTTGGATAGAAGTCAAGGTAATTCTGGTCGTAACCATGTACAATATGCTCCGATTCGCAACTTAAATGTACAAACTGAGAATACGTCTAACTCGTATCGTTTTAATAGTAGAATAAATGATCATAATGTTAATGGTAATCAGACGCAACCTAATCGCAGAAATGGGAATAGGAATTTTAGAAATAGTAACCGGAATTTCAACAGGAACAACAATCATCGCATGTTTACACAAAATCGATTTACAGATGGCAGAAATTACATTAATAGAAATCCGAATGCCGTAACAGTGCATAATCGCTCAGAAAGTACTCAAGATTGTGGGATACAATGTAATTTAGCTTAGTCAAAACTTTAGTTCCTCCTGAAGTTATAACGAAAGCTAATGTAAAGAACTTTTAACAGAAGGAACTTAATATGCTATTTAATCTTTGATATTATATCCATAATAGTAATTGCTCAATTTTATGTTAACATATACCTATGTCTTAATGTTATGTATTTTATTTGATATTTGTATTTCATACTATTCAGGTGTTTTCATATGATTGCAAAACAAAATATTAATCGCATTATTCATGTTTCATGTTATAAAGTATATTTGAAAGCATCTTTGTAATGCGAGAATATATATATATTGAAGTTAATAATTTATGTTTTCTATAAGGAATTTATATTTAAACAATTTTTACTTTTGTGTTCTTGTTACATTCGAATTATATGCTAATATTATAAATGTTAAAGAATAAAAGATGATGTTTTTAATGTAAACGTATGAAAGTCATGACCATTATGTAAAATTGATGTCATGCATTTCATGGAAAGAAGTACGAGTAATGAAAATCAAAATTTATACGTTTTTCAAAGAACTTCGAATTTAAATGTTATTACGGATTCAGTTTTAATTTGCCTAGAATATATGTACATCAACATCTTTAGTTATTGGCTCAAAGTAAATGATTTAAATTTGTTAACAATTAACCTTTTTATTGCCCATTACGGACTTAAATTAAGTGACCGAAATTTTTTGTGTGCCTTGTAATCAACGATTATAATGAAATATAATTAATAATAGTGTTTTAATGTAAAAATAAGAAAATGCATGTGTATTATGATATGGTATATTTTGTATGTACGAGGGGCATATAAGAAGTACCTAAGGTTAACGGTCCAGGGTTCTTTTTCTTTTTATTGAATAAATAAATAAAAAAGTCCGTCGAGCGCCATAATATACAACAGTACGTTGTATATTTTTTTACTTGTAAATCATTATTTTCTTGTAATTTTGGGCCGTAAGGTATTTTAAATATGTACTAGGCTGATTCTACTATTAGAAAAAGAGAAAGAAAAAGAAATAAGTTAGTTATAATGCCAATATAAAAAGATATTCAAATGTTTTAAATAATATGATTTTGGACGTCGTTGTCAGGAAAACCGAAAATAAATAGAGCTAATCAGTTTAACGAGGTAGACATATTGAAGAAAAAGTGTGTAAACGTAAAATGTACACTTCTCAGTTATGATTATTAAACAAAGTGTGAAAACAGATAAATAAAGATGGTTTAATGGCTCAATATTAAGGATAAAGAACCAGTAATCGTTATAAATAGACATACAGAATAAGGATATAGAAAATAAACCTTGGGTAACCTTTCACACACTTTTCTCATTCGAAAAGGACAAATAGACATTGCAATGTTATGACGACATATTTCTCATTTTCCATTGCATATTGAAGGATTGACTTGACTTATCAGACCTGGTTGTTCTCAGGCTGGTAACGGCACGTTTGTGTTCGGCCCGTTTAGAGCGCGGTCATTTTAGGGTCCGGCCCGTTTGTGCCAGGCCCGAAGAGAGTCCGGCCCGTTCTCCGTCAACTCTAGATCCGGGCCGGGCCGGGTCGGGTCGAGCCGGGCACAGAATACAGATCTAGCCGGGCAGGGTCTTCGGGTATGGGTTTACAGGGCTCTGGTAGTAAAACCTTTTTGTCCCTGGCCCAGTGAAACGAATGCTTTGTTCAATTTCAAAGTAGTTAAAACATGAACTTAATTAAATCCATGATTTATGTATTCAAGTTTTTTTTTCAACTTTTGAATTGCTATACTCAGAAGTTGATGAGAATAATTATATATCTAATTCTGTGAAAAAAGCAATCTATAATATTCCCGGGACATTTAAGCGTCCCGAGAAATGTTTTCGGGACGCCGAGACTAGATCTCGATTCCGTGACATATTTCAACCCTATGCAAATATTTAATATATTATATTTTAAAGTAAGTGAGACCTTTGTGTTTCATTATTCCAAATTTTGGACCATTTGTCAATTACGAGTATAGTTGCGCACGAGACGAAACCGGATTTTCGTGACAAAATTCGAGACGAAACATTACTTTCATGACACAAATTCGAGGGAGATATTACTTTCACGACATTTTCGAGATGAGGGATCCCTAATTTACACAACACAGACATCGCTTTCATGACACATTTTTGAGACAAGATAAAACTTAGGCCATGTCCCGTGCATATCTCTTATTAGGAGCCTATAGTGATTCATGAACATGTTATTTTTGTATTCTTCAATGTAGCAGTTTACTCCGTTTTACGTTATGTATTGAAAGTTACAAAAACAAATTATATTGATCTGATGTGATAAACAGAATTTAAAAAGAAATTCGAAAACTCAAGTTTTGCCTAATGAATTCGATATTTGCCGTATAACTTTCCTCTTGTCATAGCTGAAATCCCGAACGTGCCACACACCCTATAGTAACGGCTCTGAAGAGCCCGTCAATGTAGAAAACAAGATAGCAAAATCTCTCGCCACTCTCATACCCAGCACCTTTCTCTTACTAGACTTATAGCCTTAGAAGAACAACGAATCTGATGATAGAACAGATAGACATTCTTTTTAACGCCTATTCATTCGTTCCTCAAGTAGATATTTTTGCTTACCTATTTCTTCCTCCATTGCCCCACCATCATGTAGCACCCTAGTCCTCATAAGAACAAAATGAACAAGTTCCCACTTCCCTCACTACCACAACCGTTATTATAATTAATTTTTTATTATATATGTTATATATGAATTTTTATACATAAAACTTACATTAGAATCAATACAATACAGGTTCTGACGGGATTAACTCCCCCCCCTCGCCCACACAAACACACACTGTATTATTGTTTATTTTCATTCAAAAATAAGAAAAAATCACCACGTAAAAATGTTACCTGTAGACATATGGACCAATTTCCCGTAGCTTCAGTTTCTCTTTTCCTCTGAGGAAATGTTCTGGATTTGTAACATTGAAAATGTAGACTTTATGTAATAGAACAACAGGTGGCTTTCTCCATAGTTGAAACACTTCAGTTCCTGAGACAAGTTTCACATGCTGAAACGAAAAGAGGGAGAAAAAGTTTTATTCCAAACTTAAATAATGACTATTGTGATTAATATTTTCATTTAATCTTAAATTGTTCTCAAATATATCTGTACATTACATGTTAAACACCCAGAGGAGGATCTAGCCCAGGCAGGGGACCTAGCCCTCCCCAATTATTGAGTGACAAAACTAATTTAAGCTATTATTTATATTTTTTTGAAAGTTTACAATAAATTCATGATATTCCTATCATAGCCTGGCTTCTGGTTGCTCTCCTCCAGTTTTTATCTTCTAGATCCACCACTGTGAATATCATAAGTTAACAAGATAGTTGTTTCAAACTTAACTCGTTCGCTGTCACTTGACGCCATACGGCGTCATTCATACCTATTGCTGTGTGCCATTGACGCCATTTGGCGTCAAGAGGTAGTTATTATTGTAGAAATTCTCTGTTAAGTGTCACGCAGATATGGAGCTTTTATACTCTGGTGGCACAGTGTTTGCCTGGTCATTTTCTGTGCCGTGCTTGGTTTTCTCTAGATGTGGCTAGTTTGTTGCAAAAGGCTAAATCTTGCGAAAGTGTGGGTAGCACATTGGGTTGGGGTACTGAAATGAAGGTAGCAGCGAAAGAGTTAATTCATAAATTTCAACTATTATTAGCTTCCTTAAATATAATAAAAAAGGGATATATATTTCGTCAATATTAAAAGTACTGCAGTTTTTCTTCAGCGACGTTATTTGTGGAAGAGCAGGGGAGCTGAGTTTTAGAAACACATGCTTTTTAATAAATTATAGCATATACAAATATACTAATAAAAAGCGTAAAACACTTATATGGATGGACAATCTTGACCACTTCTGGCAAAATCTGAAATGTCGCTAGTGCTTATTGTACAAAAAGAAGTGTTTCGTTTCCTGTTACGAACTAGAGCAGACTCTCAAACTATGCAAATTCAATACTGAAATAGTTATATTAGATCTATAACTTTCAATTCCAATAAGGAAATAAGGTCAGAGATAGAACTTATTCTTGCGACACTGAAGCTATGCCAAAAAGCCATTTTTTGGTATATCTTACTGTTTTTGATATATGATAGGCAACATTAATGGTGTGGTGATAGAAATTGGCTAAATGTGCTCAGTTGATACTATCTGTGAATTAAAACTAGAAATTTGAACTGGGGATATTTCAAGGGATGTACGGTGGACAGTATGTAACTGCGGTACATATATAGATATATATATTGTGTAATATAAACTAATTAAACAGCATTTTTGAGTGCAAATCGTGAACTATTACTAATGTAAACAAATGTCACAGTTAAGATCGATCATCAACAGTACTAGACACGTTAGTATATTCGAAGTTGCCAGTAGTTTCTTGAAATTAATGGGGTACAAACACTAAATGGTCTAATAGAATCGAAATCGTCAAAAAAAAAAATAGTCAAATACGCTAGAATTTTCATAGTTGTTCGTTTAGATTAAAGAATCTAAGTAATAAAATAATCATGAGTGTTTGTTTAAGGTGCAATAATTCGGTTACACGTTAGGATTTGTCAAAAATAGAGTGTGTGCAGTGGCTGAACTATGCTCTTTGAAAATGTGTTAATTTGAAAGAAGATGTTGTGGCGTATATGAGGTCGAAGATTCAGAAATGGCGATGTAATAACTGTTCGAAATTAAGAAGTAAGAGTTTGTTAGAAAAAATTGTATACAAAAATTTCATTACAGTCAAAACATGCACAAAATGCTGAGTGAGGTAAGTGAGAAATTGTAAATTTAGGGAAAGAGAATAAAGAAACTGAACGTGACATAAGAAAAGTCGCTGAACGTTTTACATAAGAAGTTAATTCAAAACACTGATTTTATCAAAAAACAATGTGAAAAATTGAATTCGTATGTTAAAAAATTCAAATATAAAGAATGAAAATCCGATATTAAAGAAACAATAAACTGAATACCGTTTACAGTTAGATGAGATTATTCAATACAATAGACGTAACTATATTGAAATTTACAGTGTACCCGATAACCAGAATTGAAATACTTTTGATACTGTTAGAAACGTCTGAAAAGCTTTGAACATTGATATCAAGAAGGAACAAAGTGACATTTGTCATAGAATAAAAAAGGTGCCCAATCAAAAAGACAGAGGTATTATTGTTAACTTTTTAAGAAAACGAATAAGGAAAATAGGGTGAAGGAATAGGGTAATGTATAAAGAAATAGGGTGAAGCGAAATTTAAATATAACTAATTTCGGTTTGAGTGTAATGCAGACAACCTATGTTAATCATAATATAACTAATTATAGAAGGAAAATTTTGGACAAGGAATATTTTTTTTAAAAAAGGGGGGTTATACGTTTGTTTGGGTTGATAACGCTGGAATCGTAAAATTAAAGAAAAGAGATAGTGAAAAAAAATATTGTACTACTAAAGACAAGGTATGATGTTTTAAAGTTATAAAATGCCAAAATCTCAGATACGAGCTTCTTAACACATAATAATGACAATAAATGATAGTAATATATTAATATATTACCAAATGTAAGAGGACTAGACACAAAAACGAATTTCATGTTAATAGTGCCGATGCTATGTGTGATATAATAATAGCAACAGAACGTTGGCTGCATAGTTATCCGTAGTTGCGAGTTCATAAGTAATAATTATGTTGGATATGGCGGCGAGAGGCAAATTAGTGGCTATTAATACTATTCATATATCTAATAAAATATAGTTTAAATGTAATGTAGAAATCCTATGTGTCAAAGTAAGTATAAATGGTAATGTACACTCATGTCCAAAATGATTGTCGCATATCTATAACTGTCTTCTTGTAAGAATATAAGTTGATAATGATTTCGCAGGGTACTTTTAATACTGGTACTATGTGTATAATCGGGAAATGTATATTTGTGGTAAATTTCATAGGAAAAGAATTATAAATACGAAAATTAGAATGAGTAAAACAAAATGTTGCTAAATGGACAAGAAAAATTTACTTTCGTTTTATTGTTCTTATTTACTGCTCTTTTGACATGAAATTTGCCACATACATGTTTTTGCCGATTATACACATACTAACACTATAAGGAATACCGGACGAATTCGTTATCAAATTATATTCGTACAACAACATATTTATAGACATGCGATAATAATTTTGGGCATGAGTGTACATACTATGTTCTTACTTACATTCTGCCGTCTTTGAAGTATGATTATTATTTGGGCAACCCAAAAGCATAAAAAGCATAACAGCAATTTAGACATATAGTTGGTACTTTGAACATGGTTGTGGTTGTCTAATGGTCTCGAAGAAACTAATTTTAAAAGCATAATAAAGCATAATTTTAGAAAATAAAGTTTAATTTAAAATATATAGCACAATTTTTGAAAAAATTCTGTTTATCTGCAAGTTTCACATACGTATTAGTATTTTTTAAACAAATATTTACAATGCAAAATCATTGAAAACATAACAATGCAACAATGGAAAGCTCATTTTTATTTTTGTAAACTTTTCGGTTAATCCTTTGATGTAAAGAAAAGAAAAAACGAAAAGAAGAAGAAAACTTTCCCCCAACTAACGAATAGTACACAAGAACTCCACACTATATTGTTATGTATACCTCTTGAACTTGAGCATTTTCTGTACTTTTTGGTGGCATCTATTACTTTCCCTTTCTAGATAGGCCTATATATGCACCTCTAAGACGCAACCAAGTGATAGAAAAAACTGACTCAAGTAAAGCATATCTCTTTACAGTGCATTAACTAGAAAGTTCATTAAATATGAAAGAAACTGGTTGCATCAAATATTAATAAATAGATCAAGATATTTAAAATATTTAATATACAGTAAATATCATACATTATACACGATTAATGAAAAACGATGATTGAAATTAACAATAAAGCATAATTTGGAAAAAAATAATGCATAATTACACAAAAAATAAAACATAATGTGGGTTGCTCTAATTATTATGAATCGTTCTTTAATGCTTGTGATTCTATGGTAGACACATTTACAAAAAATGTAATTATAGTAGGAAATTTTAATCTGCCGCATATTAATTTTCCTACCTATTATCAGGATTATGCATATTACAATATATTTGCAGATTTCGTTAATATGAATGGTTTAAAATCAGTAAATGGTGTATGTAATGAAAATGGATAAATGTTAGTTTTGGTATTAACTAATGTGGAAGAAGTAGCGATAAAATTAACTAGAATTTACAATCCATTTGTTAAAGAGCATATACATCACCGACCTTTAATGCTGGATGTGATATTAAAAATTACGAATCAAGAAATTAAAGATTGGTGTACCAAAATATAACTTACAAAAAGCTAACTTTCTACAGATTTATACAAAGTTTACAAAAGCAAAATTTGAAATACTTGAGAATTGTGATAATGTTGACGAGGCAATAGATTATTTTTATTCTAAAATAAATCTCATTTTTTAATTAAAAATGTACCGAAAGTGATATCCTTAACTAAAGATAAATATCCATGTTGGTTTGCCAGTAAAATAGTTAGTATAATTAAACAAGAAACAAGTATATCGAAAGAGAATTAAATTTTGAGAATATGTTTAATAATGTTTAGACAATTCAGAAAATGTTCTAAAAAAAATAATGAACAAAGAATATAAGAAATATATAAATAATATGGAATAACGGTTGAAGTCGAATATAAAATATTTTCGGAATTTGTTGAGTTGTAAAAACATAAATACTAAAAAATAATCGTAAGAGAATAGTGACATATGGAAAAAATATATTAGCTAATTATAATTCAATTGGGAATTACTTTGCTGGTTTCTTTAAATCAGTTTATGAAAATAAAAAATTTTGTAAAAATTAATACTCTAAATCAGTTAAACAGTTTACGTTCACACACGTTAGTGTTGAATTTCATTACAGTTGAAGAATTTAAAAAATAAAAAAAAAAACAGTTAGGAAGCTCAAGCCGAAGAAAGCTAGTGAACCAAATAGTTTTTCACTTTACATACTGAAAGCTTGTGCAGAAGTATAGAGAAACTACTACGTATTATTTACAATTTAATCATAAAGACTATGACCTATCCAATTTTATGGGAAACAAGTCGTATTTCACCTCTCTTTAAATAAGGAGACATTAGTATGATTGAAAAATAGACCAGTTGGAATTTATATGCTCTGTCTGAATTATTAGAACATTTCATAAAATCGTATCCCAAAAGACCATTTCTAGCTCTCTCTTATCGTTTACGTTCTATAATGATAAGCGTAAGAACTGGAAACGGTTAATTTCTAGCACTTCTGGTTTGAATAGAGAGTTAATGAAGTAGATGAAAACACTTGCTGGGGTGCTCAATCGATTCCAAGAAAAGTCGCTTGTCTCTAACTCTTTTCGTTTTTGCTCTACGGAAATCACTGTCAAATCGGAAGAAGTAGTAAATTTCTACAATTTTCGGTTTTAGTAGACAGATGTGGGTGAAGACGGCATGTTTTTTGAAATGTCGAATCGATTCCAAAAAATCACTTGTTGTTGCTTGTTATTGGCTTTCTTCTATGGTGATCAACATAGAAACCTGAAATTGCTCATTTCTGCTCATTTTGGTTTAAATAAACGGCTAACACATCAGATGGTTCCCATTCTTGGGAAGTTGAATCGATTCAACAAAATCGCTTTCTGGTACCTCTTGTCACTTTTGCTCTGATAGTTGTCGACAGACGGACAGACATATTCTACATATAAGACTTCTGATACTTATGCATAACATAGTTTGGAAGTCTAAAAGTTCAGATAATGGAAAGTGGTGTAAAATTTATAAAATGAAAGACAGCTCTTGATTTTCCTGTAGACTTAAGTTTATAAGTAAAAAAACAAATTAAGTTTTGTTCTATCACAGTTCATGAACAGCTATGGTTGACCAAATTGATTTTGCTTATTTGACAAGTGGTGAGCACATTGACTTCCATCATTTTTATTTCTGAAACTTTTATCTTCAGAAATATAAAACACTAACCTTTAGTTCAAAACAAAGCGCAAAAGATAATTCAAAATATTACGTTTTATTACATAGAAAGTTGGAAAACAACAACTATGAAATGAATACATTTGCAAACTGAAATGGTCCAAGATAATGTGACGAACATTATGGATATTTCTGTAATAAATGAAGCGATGTTCATATTGAAATACCTGCAATGAAGTGCAAGGTGAAAGTTATTGAAAATATTTCTCTTCATAATCTGAAATATAAACTTGTTGAATAGATTAGCATTCCTGATCTTTCACCTCGAAATATAAGCCTTGAGTTCGATTCTTCCCGAATCTGAAAAGTGTCAAAACTTTAAATCTTAATAAACTCAACACAAATTTAACGACACGAGGCTGTAATAGTTATCGAAGCGAACTGACGAAATCAAGGGAATGCCCACCACCTCTTTCTCTATTTGTTTAAAGATCATCATAAATAATATTACATGTCATATTTTAGTTCGAAACATATTGTTATTTACATATATTTTAGAGATAACAGAACTCCCTCGTAGCTATGTGGATAATTTACGGTCTTTTGGTGTGGGAGATCCGGGTTAATTCCCGGCGGAGCTCATGTGGGTCGGATCCCATGTTGAGCTACTGTCAGTGGTCCAAAATCGAACTCTCGATCAAATGCGGAACTATCCTTTAGGTTATCAAGCTGTCTTGAAAGATTGAGTTGTGGAAGTAGCATGTTCACAAGAGAAAGTAAGACAACATCTTATTATAGCCGAAATCAATCACTCGCGTCCGATCATGAGAACTACTCTAAAAGATTACCATAATGAAAAGCGTCTAGAATGTGCTCAGAACGTTAATCTTCCATAAATCTATAGAATATTGTCATCTGCCTGACGAGACTGTGTTCTTTTTCGATCAGCAAGGGAGAATAATATTATACAGGTCGCGTGGAACACGATACATACAATACGTCATCCGCAACAAACATTTTGGACGAGTTCAGACACTTTTCTGAGTGGACGGCAGCTGTATGGCCTTAAGGGATCGTTCCTGGTTTTTAGGCAAGTCAGTGGAAATAACATTCAAGTAACACAAGAAAAAGAGAATGAAATTGAAATAGACAATGTTAATTCAACAACCTATGATATACATAGTGTTAACTACAATATCTCTCAAACTCACAATAGACTGCGCAAATAAATAAAATATATAAAATCAATTTCATTATTGAAAATGAAATTTAAAAAAAAACTTTTGGAATAAACATGTTGAATAAGATATAAAAATTGAAAAGTGTGACATAGAGATATTGACACAAAAATATGAAAAATATCATAAAATAGAAATACAGTATTTAGTCCCGTAATGTGAGTTTGTGTTCGTTGAGGCAGCCTAATTCTTATTCTTTACTCTGTCAATATACTACATTCTATATGAGAACCTTCTATTAACAATACCTTTACAAAATAAACAAATGTAAAATGTGGGAAATCTGACGCTACCGATTTCTGCTTCACTAATTATTAACAATTATAAAATATAGGAAATTTGAATGTACAATTTCCGCTGGGTATTTTTGTTTCCTTTCTTCCTCTCTCTCTCTCTCTCTCTCTCTCTCTCTCTCTCTCTCTACTTTCGAACGAAGAAAGAACAGAAGAAAGTACGGTAATCGTGAAAAAAATCAAACTCGCGATTTCAACGGATTTACAAGTTTCCTAGCCTATAGATACTTGTTTCGTTTATATTTTATAAATCCATTTTTCCATAACAACCCCATACAGTGGTGTGAGTAATTTTTCTGGGAAAAATCGAGAAAGTGTACTCTTTCGGTGTTTTTTTTTTTTTTTTTCAGGCTATTTTCTCGAAAACAACTCAGGTGATTTTGTTCATATTTCATAAATAAAAGATTAGTAATATGTTCCAAACAAATTTCCATAAGAATATCCACATAGGCTAGTTTATTTATTTATTTATATTTAATTTAATTTAATTTAATTTATTTATATTAATTTAATTTGATTTAATTTAATTATTTTAGTTTCGTGAATTACGACTTCTGCGATTTTGGTACCCTTTCCGGGGCTGACATTTTCTGTGATCTTGTGCTGGCCGAAGTGGATATTCAACTGAAAAATGTAGGCAGATGTTAAGTACACAACAAGATGTTGAATACTGAAAAGTTGAAAAACGAGAAAGTAAGAAATCTTTTTTGTTGAGAAATTCGAAGAAAAATACTCAAAAGAGGAAAGAATAGGTGCGGGTAGTAACAGACGGTAAGAGGCACCGCCCGCTGGAGTTACCCGCTCTCCTCCCGCTATACAGGATGGAGCGGGTGGTGGTAAGAGCATATTAAACTTCGCGTACAGCAAGCTGCAGAAGAAGTAGTAGTTTACCACAAACACAGAACGACTAAAAAAAACCGTTACAGAACCGATGTTGCAGAAAATGAGGGAAAGGAAGACATGGGAACAGGTTGACACAGAAAAGGGCAAAATAATGTACAGGAAGTTGAACAAGGAGCTCCGAAGGGAAACAAACAGAGAAAAAGAAGAGTTTTACGAAAGAAAATGCGAAAACATAGAAGAATTAGAAAGAACTGGAAAATATGAGGAAATGTACTAGTACAAGAAGGTGAAATCTATGAAACTTCTGAAGAAACAAGGGAGTATTACGATGGCAATGAAAAATAAGAATGGGAAGATAGTCAGTGAGAGAAATGATATCTTAGGAATATTAAAAGCATATGTTGAGAACTCACATGAGAATAGGGATAGACCATGTAGCCTAGATGTTAAAACAGAAAATGAAGTAGGCAGGGATGATAAAGGATTTAGTATTCTTCAGGATGTGTTTGAAAAAGCTATATCCGAGATAAGGAATGGAAAGACAACCGGAATAGATAATATACCAATCGAATTCATTAAGAATAAGGGAGACAAGGGAAAGCAAGAATTATTCCGACTTTGCAATGAAATATATGAAACAGGAGAGTGGCCAAAAGACTTCCTGACGACGATCAGAATATCGATGGCTAAGAAATCAAACCCAAAGAGATGTGATGATTATAAAACTATTAGTCTCATATCTTAAGCAGCAAAAATCTTGTTTCGAACTCTGAACAGAAGATTGTATGGAAGAATAAATGAAAAAGTTGAGCGGGAACAGTTCGAGTTCAGGAGAGGTAATGTCACAAAAATGCAATAGGATTATTAAGAGTGGTCATTGAAAGGTTTATTTATTTATTTTTTTTTTTTAAAAAAGGCAGGAGTGTGTGTGGTACTTATTTATCTACCAAAGACATTTGACGGGACGGCCTGAATTGGGACTTATTGTTGGAGGTTCTATAGAAGGTTCGATTGGAATGGAAAGATCGAAGACGCATGAACCAACAAGTAAGTGTTAGGATAGGGGAGGAAATGACAGAGGAGAGTGCAATTAGAACTGGACTTCGACAGGAATGTTATCTCTCACCAACAATATTTAATATCTATCTAGAAGAGATACTGAAAAAGAATCTACAAAATGAAGACATTTCAGTAGGAGGTAGAATGGTTAGGTGTATACGATTTGTTCTTACGGAATCTGAAGAGAAGATCAATAACATGTTAGAAAACTTGAGGAAGGGCTGTGAAGAATATGGGATGAAAATAAATGTTAGAAAGACAAAATTACTGGTGATTGGAACGAAGTAGTCGACGTCAAATGTAGGAGGGGAGAAAATAGAATAGGTGACTAGTTTTCGATACCTAGTAGTATTATTAGTGATGGTATGAAGTGTAAACATGAAATCAAAGCAAGGATAGGAATGACGAAAGAAGTCTTTAAGAAAGAAGCGGTTAGCATAAGCGTCCATGGCATGGGAGGCCCGGGTTCGATTCTCGGCGAGAGCTCATATGGTTCGAATCTCACGTTAAGCTGTAGGTCCACGTCTCACATAGCCTTGCTACTGAAAGGGACGCTAAAATAAAAATAAAGATTAAAACGTATAAGAAAAAAGCCGTATTTAAAAGCACACAGACAACGCTTTTATAAAATTCACTAAAAAAGAGAAATTATTATTATTTATTAGGCTAATTCATTGTTGTTTTCTTATTAACAAAAGTTTAGAAAAAATACAATACAAATTAGACTTTATATGAGGTAAAATGAAGAAATAGGACTGAGATATTGATATTGGGCGCATGCGTACGTACCACTTCCCTATAGCCATAAAAATCTTAGCCTCAATTTCTGGAAGATAGCCCAATTCTTCGAGCATGATGGCTCAGTGGCACTGTAGCTCACTTCTGGTGCTACAAATTCCGGGTTCAATTCCAGGCCATATGGATTTGTAGGGGACAACATGTCCCTGTTTTTTCTAGTTTCCTCGCGCATTCTCATTACACCAAATATTCCATATTCATTTACTTATTAATCATTCGTCTCTTTTAGCCTAAAGGGCATAATGTGGGTCGTTATAAATGTGTTTCATTAAAAACCCTACGGCATGGAATAAGCCATTTTGTTAGAGTAATCCAGAAGTAGTTTACTTTTGGAAGAATGGTTCTTTTCAGACAATTTTCTTAAAAATGACTTAGATGATATTATTTATATTTCATGAGTAACGTTGCATTATCTAATTCTAACAGTAAGATTTGGCATAAGTATTTTTTCTTGTAAAAATCAACACAATGTAGGTATCTTATTTTGGAGACTGACCTTTTATTTCCAATTTTTTTCCACAAAAGCGAGTAAAGCAATCTTGCACATATTTCATATATAAATAGTTAAGTAATAACTGGAACATGACAAGAAACGTTAACGAGAAAATGTAGTGTGATGGTTCCGTCTTTTTATATTAAAAAAAAAATGTAAAATCATGTGCCAAAAGTTCCATGTTACCTTTGAGTACGACTATCCACGAGAGGAGACGAGACAGAACTTATCCAATAGAAACATATGTGTTTTCTGAGACATCATATCAAAGACAAATTTTTGAGACGAGATAGCCTCAATTCTTCAATACCCTTCAAGCATACGTATAGTTTCAAATTTCTCCTTTAAGTATTGTTTGAAACATTTTTCTTTTTTGCTACATGAGAATAATAGCTGCTTCTGATATGCTAGTGCGTTTTGACGTTGGATATTCCCCAAAATATTCCCAATCTTCCCCAGTGACGATGACAAAAGTCTCTCTCTCTCTCTCCTTTTTTTTTTTTTTTTTTTTTTTTTTTGCATGTATTTTACATTCAACCTTGCAGGTGACTTCTGCACGATCTCAACCTTTGATACTTATCAATTAATTCTATCTAATATACTTCCTTTTTTTCCGTCTTCATTCAGACAAGAAAATTACCCTTGATATAACAGGTTGAGAACTTCTTTTACTCTTATGTAAATGCATAGTCACTACCTGAAAGGTTTTGTTTCAAGAAATATATTTTTCTTTCTTTTTCTAATAGAATCTTCCTACCTTCTTAAATGCTCCGCTGACTCATGTCTGTTCCCAAGTGTGTTTCACCTGCTTAGTATTACTGCGACTTTGGCACCATCACGTAAAAATTTTCCTTCCACCTAAATTTATTATTGCATCACTTCCAAAAGTGATGGTGACATTTTTTTTTAAATGCACTTATGTAACGCAATAAGTAATGGGTTTTTCAAGATTAAAACTATTACTCTAAATTTTCTTTTGTGGAGTAATTTTATCTGTCGCTATCAAGGGTCGCATTGCTATAAATCTTCTGCTCCGCAACGAAACAAGAACATCCGGTGTTGATTAAAGATTCTACGTGATTTTCAAAACGTTTTCTACAACAACCTAAAAAAAATCAGTTTTGTTGTTGTTGGTTAAAGTTTAATGTTCTTTTTTTAAGCACCGAGGCTATATGAGACGTGAATCTAACGTTCAAATTGGAATCTGAACCCCCGTAGTGCTTTCAAATTTCAATGCTTTACCCTTGGGAATCGAACCTGGAACCTATTGCACCAAAGGCGTACCTGCTCTAGTCACTTTCTTCTTTAATTTGCCCCCAACTTTTACACTTGTCTTCACGATCTTTTGTAGTCTTATTCAATATTATTGAAAAATTAAAGGGAAGTGGAAATTTCAAGATTAGAGAGCAAATCATAACAAGATAGGTGTGCAGATGCTATGGTTATTATAGCTAGAACTGAAAAAGGACTACAGGAGATGATTTAACAGAATAGTTGATACTACGAAATTATATGGTATGAAAATTAACATTTAACATTTAAAAATCGAGACATGAGAATATCTCATGGAAATGCACCTTTACGGGTCAGAGCAAGATAAAGAAAACTTGGGGAAGTCGATAATTTCAAGTATCTGGGAAGTATTTTGACGAAAGACGCTTGCTACACCGAAGAAATCAGGTTAAAAACTGTCATAGCCAAATAAGCATTCAAGAAGAAGAGATCACTCTTAACTAGCAGGTGTAATGTTGAACTAAGGAAGAAGTTAGTCAAGTGCTATAATACATGGAGTATTGGACTGTATGGTTCAGAGACTTGAACATTACGGAAATTGTTGAAGAAATATTTTGATAGCTTCGAAATTCAGTGTTGGAGGAAGATGGAAGAGATATAATGGGCAGACGGAGTAAGAAACGAAGATGTTTTTAAACGGATAGGAGAGAAGAGGACGCTTTTAACCAGCATCCTTCGTACGAAGGCCAATTGGATTGGACACATCTTGCGAAGAAATTGTCTTCTTCACACCGCCATAGAAGGAAAGATGGAAGGAAAGCGAGGAATAGGAAGAAGAAGAACATAGCTGATGGATCACTTGGAAAATAGGAGAAAATATTGGGAATTAAAAGAGGAAACTAAAGATCGAGAAATGTGGAAGAAATAATAATAATAATAATAATAATAATAATAATAATAATAATAATAATAATAATAATAATAATAATAAACTCATTAGTCTTAGGACCTGCCAACAGGCAGAATACTTGATAATACTAATACTTCAGTATTCTATTTAAATTGGTATGACAGGGACACGAACATAGAAGCTTAAAGGACAGTTTAAAAACGCCCATGCTCTTGGAAGGGATTCCAACTCTCGATATATTTCGGATCACAATCGTCAGCCTCACGCCTCATACCGTTCGATAACAGGACACAAGCAGCAACTAGATAAGGAGGGAGAGCAAAAAATGTTTTGTCGCGATACGTGTTGCACGCAGACATACCTCTCTATGCTTACTATATATATATATATATATATATATTCATTCTTCAATTTTTTATTGAAAACAAATTCTTGTAAATATTAGAAGGGTAGTAATCACTATATCTGGTGTTCTAAAAATGGCATCCACGGGCAACAGAGCGCTATTCTTCAGGTTAAGGTAAAGCGGTATATATATATATATATATATATATATATATATATATATATATATATATATATATATATATATATATATATATATATATATATCAGGTTGACCGCCATGAGCATTATATGTGGTGCTCACCTTTTTCTGTGGGGCCATGAGCACCATATATGATGCTCATGCTCGATATCACTAATTACTAACCTATTCAGGTTCTTGAACATCATATATGATGCTCATTGTCATAAATTACTGTTAGATCATGAGTATGACATATGGTGCTCTTCTCCCATTGGTACATTTTCGGGAGAAGCAAAATATCGCGACAAAAATGTGACATGACTATCCATAATTGAGCCAAAGGTAAAAAGAAATTTATGGCCTCCTGGAAGCAGTACCCTTAAATCACCTTGGCAGTCAACCTGATATATATATATATATATATATATATATATATATATATATATATATATATATATACTATGTGGTCAAAAGTATCCGGACACCCCCAAAAAACGTACGTTTTTCATATTACGTCCATTGTGCTGCCACCTACTGCCAGGTACTACAATGGTATCAGCTACCTCAGTAGTCATTAGACATCGTGAGAAGGCAGAATGGGGCGCTCCGCGGAACTCACGGACTTGTGAACTAAGGATGTTATAGTATCACAAATAACCAAAGTATGGAAGCTTGTAACACACATACAGCACAACGAAGATGGACAGAATAATACACATTGAAAGTACATTAGCTTTAGATACCATGGTGATGGTATGACTTGTTTCAAATGAATAGAAACGAAATTTCTAACTTGAAAATTTGATTTTTTTGAAATGCTTTATTTCGAAAAAAAAATATGCTTAGGTAAGTATCATATCTTGTTACTTATATGGTTTGCAATCGACGTACAAATTATTTTGCCGTTTACAGCACTTCGATATCTCTCAAACTGTTCCGGATATATGATAAACATTGATAAAGTTCGGAACACTGCTTCAAATGGCGTATTTGTGAAAAAAATATTTAAAGTGATTGTTGTTTCCCTTCTCTTTTATAACATTAAAACAATAGCTTTTAGTACCTGTAATTACAATTTCTCTAAATTACATGATTTAAGCAGTTAAGAAAGTGTACAAGTGTTTGCTCGAATTTGGAAGTTTTAAGGCTAGTCCTGACCTTGAAAGTACATCAGAAAGTACATTTTCAGAATTCAGAATTTTTAATAGTTCATTTTTTAAAAATGGGATTTGTAAATTAACAATAGCAAATCCCTTTTTTAAAATATCAACAATCAAACAGTTCCTAAGAAACCAGTTTCTTTTATTTGTGCGGTGTGGTTACACGTAGTTTACACAGGTAAGTTCTCCCCACTTTTTTTTTCTAGTGGCGTTGAGGTTAAAAACGTTACTAGGAATGAGGGAACAGCATATAAACAAGAACTACCATGAATTTACGTAAATATGGTAGTTTGTTAACTTGGCTGTTAAGATTACTTAGGGGCAACGGAGGGAAGGGGAACAGCGCCCCGGAACAAGACCCTCTATGAAAAGGAAACTTCGACGGTTGTTTACCTTAATGGTATCTTCCTCAGTTTCCTTTCTCCTTTGTAATTTGCAGGCCATGGGCGCTGAGGGCCTTTATCCAATCAATTGACATCTTCTCAGGCCCGGCAAATTCCCGAAAGATGTCTCGATACTTAATAAGTGTAAGAAGTTCAACTATGAACGATGGTCTTTGCACTAAACAATTATCTTCACATTCTTCAAATAGTATTTTTACCAGGTTTAACTACTCTTTCCTAGTGTTGAATGCCTTATTTAATAATAATAATAATAATAATAATAATAATAATAATAATAATAATAATAATAATAATAATAATAATAATAATAATAATAATAATAGATGCATTTTAAAGCTGAAGTAAAGCAGTTAAAATTTTATTTAAAACATTTTTTTCTGTCATCAACTTTTGTTCTTAATATCTTCATACAACTCATAAGGTACAAAATCGAAACTAGAGATTTTTGATTTTTACAAGTTCTATTTCGTAAGCAAGTTAGTTTCCTTTTGACACAATGGAGGTAGAGCTATGCACATTTATGTAAACAGTTATTTAGCTGAGGGTGGAAAATATTTACCGGAACGGCTATAATGCAAATGACTAAAGAGTCAATTTGTTGCTGAGGTACAGAATGTATAAGTAAAATATTTTTCGGACTGGCGTTTCTGTTCAACTAAACCTCGCCCCGGGCGCAGATAACAAGAGGGCGCCGAACAAGCAAGCAGAAAGATAAAAAGTGTTGGAAATGAGTAAACGACGCCACGCCCTATTAAATCAATATTCTTGTCGGTTTACAAAGAAATAGTTTTGCTAAAATTGCCTCTCAGGGAATCTTTTACATCCCCCTTACACTCTCCCTGTGATAGATGATATCCCCCCTGACAAAACAGTTCAATACCCCCCCCAAAGGGGATGTACATTTTTTATGTTATTACTATCATCGGTACCATAATCGTAAAAAATAACCCAATAATGTCCTGGTGATACTTTTCTAGTAGCTGGCACGAAACTCAACAATCTAAATGTTAGTTTCGATTTTATATTTTCATTTCCCTACTCACGAAATTGTGTGACGTATTGCGCTCAAAGAACTGCTTGAGAATCATATAAACAATCCATGTTAGAAGTGAAATCTGATACCAGAACAATGTCAAAGCTGGCTCACTATAATCAGTAAAATAAAGTAGGTAACTCCAAAAGAGTAGTAGGAAACTGAAAATATATCCGTGATAAGCTGGCACCCTGGTGGTGGTAGCACCCACAGACTGTTCAGTCAAGAGCAGCATTATAAACTACTCTTGTTTCATTCACTCGATAACAGAGCTTGAAACAAGAAACATTGGTGTGAGAGCGTCAGTCTGTCAGATGAATGGGCGGAATAATTTGTAAAAAGCACACAACTTTTGTTAGTCTCTGTCTCCTTATATTCATCTAGGGAACTTTTAGAAAAGGCAAGAATACATGGCAAAAGTAAAGACCATATATGTTCGGTACAGGCCTCAGTGCAAAGTGACAAGTGTTGCCACTCAATGTTCATCACCAGTTTAACATTCATCGTGAGGGTATATCAGTGGTAAAGAGTTGTTCAAAATCGCATATTTCCTATTTTCCGTAGAAATGCCATATACATCCAAATAGAGTACAGTGGCATCGCTAGACCATTCAGGAACAATAAAGCAGCATAGAAGAAACTCACTAGAAAATGCACATCACTTGTCGCATTACTCTATTACTTCTATTCTAGAATCTTTTGGTTTTGCCATCACTGAATCTACAAAAGTCAAGTTCTCTAGAGTTAGTAAATTCTATCATGCCAGACGAGTGCACAGATATAAATGGAAGAGAAATGCTGAGTATTTGTATACGTTACATAGAGGCTTGCAAAATGAAGACTTACGTTTGTGCTGTTCCAGTTCAGTCTACTAAGGCAAAATGCTTCAAAGAGACAATTATTCAAGAAATACATAAAGTAGGGCTTAGTACTGCAAAACTGACTGCTGTGGCTTTTGATGGTGCTTCAAATTTCAGTGGTGAAAAATTTGGAGTTAAAGCACGTCTCAAAGAGGATTCACCTAGATTGATTTTCGTTCATTGCAGAAGCCATGTTTTGCAACTAGCTTTAATAAGGATGTATGGAACTTCGACAGATATCAAAAGGGTTGTAAATGTAGTGAATAAACTGTACATAGCATTTCATGGGAGTCACAAGCAGCTGAAAGTTCTGCAGGAACTGGAATCTTCAATAAACGCTACTTCTTACAAATTGATACAACCTGCTTCCACTAGGTAGCTTTCATATGAAGACAGTGTTTCTATGATAATCAAACATTATGCTGCAATGTGCATTGCTTTAAGGCATATCTATGTTGATGCAGGAAAGATGTCATCAAATGCTGGTGAACTACTGCTGCATCTAAGAAAGACGTTGACAACTTTCACACTAGTAGTTCTACTCTTAAATACATTTTTGGAAAACGAAGCAAAAGTCTGCAAATGTCAAGTGGAAATAATATGGTTAGAACGCTGAAGTTGCTAGAAAGTGTCATTGCAAATTTGAAAGATATCATTTTTGAAGAGATTTCAGAGCATGCTAAAAGTGTTGTAGGAAAGGCAAAATTTGAGGGTGTAAGAATGGAAGAAAACTTGAAACCCCAAGAACTCAAGGCTCTTCTCTCCAATTACAAATTAAAAATTATCAGCAACATAAAGGAAAGATTTGATAGTCCACTCAAACAGCTGTCTCACTTCTATGATGTGCTCTAAAACACTCCCGACTCAGTTGATTTAACTGAAGTTGCCAGCATTTGTAATGTTATAGACATACCACATTGACTTGACACCTAGTCTTCCGTTCCAAGCGCTGCCATCGGCTGAATAAATTCCACTCCCACGGTTGCAAGGTTCTCGCTTAACAACAGCTGAACCCTTATTAGCTCAATGTGTGAGTGTGTCGAGGATGTGAGTTTAGTTCGCATTTTTGCCACGGATCAAGACATTTTGGTAGTATTATAATAAACCTGAACTCAAACTAGAGTATAAAATTTACAAAAGAGTTCCTGGTGGAATCGCTTCCAAAATGGAGGTGAAGTCAGTAGACGTCATGAAGGAGGCCGTCCGAAGAAGACGTCGGCCGTCGAGGACGGATTTCTCACAATTTTTGCCAAACATAACCGTCAAGCTTCATGCTCTGAACTGGCCAATGAGTTGTTTCAGGCTACAGGACAACGCGTGAATCGTGAAACTGTGCGTCGGCGGCTCAATAGAGCAGGACTGTATGCAAGAAGGCCTGTGCTGTGTGTGCCATTGAAACTGGAGCACAAACGTGCGCGTTACACATGGTGTCAGGAACATGTTGCATGAGGGGAACACCAGTGGGCGGGTGTCACGTTTTCCGATGAGTCGAGATTCAGCCTGTCGTCTGATTCTGGATGAACTTTAGTGTGGAGAGAGCCAGGAACACGCTATCATCCAAACTTCATTGTTGAACGGCCGCCCTATCGTGTCGTTTTATTTTCTGTCACTTTCTTCGAGTTGCTTAAGTTTTGTGGAGCAGTGTATTTTGGATTTACAAATATTAAACATATTACTGAGCTCTATAGATCAATATTGAGAAATTCGTAAAGAAGACTCCTTCTGAATTTCCGTTACATTACACAAAATATTTTTTTACCTTAAACGAATCGAAATTGAAATGCTAGTCAGATACGGAATAAAATTTCAAAAGTTTAATTATTACTGAAAATTAATGCTGTCACCCGTTTCGAACATTTTAAAAGCATATGGTATCTAATCTATTGAAATTTCATTTCTTATCGATAGTATAAAACGTTGTAAACAGTTGTATTGTAAATTTCCATAGCTTTTCTCCAAGTGAACCTGTATACCAACCAAAGGTAATTTTGTCAAGTTTAACAAATAAAGAAGTTCAAAATAAGCCTCTTGAAAACAGCTTTTATTTGTAAAAGGATACATAATGATCGCTTTTGGCTGTTGCAATGGTCTGTCCAAGCAGCTTGATAAAAATTCAGCGTAGCAGTTGAAAAAAGGCTGCTTGTCTTATATGTAAAATAAATAAATAAATAAAATAAAATAAAATAAAATAAAATAAAATAAAATAAAATAAAATAAATAAAATAAAATAAATAAAATAAAATAAATAAAAAGGAAAAGCTTGGTGACATGAGTATAGGGAACATTGAATTCTACTTCGCTCTCTAGCTCTGTATGGGAGTAAAGGTTGGCCAGCTTTCTACACATTCGATCATGCTATGAAGTATTATTGGTCATAGCAGTGATGCAAATAAGCAACAAAATATTACTCGCCCAAGCAAAAGGCTACTAGACCACATCCCACAATAGAAATCATTTACTTATCTTCGGTATAATATTAAATACTCGCCCGAACAGATAAACCACTCGCCCCGGGCGAGTGGGCGAGCGGTTATTTGCATCCCTGGGTTATAGTTAATTTAGTTGCAGAGTCATTGGCCATCGAATTTCAGTTTAAAGTAATCGGATTTTGTATTTACTTGAGTGGAAATCCCAAGTTTGATATCTAATAACTCAAGAAGCAAATTCTTGCATCACACGGTATTTCACATGTGTATTAAGGTCGTTAACGTCTCACCAACATTTCAAACTTGTTCAAATGGAGACCTTCAATTTATGAGTTACCGGCCACCAAATTTTGTGCTTGGAATGAACAAAGCTATTACGGGAAATAAGTATTGTGTGTATTTATAATCAAAATTTGCTAAAAAGTCAATGAAGAATGATTTTATTCACTAGAAGGAAATTGACTATTTCAATCAGCATAAATGGTGCGTGTTGCAGTTGTTACGGAATTTCCCACCTTCGCAACACGCAACACAACACTGTAGGTGTAGTGTTTGAACATAGTGCATGCAAAACAAAAATTAAGAAAGAAAATTATTTATAAATCGTTCGAAAGTCAATATGCAGTGCAAGTTTTTAAAAATAAAAAAATCAACAGAGTTACGAAATGAGACGAAACAAAACAAGAGATATTCGACAAAACACATGACTCTTCCCATAAAAAGAGACATACTATTCAAGACGAGACAGTCAAATGTCGTCTCTGCGTGACCTTAAAATTCAAGTGCTTTTGTGTTTTATTAACCGCAGAAGCAAAACACTTTTAATACCTCTGAAGTTTTCATTTACTTTTCAAATAGAGAATAGTAGAAGATGAATATGACACAGACTGTAATCACGAGTAGAAGCGTAATGATATGTAGCTTGTTACTTCTACAAAGAGTCCAAAATTCGAACAGCGACGTGATGTGGTCAAAATTCTGATAAGAGTTTTTTTTTTCAGTTCCTTTCCCGTTTTGTCTTCATAACACCTCCTTCATTCATCTAATTCTTGTTGAATTTGTCAATTTTATTTTTTATATCATACATGACAATACACGAACGTATGGCGTCAAACTGTTAGTTTTATTTGATCTCTACGCCTGGGAATTTCAATCTATTGCTGTAGATCGCATTGTGTTATGTGCAGTATATACGATTCATACAAATTTGTTAACATCCCTCTACACTGGGTTTTGAATATTTAGTTTAAGGTAGGCCATTGCCGAAATGAAAAGGAGAAAGGATTATAGTGGTTAAAGAATAGTTTATTACAGAATATGTGAAATACAGTTAATGTATAAAAGTCACCTACATTGATGTACTGATATCAGCGTGTAGGAAAGGAGCAACCTCAATGCAACAATTTCTAGGTTGCTGACGGATCCATTGTTCCACGGATACATTGTTGATGTTTTGCTCTTCTTTGGCACAAATGAATCGATCTTTAAATGATTTTTGAAGAAGCCTAAGATATAGGAGTCACATGAGGACAGCAACATCAAGGAGATATCGGAGCTGTATGGAAGATGTTTGAGGACTTCCCAACGAAAATGTTTTCAGCAAGTCGAGGTCCTTCTTGGGCACATGTGACCTAGCCTTGTCCTGAAGTAGAAGTATCCCGTTCGAGAGCTTCCCTTGCGTTTGTTTCAGATAGTCTGTTTAAGCAGCGCAGTATATACGATTCATACAAATTTGTTAGCAATGAGTTGTAGTACCAGTAAGTGTTCACTGTTTCATCCCAGTGCTGATCTGGAGGATTCCACGCTGGAGGATCACGCACCCATCCACGCTAAACAAAATTCCGCAGCTAAGGAAATAGCAGGCGACGCTGGTCGCTACAAGTGCAAATTGGGGATTACACCACGCCAACAATCGGAAACCATAATTTTTCTATTCGACTAAATACAACGTTGATTACAATCTCCTTTTCACTTGGGAAACACTTTTATTATAGCGAAAGTGTATGTATCTTTTCATAAATAGATTTATGATCGTACAAATGATGTAATACAAAAATACTGTTCTCAGACACCCTATAATCGTGGGGATCTAAGGGATGTGGTAGGTATGACAATCAGATGCAAAAGAAACTGAAATTGTAGTTTTAATTACGAAGTAACAAATTACCAATATAAAATAGATTTTCTTAAAGAAAACTTAAATAAGTTTAGCAATTTCCCAAGAGAAGTTTGCTTAATAGATAGCCAGTTTTCTTTCGGAGCTCACTAGAGTTCACGCAGAGTCAAGCTCGCACTCACTAATCTTAACGAAGCTCACGCACGATTAGACTCTCAATCGTTCGAGGTCCGGCTATCTATCCTCAAATGAGATTAGCGAAATCCAGCGCTTTTGATATCGCACTTATTCACTTTATTGGGCTCATGCTCAGTAAGTTATGAGTTGCGCTGTCCTCAACGAGGCTCAAACTTACTGATACTCGCTCTCGATAGACTCATTAGGACTCTCCCTAGCTTGTAGAGACCTGCACGGGCCGAATGTTTCGGCCCGAGCCCAATCCAGCCCGAACGTACCTAGGCCCGGCCCAGCCCGGGCCCGAAAATTTTAGGAGATTTTCGGCCCGAGCCCGGCCCGGCCCGGTAAGTTTTTTAAAATTCTTGGCCCAAGCCCGGCCCGGGCCCGATAAATTTTAAAAGTTTTTGGCCCGACCCCGGCCCGATAATTTTTTTTTTTTAAATTAGCTCGAGCCCCAATCTTTCTCAAAATTTAGTACTAAATTTGACCTAACCTCATAAACCTTTTCTAAACTCTGGTTTACAACCTAACGCTTGCCTCCCGAATGGTATCATTGACTCCTAGAACTTTGCCTGTCATCGAGAGAACAAAAACTCCATTCCCTGTAACAAGAATCCATTGTTTAGCGACAGGCAAAACATTCCCACCCCTTCTTATTATTTTGAGTTCAGTGAAGGTCAAGGTCAAAGCTCAATTTACCGCATAATGCCTGCAATCCTCTATAATGAAAGTGGAGCCGCTAAGCAACACAAACTGTAAATAGCTATTGCATTCTTTGTAACATTTTTCACGGACACACTTCTTCAACGTTTGGCTTTATTCCTATTATCGTTTAACGAAAGCCAATAATTATTAAAGAATTGCAATTGATCGGCCCCAGCACAGCCTGACCTGAAGAGAAATTAGTGTCGGCCAGCCCAGGCCCGGCCCGGCCCAAAGAAATAGTGTCGGCCCGCCCAAGCCCGGCCCGGCCCAAAGAAATAACAGAGTCGGCCCGCCCAAGCCCGGCCCGCGCGGGCCGGGCTTCGGGCCTCGGGCCAGGCCCGACCCGTGCAGGTCTCTACTAGCTTGTAGGTCTACTCCAACGTTATATCGCTATTTACTTACGGTACTTTATCTCACAGGCCCCAGGGCGGGATCGTGATTTTCTACATTTCTGCGAAGGCTCCATTCTAGGTTGCATAAAACTGTTCTAAGAGCAAGACGTAGTCCAACGCCATATTAATCAGGTAAGTTACATTTTTTAGATAAAGTTTCGGATATTTCCGTTAAGTTGATAAGTATCTTGACAAAAATTTTAAAAAGAAAAATACTTTCTTATGAGCAGTATAGATGTTACATTTCCCACTAGTTATCATTCTGGTTCAAAGCTAACTAGCATTTTTCTTTAATTTTTTTATTTTTCTGACAGGATATTTTTCAATTCTCAATACAGTACAAAACTTAAAAATTCTATTCCTAAACTTGAAACTAATTTATTCTTCATTATATCATATATAATTCTCACTACTCTTTCACTGATCACCTTGATTTTCTTGTTTGAAGGTTGCAATCTGTGTCAAAAGTAGGTTTAAATAACATTTATATTTAAGGATTAATATGAACAATCTTGATTTTGGAATGGGAAAAGTAAGTAAATGTATGAACTAAATGTCTAATACAAGTTGATATACGTTGGTGGAAGTTATTATAAATATGTGATTAAAAAATGTATAGTAGGAACTCATAGATCAGGCTTAAAGTTGATTTAGAAGAAAGTAATCGTAGTGATGGGATATCCCGAATGTGTTATACAGGATATTTTACAAATACAACACTCATCTTAATTTCAACATCACCTTAGAACGTATAACCACCTTGGCCAGCCATAAAAATGATAATTTGGATAGGTAACCGATCGTACAGATGTTGAATATCTTAAACATCTGAGCAAAGCACTATGAAATTCCATATCTTCTAAAGATCTTGATGTAGCTGGGGGATGGCCGTTTCCAAAGCCTGTCTAGCAAATAAAAGTCTCTGACCATATCGAACATTCCTGATATAACTTATATCTGGAGGTGTAGACAGCTAGATTAAAAGGCACATATCGAGTGGAGCATGTTGGGTTGCCTTGGTGATATGAGGGCACGCGTTACCCTGGTTAAAAATGAAGTCCCGATAAGAGCCAATGACAGGAGAGACGCCGTTACTTATGTATAATACACTATTCTTTAATAAACACGGCAAGCGAGCAGGGTGTGTACGTTATTGCCTTCATAGTGAATGACAGGTGTGGGTCGTGTATGTCGACTGTGATCACACGTTGGGTGTTCCTGCTTACCTGAAAGTCTATGGTATCTCACATGGTCTTCAATGTGTTCTGGAAATAATTGACTGTCACTGCCTCTTCCACTCTCCTCACAATTCTAGTTTCCCATGATACCACCAAAAACGGTGTCATGCGTAATCGTGCGAGACGAATGCGAGAACGTAAATCTACCTCCAACACTCGAGTACACGTCCTGTGGAAGTTCTGTGACGCTCTGTGGAGGTTCCATGTTCGCTCTGTTCTTACGCAAGTTCACGGTATAACTGAACTGGCACAACCAGGTAGTATGTTGAATATACCCACACCAACAAGTGACCTTCGCCTTATCTCCATTCACATTCTCCTCGTAATGTGAGTTGCACAGACCTCCACAAAAGCGACAGAAATTTCTTGGTTACCTTTATAGTAGTAGAATTGCCTGAAGAAACGAAGTAATATCCTCGTTCGTTTAAAACTTCTCTATAGGTGTGTATTTGGTACAACTAAAATATACTATAATAATTAGTTAGAATGTAGAAATTACGGGAGGTAAGTATCAACTTTAATTATATTTATGCAATGGAAGTAACTTTAAGTTTGATAATTAACACGGAATGTACTTGAACCTGAATCCACAAAGTGGGGGTGATGTATATATTTCCTGAAAGCTTGGGTCAAGCTAAGATCAAAACCGGTTACCGAAAATGGGGAGACTTCAAGCATTCCGCTAGAGGGCAGCACGTTACTCATTTTTATTAACACCTTTAAGCTTGTCTTAAAGTTCGTTGCAACCCCGAAAAATCTGAAACGGTAGGACAAATATGAAAACAGAAAAACATGTCTTTCATCACTTCAAAAGTATAACGTACCAAAGTAAAATAAAATGCCCCAGGGTTCCCCGCAGGGTCCCAGATGGGGTCCAACTCAAAATTTTTAAATGGAAAGGGGAGGATCAACTTGCATATCGTATGAAAGTTGGTGTTAAACAAAAGAAGATAAATCAAGTCGCGACTCTCAACGATAAGCCTGTGCAAAATACTAGTGGGTGAAAATATCAACAAAATCCTTATTGCAAAGTCTATGGCCTCCCGTATGAATCAGAAACGGTGGAATAGGTGTAGAAACAAAAAACATGGATATGTCATTATTTCAAAAGTATAATGATTCAATGTAAAAAAAAAAATGTTCCAGGTACTTCGCAGGGTCCCAGACGGGGTCCAACTCAAAATGTTGAAATGGGAAGAAGTTCAGGTTGAGTATCGTATGAAAGCTTATGTTAAGTGAAAGAAGAGAAAACAATTCTCGACTCTTGATTAAAAAGTCTATTGCCACTCCTATTAATCTGAAGCGGCGAGACAGGTGCAAAAACAAAACAAAACAAATCAAAAACTAGAATGTATCAAAGGAAATGACTCGTGCCATTTTGCAATGCTTATCGACAGTCGAGACATGTTCAATGTCCAATTCTGTATCATTTAACACGAACTTTCACATGATGTGCTTATTTACCCCCTTTGGCACTTGAAACTTTTGAGTTGGACCCCATCTGGAATCCTGCAGTTGAAACTGAGATATTTCTTTAAGCTTTTATACGATACTCAATTTGAACCCCTTCCTATTTCAATAATTTGAGTTTGACCCCGTCTGGGACCCTGGAACATTTGTTTTTACTTTGAATCATTATACTTTTGAAATAATGACATATTCGTGTTTTTTATTTCTACATCTATTCCACCGTTTCAGATACATAGACTTTGCAATGAAGATTGTGTTGATATTTTGACCCACCGTTATTTTGCACAGGCTTATCGTAGAGAGTCGCGACTTGATTTATCTTCTTTTATTTAACACCAACTTTCATACGATGTGCAAGTTGATCCCCCTTTCCGTTTAAAATTTTTGAGTTGGACCTCGTCTGGGACCCTGAGACATTTGATTTTACTTTGATACGTTATACTTTTGAAATGATGAAAGACATGTTTTTCTCTTTTCATATCTGTCTCAACGTTTCAGATTTTTCGGGGTTGCAACGGACTTTAAGACTTTAAGACTTTAAGATGTTAATAAAAATGAGTAACGTCTTGCCCTCAAGCAAAATGCTTGAGACCTCCCCAATTTTGGTAACCGGTTTTGATCTTACCTTGACCCAAGCTTTCAGGAAATATATACATCGCCCCCACTTTGTGGGTTCAGGTTCAAGTATATCCCGTGTAAGTTTGTTTTATCGCAGCACACATTGTTATGCTATGTTCGTCACAGTAGTGTAATACCATAAGTATATAAGTAGTTGAACCGTGTTCGCAATAGAAATCAATTATACTTAATATACTTATGGAAGTAAGTGGCATCGAAATTCGTATATCATTTCAATTCATACCATTATCCTAACAATCCGTTTATTATAACACATTTTATAAACTTTAATTAAATTGTTTTTCATTCATATTATTAGTATTAACTTACTTTATATCTATAAATATTTTATAACATTCAATTACATAGTATCCCTCGTAGAAGTCCCTGGTTTGAATATCACCTCCATCAAAAAAACTTTAGACCTAACTTCCTGGTCAAAATTGATGGTGATTCGTCAAGTAGTTCTTAAGATTTTGTCTCCCGGACGATCACACGAACTGACAAAGTAAATATATAAAGGACTTTTTAAACACTCCTTTAAAATGTATTAAGTATGTTGCCAGTCACGAAAGATAAGGAATTATTGCTAAGAAGTGAATGATAAAGCAAGAATTGGTGGAATGAAAATGAAATGAAATGAAATCTTTAGTTTTACGTCCCATGGTTATGCCGGTTAGGCTAAAGGAGGCGGTGATGATGAGTAACGAATGAAATGGTGGAATGAAGAAAGTGGGAGGAAACGGGAGAACCCCGAGAAAACCCACGCACACGGTGTTTGTCCACCACAAAGTTCACTTGGCGGGGGCTGGGATCGAACCCGGGACCCCAAGGACCAGAGGTGAACGCTCTACCACTGAAATTGGTGGAATGGAGGTCATAAGAATCTCCAGAGACAATTCTACGAATACGATAAGTTGTCTGCCAATAATAATAATAATAATAATAATAATAATAATAATAATAATAATAATAATAATAATAATAATAATAATAATGTGCGTTTTGATTGAACCAGAGCTCCCTATCGTATTTCTTGACAAGACAAATATGTATTAGCTTTACTGAATACCAATACTAACCAATACGTACAAAAAACAAACAGGAAATACGATCAACATTAAATAATGTGGTATTGAACTCTGCAAGTGAATGTAAAGGTAGTAACGTATAATTGCCTACCGTTTGACCTCTAGGTTTTACATCTGTAGTTAAGTAAACTTCGTAATTATTTGAATACAATATGAGATCATTTAAGTGCATTTTACGGGATCATTGACCACATTCGAAATCACGCTAACGCTAACGTTGTATTACAACAGTTTAAATACGATCTTATCCTCAAACCTAATTGGCCTGTTAGGAATATTAGTCGGTTGTCTACATAACTTGTTAAAAAATTAATAAACAAGTATATTTTGAACACTGACTATCGACTCTTTACATGTTTATATGTTCATTCTATCTACACTTGGTTCTTTTAAGGTGAATGTATCTCATATAATATGTGCTGATAGTTCACAAACGTCATAAGTTCAACAGGTTTCGAAAAGTACTCTTAAGATTCTTGTATCATAAAATATTAATTTGTCTGGTCTCTAACTTTAAAAAAAAAATCCACAACACGCTGTAGTTAGTCTCATTACTGCAAGGTTACAATATACCATGAAATAGAAGAAAGAATAAAAAAACTTGGGCGTTACTGCTTTACACAATTTTAAACATTTTTTATGCATCTTTAGGTCTACGTACATTAATTTTATATGTACTTTTTGTAAGCTCTATACTATTATAAATGCATTAGCAGACGACTGCCTGCCGAGCTGCATTCGACTGTAATTCACTTCCTCTGTAGTCGATAGATATAAGTATATCGAGGTTCTAAAATAGCGCCCACAGACAACAGAGCATTATTCTACAACTCAAAGCGAATAATACAGTATATATATATATATATATATATATATATATATATAATATATATATATATATATATATATATATATATATATATATATATATATATATATAATGGTATACCTTTAGATTCCTTGTCTGGAGACCTGAATTGCACTAGGTGGCAATGTCGCAGATAAAGAACATCAGAGATGATCTACCAATCTATCAAATAATTACATCGATTCTTTCCAGATTGCAGTTAAAGTTGATAGATTGTGACACTACGACTATTAACGTAAAAGTCGGTGTAACTGGTTGACAGATTTCAAGTCAATTTCCGACGTTGCCACATTGTGAAATTTTGATTCCCCATAGCGGTTGAAGGAGGCTCCGGAGGGTATATCATTATAGAACATTTTCGCTTTATTTTGACGCAAATAATAGCGCTGTGTTGACCGTGGGCGTTATTTTTTAGGACACCCTATACATTATTTGCAAGAGTCGAGATAGAATTATTCACTTCAAATATCGATTATTTGTTTTCTCGAATTGATGAAAAAACGGGCAATTTCATTTACTGGGGGTGAAAATCCGCCCAGACGTTTATTTTGCTCTTTCAATAAATAGTACGGATCACCGAACTAAACTTTCTCGCTCCTATATCTCTTAAACTAAATCAAGCCATTCTGCAGTCTTTACTGAATCATTTATTTCTTAAAAATGAACAACACTATAATAGGCGTTTTCGGAAAACTCATCCTCTGAGAGTTAAGTACCCCTGTTAAGATTTCATGAGAAATGACTTACACCATATTCTAGGGTTATATTTCTCGAGTCTCTCTCGTGGGCAACACTAGTTCACCTAAGTCTTAGATGTTTGAAACACTGTTTTAGTGTGACACAATTTCATAGTACAAAAACAATAAATTGATATAAAACGGTTGTACGAACACGATGAAGAACACTTATGAATGTTTAAAAAATACGCAAGTTATTACACAATATACTCCAATTCAGGGCCGTGTCGTGGAAAATCAGCGCCCAGGGCGAGATTATACGACGGTGCCCCCATTCATATATTCCAAGCAATTTTTCCTATCTTTTTTCCTTTTTTCTCCTGAATTTTTCGCCCCCCTTACTTCGGCGCCCGGGGCCGTCGCCCCCCCCACGGCACGGCCCTGCTCCAATTATAATTATGGTTTAAATGCTGCTTTAGTATTTTCTTCAGTGACCTCTCGTGATGCAGAAACATTCTGATAATTTCTAGATGAAATTAAGAAAAAAAATCAGAGCAAAAATTTTGAAAATAAATTTACTAAACAAGACTGGAAAATTTTCGACACGCTAGAAGAGAAAACCTGTCCGAGAATCGATACAAACCAGAATTCTGTGAGACGAGACTACTACAAAATTTACAAGATTAGACAAGACGAGGATACCTTATGTCTCTTCTCGTGGGCAACATTCATGAGAACAGTTCTGAACTACTGTATAAGGAAGAAGAAGAAGAAGTAAGTTTATAACAATGCAGTGCATAGATTATATTATTAACCTATGTAATGTATTATCCCGTTCAACATTTCTTGTTTGCAGAATTTATGGAACATAGGCAGCATAAGATGGTAAAACATTTTCAAGCTCCTCAATTCCCTTAATGTGCACTTTTGACTGGTTTACAGCATTCTCCTTCACATCTCTTGAAAAGTATCAAAACGGATCATTAAACATTTAACATTTTATTAGGATCACGTAAATCGGATTTATAAGATTGTAATATTGGTAATTCGTCCGTCTGTTACTCCTCACGATAACTCTTGAATAAAAGCGAATTTTTGATTGATTGATTGATTGATTTTTGGCAATTGACAGGTAGAGCGATTATTTAAAATGAGTTCGTACATGGAGTCAATCCGCGAACATCTTCATGGGTAAGTGTTTTTAACGGTAGCTATCCATATTCAATTTAAAATCTACAACATTCCCTAGCATCTATGCAACCTGTACAGTAGCAAAGAAATGTTGGTTGCCTATAATAAAAAGATATGTAGTTTTTCTTACTGTTAGTAAAAATATCTATTCATTAAACCTTATTAGAATTATATTTTAACTGCGGCTATCCATACCCGGCTGACGTCCTCGTTAAACGTAAATCAATCAATCAATCAATCCATATTTCATACATAGAATCGTGTGATCTTCTTTACTGTCTTTAACAGTCTTAATTGAAAATTGCTTTCTTTAGATTTTTTTGGTAAAATCCAATGTGATTATTCGAAAGCTATTTTATGTTATGAAGTAAACATTATGTTAATAAATTAATTATGTCATCAAAAGTAAATATGGCTCCGTTCAATTCTTTTTTTACTTGCTAAAGCTCTGTTCGAAGTATTATGAAAAAGAAAATAAAATTATATATATATATTAAGAATATATATAATATATATATAATTTTACTTCCCACGGTCATGTCATTTAGGCTAAAGGAGATGGACGATTTATAATACATAAAAGTGAGCGTCATAAAATAATAGCTGGGATGGGAATGTGGGAGAAAATGGGAGAACTCTAAGAAAAACCACGGACATGATATTGCCTGCTCTAAACATGAGTGCTTTACCACTTTGTTTGTATACTCCGTATGTGTATAAGGATACGACCACCGGAACATTGAGGATAGTTAAAAATGTCCGTGATCTCCAACTCACTATGGCTTTTGCCAGTGACGTATGCAATGGGAGTCCGGATTTCAACCCCCTCCTGATCACGATGTAGTGCAAAAACAATCACTTATCATATTAAGATCAGTATTGAATCACCTGAAATGATATGAACTTCGCTCCACCACAGAGAAAAATCCATTATCCGGACAGTGGTATATTGTACAAATATACAGAATCTATATGTTTACTAAGGAAATCTGTACGGAGCATATGTGACGCATATGCTTCATGTGTACTGCTCTTTTCCCGCTTAAATGTTATATGATTTCTCTGCTGGATATCTGACATCTAACAATCTTCGGTATATTACATGCGTATAGTTATGCTATATACGTCAGCTACATGCTGTATACGTCAATTTGTAAGATCCTGACCGCCTATTTACACTTCTTTCTTACGTACTGAAAGTAGGTACAGTATATACGTAACACTTATACAGAAAGTCCGTATGAAACATACGCTTTCAGTTACACGTTTGGTGTAGGATATTACATACAATTTGAAAAATGAAATCTATAAGTTTTACGTCCCACGGTTATGCCGGTTAGGCTAAAGGAGACGGTGATGATGAGAAACGAGTGAAATGGTGGAATGAAGAAAGTGGGAGGAAACGGGAGAATCCCGAGGAAACCCACTAGCACGGTGTTTGTCCACCACAAAGTCCACAAGGCGCGAGCTGGGATCGAACCAGGGAACCCAAGCACCGGAGGTGAACGCTCTACCACTAAGCCACCGTGTCCCCCTTACATACGGTTTGGTACGTTGCGTCCCAAAACTACCATATAACCTAAATTTTTACCTACGCCAAATTACATACTTTATTTCTCCGTGCTCCTTTTCATGAAATTCTGCGTACACTAGTAACGCTACTGACTTTCGGCTTATGGTGAAATGTTTTGTATCTTACTATATTGCAGCTCTATTTACTCATCCATTGGGATTCAACTACTGAGCCAGCATGTGGCCTTCAAACTATTACTGTTGCTCCAAATATCACATTATGAAGCATAGTTCACTTATAACCATCAACTCGTCTTGTTATGTTTCTAAATTGTAAAAGTTCAAAAGAGTAAATCCTGTTCTATGAATCAAGTTTGTTGTTAATTAATAGTCTCTGAAAGTAACTTTGCAAAACATTAGATTACATACAATCCTTCAACTTGGATGTAAAAAATGCTTCAGTAACCTTCAGTTGAAAAAGAAAAAGAATTTTTGTGTTTTCTTTAAACTCTGACCCCCCCCCCAAAAAAAAAAGTTGCAAATAACGTCTTTAAAAGTTATTTTAACGCTAGACTATGAAACATACTAGTTTAAGGTTTCTCTTTAGTAACTATTTTACATAAGAATAGGTTTTATTACCCTTTGTTGCTCAAGAATACGCCATTTCTGTATAGCAGTTATATTAATAATAATAATAATAATAATAATATCTTGACCTTGCACTTGTTTTGTCAAACAAAATGACTGAAGAGAATATCGCTGCTGTAGATCGGAATATCCCATGAAAACCATCTCAAATTTCCACACACCTACGCAAAGCCAGAGCAATCATGCAATTTCTCAGCACATCTTATCTTTTAGTGTCCTCCAACGTCCCTACTGAGAAGTTACCTACCCTATGTAATAATTAATCAAAACCACTATATATATATATATATATATATATATATATATATATATATATATATATATATATATATATATATATATATATATATATATATATATATATATATATATTATATATTGCTATTCTTATTCATATTATAGATTTTTTAAAAATAGTTTTCTTTGTCTTCAGATTGAAGATTGACCTTGCAATTTTTTCTACACTTAAGAAATTATCTATTCTTACATAAGAGTCCTATAGTAAATAAAGGAAAGCATATGTTATTATAGTAATTACAGTACGTTAAAAAAATATATAAAAGACAAAAAACGAAAGAGGGAAAAACTAGAGCAGCATTTCTGAAACTTCTTTTTTCAAATGAAGTCCATTTTTATTAACCATAGTGTTTTACGGCCAACCCAACTTTTTTCCCATTCGAAAATGAATTTTTCGTTGTTTTTTTTAAAATGTTTTCAGTACATATACCAGTATGCTTATATTTTTAAAATAGTACGCGTATCAATTAAAGTATCCTTCACTTTATATTAGTATTAACCGTAGGAATTCCAAGTTATTTTAAGTTACAGTCTATCACAGGGGGAGGTGACTCCTTGAACCGACTCAATAACATTTTTATATAATTAAAGTTATTAAGTTATTTTAGGTTTCCTTAGCCCATAAGCGATACATGTATTCTCATACATAAAAACGCATAAGATTTATGTCGTTTTCTGTACAGGGAGGTACAATATTCTTTGTTAAATACGTACTATGCTCGTCAAATGAGACTCAGTTACCGCCAATAGCACAAAACTCTTACTTGATTGGCCAATATGGCCAGATGCATCCTTTATTTAATTCGGAGATATGGAAGATGAAATTACCTTTGATATTCGGGTCAAATAATAGTATTGTACTTAAATTACATTCGTTATTATAATATTCAAGTAAAATGGATCCAGGTAATTCCAAGGGCAAAGGTCTCCTCGGACCCACTACCCTGTTTTCTAACCTACTTATGTACTAATTTTTTTTTTAAATATCACTTTGGCAACTTGTGTAAGAAACTGCAACTTACAAATAAATTTTAAAAAACTGGCTCATAACATTTTGTCAAAATTTTTAATAAAACCTACCTCGTGTGTTCGAGGAGAGATTCCCCTTGGAATTCCTATATTCTACTATATTATTAATGTTTAACGGGAGAAAACGTGCAGAAATGAGAGAAATACAACTCGTTAGATCGTATTAAACTATGCAAAATTATATGGATGAGTGTAAAGGCCCATACATACTTTTCGAGGAGAATAAAGAAGAAAACAACCAGAGATGCCCGTAGGATTTTTTCAAGGTGGTAAAAGACCGATTCCGAAGGGGGGTAATAGATAGACAGAGAAGCACAGTCGTGAATATAAATACACAAACACATGCTTTGATGCACGAGTGCACGTAATATACCGTACAAAACAACAATCATTTACGCATATGCCCTCATTAACTCATTCTTAAATACATTAAGCAATGTAATATGTGAGATTTAATTAGTATGTTTTGGCATGTATTACCAAGAACTGATTTCCTTGGAAAATCCATGGGGGCAACTGCACCCTCTTATTCTCCGCTGCGAGTGACTATGAAAACAACTTGATAAAGTACTTGAACCATGCCACCTGCTTGAGTAAAACTCATTCAAGTAAAATGGACAAGTAGTGGGATGCGTAATACCGAATCATTTATTTGGAACTAAATATGAAATTGTGGAGAGGGACAATGTCAGAGAAAGAAGAGAACATGCATTCTACAAAATACAATAGGAAGGAGATACTAATAATATTATACTTGTGACTTATCCGCTCCCATCAAATATTTCTGGCTACGCCTATATGTGTATGGTAGCTATTTCATGTAATATAGCCTGGATATTTTTTTGTTAATTTTCATGTTTTGCGTATATAACAACTCAGTTTCTTTTGCATGGCGGCTACTGTTTCTGTCTCTTCACATACTTATATATCTATATGTAAATTTCAACATAATTCGTTGGTCTCAACTAAGTCATTATTAAAATAAAATATTTTACTTGTAATACGACAGAAGTTATTGTTAGTTTAGATTATTTCTGATCTTAATTTAATTAATGCTGAAATTAGTCTGGAGTCCTTAATCTGCTACTGCATCAGCTTTATTTTACGAGTATTTTATTTTTTTATATGTACAACCTGCCTCAGTACAGCAAACTCAACAATAAAGCTGTATGTAGAATATTTGTAACTCTAATGTCCATAGTAGGCCATAGGACATCTAGATCAGTGCCTTGATCCAGTCAGAAGGAGGGTTATTTCAGATTTTACACGGTTTAATTAATAAGTAACCTATGATATTATATTCGTGATACAATTTTGCGCATCAAAATGCGCGATCCACAAGTATGGAATCCATGGAAGAATATCAATATTTTCATTGTCTTTCAGCTGCATATTTTTTTCACGCCTGACCGTAGTCATAGGAACTAAATACACGTTTCTGATTTGTTGCAGTTTGAGATTGTCCATACCTAATAGTGTGTGTATTGTGTATTATAGTAATAGAAGAAAATTGTCACTGTTGAAATTGAAGCAGCAGCTGGAGTTAAATTTATATCACGGGAGTCAAGGTGGAACAAAACGAGCTCTGCGGGGCTTCTAACCGGTTCCTACTACTACTACTTATACTATGAACTCGTATAGCAAAACTGCACGCATAACGTAAGTAAATCATTTTTTTTGAATATCATTTTCATCTTATTTTAATGAAAAAAGTGTTATGAAAATTTAAAAAAAAAAATTTTAAAAAATTTACCCGGGGCCATGTTTCAACCCACGCCAGAAGCGATTATTGTTATTAGTACATTGCGTTACCACAATTTTTTAAAGTTAATTGACTCACAGAACATGTCTCAGTAACTTACTTGAACTACTTATTACTTGCTTTACTCGTTTAACTTACTTTTCCAATTCACCTAGAACGGCAGGGACACGAACACAGAAACATTGAGGATAGTTAAAATCACAAAGGCTCTCCCACCGGGAATCGAACCCGGGACCCCGTACACCAAAGAAGCACGTGCTAGCCACTAAACCAGCGGGGAGGGCTACACGCTTGACCACGAGGACCGACAGCAACAGGCGTTTGATTTCTGCTATATGCATGCTACGTAACGAGAAACGGATAACTTCAACCAATCAAAACCGCATATTTAGCTCTTATGACTAGGGTAAAGTGTGATTAAAATATATGCCTTTCAGATAAACAACACCATTACATTTTATTTATTTATTTATTTATTTTATAAGTAATCAGAAACTACCATGAAAACAAAAATCTTAGTTAATGAAATAAAATACGGTACATTATTAAATAGAAATGAAACGTTAATAGTATTTCCTTTTTCTCCCGTTCATGTGAATACATTGAAACGAAAAAATGTGAATAATACTAATTTATTAGCAGTGAGATGGTTTCAACTTGTATCGTTTGAATTTGGCTCAGTATGCTCCAATTTGAGTTACCACCTTCTAATAGACTAAACCTAAAGCGGAACAAATTTATCGAACATGTGCAGATTACCGATTCCTCATACCCCAAATTTGTACATGGAAAAAAATTTTAACAATAACAAAGAAAATCATATCCTATATTAATAAATGAAAATTTAAACAATAGCAAAAACATGAAACAGAAAACTCATAGCATCAGATTGTTGGTGACTAGGTCAACAGATATTATGAATCATTCAACTGGTTAAAAATAATATCATTGGCGATAATTTCCTTGCCGCCAATACAAAAAATTTTAGCAATAGAACCATATCGATAGCTCGAGTTATAGGTACACATCAGGTCGAAATATACAAATATCACTAAGAATAGTAATTTTAACCTAATGTTTTTAATATTTCAAATGTATTCAAGTAGACAAAAACAGATTTAAAAAAGTATTTAAAACAATACTAGCTCTGCTGCAGATTATAAAACTAGACAAATATAGAATAATACAAAAATACTGTATTTTACTTCCTAATGCCATAAAAATATTAAAACTTCCCTGTTTACACCTATGCCATTTAGTACTATGTTCACCTTGGCAGTTCTATTGACACTTACGGAAATATTTTCTTAATATGATTTCCTGGTACCAATGTTTCGATGTATGTATATATAAATAAAAGAATCTGTTTCCGTTCACTGATAGTGACCCTGAAATATTTCTCTTCCATTTTTTAAAGCATTAGAATGCTGATGGTGCTATTTTATGTACAAAAAAAAAACTGCCCTGAGGATCATAAAGATTATATGGTTTCCCAGAAATGGACAGAAAAAAAAACTATGCCCGTAACATAAAAGTGGACTTAAGGGGGCAATAATGAGAAAAGGGTATTAAGCAGAGCTTCAGTAGGGTACAGGGGCAAAAGACGAGAATTTCTCAGAACTACTTGGATGCTCTTTTATTGTACAGTTCAAAAAATAAAGTAAAGTGATGTTACATATTATTTGCGACGTATGTTCTATGCATAGGTTCCCAAGCTTTTACAGCCGCGGAGCCCTTTCTGAAGCAAAAGTACCTTGTGGAGCTCCAAGACTTTTTACTTTTATTTTCGTATTCTGAATAAAAAGATCTAATATGTCTGTTATATGAATAAAATAGAAATGTATTTTTGTCCTTCGTTTATTAGAAACAATAGTAGAAAAGAACTGAAGCCTGTAGCAAGGTAGGGGATTTTCCGAGGTCAACAGTCTATTCTTTCGACTGGAATCGGATGCATTACTCATATATCACTCAAATAAACGGAACAAGTTTTGATGGTAAATACTCATATGGAAGTTGCATTGCTTTATATGAAGTTTCCCCTGAATCTTTTTCTCTTCTTTTTTTCTCGAAGCAATAACTAAAAAAGGATTCTGCAGTCATTTCAAGTCACGACCCAGTAGTGTGTCTCACTTATCAGATACATCGTTTTCATGAGGTATATACTGCAATGAAGAAAATCTTATTTAGATACATCATTACGGAGCGTTGGGAGGCGAATCATACTGGGTGACACCAAATTAGCAGTTTATAATTTTACTTAGTTGGAGGTTATAATTTACTTAGGTTAATTTTACTAATTTTACTTAGTTTGCCTAAAGTTGGAACACAAGAATAAGATGGTGGTAGGTAGACTGATTCCAGTACGATACCATTGGTTCTTTCTGAACAATATATGTTTTCTCTAGAGTCCTGGCACTAAGCGGTCTACATTTTTTTTTTTTTTTTTGTAACTATCGCTTGAAATATGATGATTGTTGATGCCATCTGGTGAACAAAATTAGTAATAAACACAGGTGGGATATACACAAACGTTACAAAGCAGTTTCTACTACGATGCAAGCCTCAGAATAGAAGCCAAAAATTTAAAAAGTAAAATAAAAAATAAAAATATAAACCTGAGGTGCACATATGTGTATCTATGGACTGAAGAGGATATACATGGTTATTTAAAACATACAGTATTTACTTTAAAAATACGTGTAGCCACACAGAACATCCACACAAACACAATGTTTCCAGACAGAGAACCAATCGTACAATATGCTGAATATCTGTCTAATTTAAAGATTCCCATTCTCGCTATATATCTTGGCATATCTTTGCAATGGTCACTACCAGCAGAGTCAGGCTTACGGTGAGCCGCCGTCCCACCAAGACCCCAAATTTGATCGATAGGGATTAGGTCAGAAGATAGAAAGTCCGTTAGAAGCCATATACCGAGTATAGAACACTAGGTTTCTGTGGTAGTAGGAACCGTGTTATCTTGCTGAAAGATGGATTCCCGTAAAATGTCCAGATAAGTTCAAACTACAAGATTGGAAACTTCACAAATATTGAAGCACTACTCATACATTCGTCAATAAAGAGCAGAAGCTAGTAGAATTGTAGTTTATTGCCTCCATAGCAAAATGCCATATATTGGTCCAATGTGGTGAATGCTAACACAAGCTGGACCAGTTCATATGTATGAACACACATATAGCTGGATACTGTGTCCGCCTCTATATATCACTACTCTCAATTCACTTTGAGACTATAGACTCTCCCGACACCATTGAAGATGTTCTATGCGATGAAGAGTTGTCGTAAACCTGTTTCCAAGGATTCACTGTTTAGTTTTGTACGCTCACAGAGAGGCTACAGTTGCTCTGCAGTAAGGATTGTCATCCAGTAAGATAGTACGGCCCAATTGATCCTCAATCCAGGATCACATTAACACTTCAGGAGAGCGTTGCTAGTCTGTTGTGGAAATCTTTTGCTCTCCATTGTGTATACCACTGATGATCTATTGGCACGACGCAAAGAGCGTTGGCATTATGATCAACGCAAAGAGCAATTCTGAAGAACTACCACTGGGCTCTCGCACGCAACACCATAATGCGACAACGCTTGAAGTCACTTAATTTCATAATAGGCGTTCTTTGACGTTGTTGAGGCATTTCATAAACAAATTATGATCCAGATACAACGCATTCGCGAACATAACTACCCTTGTATTGTCTGACGCCCTTCAGATTATTTGGACTCTATAGACAGTAAGATCCTCCTGGAGTCCGGTATGCTGGAACCATCAAACTAAGTTCAGCATACTGTCTAGAGAGATGTTCTGTGGTGTGAATTTCGGATGATGTATACCGTATATTCTTGAACGTTGTCGCCAGTGTATCTTTCATAACGTATTTTGATAAGAATACATCCTGTACGTCTTTGTTTGTACAGGCGAACAACTCGCTGCAAAACACATTTCGGTGTTCGGATTTGTGTGATTTGGTTAGAAACGATGTTCATATGGGAGGGTGAAATTATAAACAAGAGAACTGCGTGACATCATAGGTTATTTATATTTCTTTTAAAGATAAATGTTATCACTTTACATTTTCTTATGCTTATTTTATAGTATTAATTAACAGTTAAAAGTAGATTATTATAATGGGAAATGTAACAAGTAGAATAAAAAAATTTCTCTGCTAAATCTGAGCTGTAAGATGGATGATGATCTGATGAATCACTTCGAAACACCATTCTTTCACTGCAGCCTTGACAATAGTCGCGTGACTGATTCAAATGACTGCTTCCATAACAAACTGATACAGCTAGACAGTTGAAATTGATTCATTATTTCTTCCATAGATGGCACCATATGCCATGAAACGACTTATTATCAGTGAGCGATACTTTAGTCTCAGTCCGGAAACTTTTCGAAATACTCTCATAGCTGCTCATAGAGATTTCTTCCCAATAGTGTGACACTGAACTTCTCACTTGCAAGAACAGAGCACAAAAGAAGTAAAAGTTTAGATTATAACAACACTAATACAAATAGCAACTAATTACATGCAAATCTAGCTAATATCAGGGGTAAAAGTGAGGGAGAACGCAAAGGGATGCCGTTACCCAACTTCCAAAAGATATCTATGGCGTCCCTCCACTTACTAAAAATTACAGTGGGCAAAGATAGGCACGGAGGACGACATGACGTCATGAATCCCTCCTACCTTTTCAGATTCACTTTTATACGTGGCTAATTTCAAAACATGATATCTGAACTAGCGTAATAAAATAATCATGTCTCATCATTTTCATTAAGTTACCTTCCATGTTGCCGATTATTTTCTTATTAAATTCTTCTATTTACTATTCCCTTTCAATATTTGTACAAAAATTAGCTTACAAACAACTAGAGGAATGAGATTGTGTCGTCTCGTCTCGAAAATGTGCTGTAAAAGTGATGTCTCGACTCGAAAAATGTATTCTTCTCTATTGGGAGAACTGTGTCTCGACTTGAATTTTGTCAGAAAAATTCTGTCTCGACTTGTCTCGTGCGCATCCCTAAACCTACAGACGTTGAGTTGACCACCAGAAGCTCATATCACCTGGGATAGAACCAGGGTCCTATGTCAGCAAAAGAGAGCGAAGGGCCTATCTACATTTACAACTTGTTTACATGTATTATTGCTTATTTACAGCAGGATATCCGGCGACTGAACAGAAAAGGTTCAACAAAGACCTCATCCATAAGCTAAATACATGTCACTGCCCAAGCCCACCACATATTTTTTTCAGCCACCAAATGACAACTGCTCGATCGCTTGTATCTGCAGTGAAATGGACTCCACTTTCAGAAAGAAAAAAAAAATCACTTGAGGCATGCACCAAATATCTATTTATTTTTATTTTTTTGCATATAGTAACATTTATTTTCATTCCTTTGGGTTGCTAAAAAAGAAAACAAAAATACTTATGGGAAAACCCACTTATTGGTAGGTCATCTTCCAATGACGTCAATGGTGACCCCCAATGTACACGTGGTTTCTTTCCATCCATGAAAAAGGAAAAAGGAACGAGATGAAGATGATCATTAGAAGCGTCTTTCATCCGCACAATACCAAAGTGAGTATCTCTGTGTGTGAGAATAAATATTCTCTTATTGGCTAGGTTAGTTTCTTAGCCACCCAAACGTCTTCTCAGAATGCTTAGCTGAAGCGACGGAGAAACGTTGAGGGAAAGGAAGATTGAAGATAGCAAAAAAAAGCATTCTTTTATGTTTCTTTTTTTTATTTTTTAAATCTCTCTGGTTGGTCTAAACGTTCATTGCCAATGACCTCCTCCTGTTTGTTCTTCCTTGCAAAAAAAAAAAAAAAAAAAAAAAAGCATAATGTGAAATTATGAATTGCGTTGCGTTTGGTTGAAATAATGTGCGAATATTTTTCTTCAAGTCGCAATATTCTTGTGATGAAAAATAAGCAGACTTTCAAGGTTGATAAAGTATTTTTTTCTTCCCTTCTGTTTATTTATTTCTGTTTCTTTTATCATTTCATGGTCATTTTTAATAATCTCTCTTCTCTCCGTTATACTCATCCGTCCAGTTATACGGAAACATGTGACGTTAGGTAAGGTACGTACGGATATGACTCATTTTCAGCTCTTCTGCCTCGTATTGTGGCTAGTGGGAATGCCTTTGATGAACGACGTCCTGGGTTAGATTCCCCCCTTTGGAATATGTTCGAAGGCATTACAGTGGTTTACACATCACTTTAAAACTGTAAATCTTTTCGTATACAGCCTCTCTACTGATAAAGAACATAAGTACAAGTCAGGTGTGGAAAATGTGAATATTTCACAAGAGAAACACGATGTCGCAACCTAAAGGAACCAAAAAGTTGAGTGATTTCGAACGTGGTCTGATAGTGAAACAACGCGACCTCGGTTTAAGCCAAAGACAAATTTATCGAAACCTTCAAATATCATTGTCCAGCAAGGGGGCACGGTGGCTCAGTGGTAGCACGCTTACCTCTGAAGCTTAGGGTTCTTGGTTCGATCCACGGCCAAGTAAGTTTGTGGTGGACAGCATCGAGTTTGTGGGTTTTTACGAAGGTACTCCGTTTGCTCCCACATTTTCGTTCCACTTTTGTTTCATCATCATCATTCACTTGCCTTAATCATCTGTATCCCTTATCATAAAGGACATAATCTTAAGAGGTTAAACTGAAATATTTCATTTCATTTCATTTTTCCATTGTCCGCCATCAATTGGGTGACTACCCAGTTTAAAAGACATCAAAAAAGAAAGTGTAATACCACATTCTGGCCGACCATGTCCAACACAAATCTAATTTAGGGTTAACCATATATATATATTAAAAAAAAAAAAAGAGGGAGGAGCAAAATCCCAAGTGCAAGTCTACAGATATGACAGAACACTTGAAGATGAGCCGGATTATAGCGGACAGATATCTGCATCAACGGAATATGTAATTTTTAAGTGACATTAACATGTACATAGCATATTACTAGAGAGATAGCATCTCAAGGAGAAAACTTTTGTAACAGAACGGGTCATTTACACTTGGAATATTCTGATTTTCTTTCTTCTGATAACCGATCACAAAAATTACTACTGTTTTGCGTAATAGTAATAAATCAGATGCTTTATACTGTACTTTTCTGAAATTATTCCAATTTCTTAGCTGTAGTGTAGAAATATGATCCTAGTTAATGATGAAGTGGGCTTCTAAGAAACAAATGTCAAAATTAGCTCGTTTTGGAACTAAGGATGGTAAATTTAAAATTCCATGGAGTTTATTACACATTGTAAGAAAGTTTATATCCAACGAAAGTGTGCACAGAAACAAAATGTAAATCACTCGATCAACTTAATCGTTGAAGTGATGTATCTGCGAAATGTACAGTGATATAATTGCAGCAGTTCTGAGTCATTGTCGCGCCAATCAGTTTGATAGGGCGACCACAGCTTTTGATGGCGTTATGACGCTTACTTTGTTGTATCATATGAAAAATATAGCCTAGTAATTTCATTTCTGTCCTTATTATTACTCTCTTTCGTTATGGATTTGTTTCCAGGAGTGAAATGGAAAGTTTAGCTAGCGTTAGAGAATACTAACAAAAGGTTTTTATTCCCGTATTAATATAAGGAAAGAAAAATAAACAGCGGTTAAATAGAATTAAAGATTCGGAATTAATTCTAGAAGGCATCAACAAGAACCCGACAACCCAGCACCCAGGAATGGAAGAATATCGATTCCAGTTTCCCTAGTTAAATTACGCAAATTCAATTCTGAGATACAAAAGAATACTTCCAGCATCTATCAACTGAAAAATATTATCGTATAGTTATGGAGTTCTATCGCAACAATGTCTTATTAAAATGTTTTCAATGCCAGCTCCTTGGACACACGCAAACTTCATGTGGTGTAACACGTCGCTGCGTTAAATGTCTCCAATCACATCCGACTCGTGAATGTCCTTAGAAGAATGCTGAAACGTCAGCATATTGCTTAATTTTAGGGGAGATGCCCCCCACCAACATCAAAGCTTGTCCAACACTTCAGCGGAAGATGGCATGTAGAGCCAAACCAAAACATTCGAGACAACAATCGAATTGGAGGAATACCTCAACTTTTCCCAGAACTAGCTATGTGAACAGACTCCATGGAACATCTTCCCAGAATGCTTCAACTCCTGATACCAACGATTTTGGTTCAACTCTAAAGGACATCCTTCAACTATTTCAAGGCTTGAAGATGCTCTCCATTTTAACCAAAAATAAAAAGAGGAATTCCAAAACTCAAACAAGTGCAAGATCACACTACCTGCTTCGTAACTCTCATATAAATCTCCGTGGACATCCTTGATAATAGCACGGATTAGAGCATCACTCATCCTATGTTTATTATAGGTCGTCAAGCAGTGCCTCTTTTTTGTACAAAATTATGAAGGATGATAACACACAGAGTCAACAGTTCCGATAGTCAATTGCAAAATCGATATTTCAAATGAGAAAATCTCCTTATGCCATCTGTCCTTCTATCTACAGTGGAAAATATTCCTGTACGCAGTGGCGTCTAGTGCCATGATTTTTCAGTAAGTCACAGTCGTCAGAAAAGTCTGATTCTATAATTCTTTCAGTATTCTAAATACGCAAAGTGACAAAATCAACGAAGGTAACCATATATACTTATATATAATAAAAGTACCCATTCATAACAAGTGCTCTATTTTATTTGCATATGAAATCAATTGTGCTATTCCTAGGAATATCAAATTGACAATAACTCTTTTCAAGCCTAGATTTTACCTGTTTTTCTCTTGTTGATACCGTAGTTAATGCTCTGAAACGATTCTGAATTATGGAATTTCTTCAAATGCTTTTATATTCTTTAATATCATAAAGCAACTTTAAGTTTCTGAAGTAGACGTAAGAATATTTGCTATGATTTTCACGAGTTTTCTTGTGTGCTGGAAGATTCAATGTCTTTCTACGAATTCGCCATCAATTTCACGACGATACACTAATGCCATCTGCATTAGACTTGAAGCATCTGCTTTATCATATACTTGAACTGCCAAGTATGTTGTTTTTAAACTGTTAGCAGTATACACCTAACATGCAATGCACCAAATTATTATGACAGTTGTAGAGATCCCTTTAATTATGAACGTTTTATCCATGTGTTCTTGCATTGTTGTCTCAAGACACCTCATGACTGTTTATTTTATACACTCTGTAAAGAAAAAATAGCGACACTTGCTCGGATATGTTTTTTGCAACATACATTTTTTACATGAATTCCTGATAATATTACAATTCATATTCTTAATGAGCAGTTCATTCTTAATACTTGCGCCAGAGTTTCAGGCTTTTGACATCAATTTAATGAATTTATATGCATATATAAGTAGCTATGTGTGTTTGAACAAAATCGTTTATAGAAAGAGTTATACATAAAACTGAAAACGAATCAACAACAATAGCAGAAAACAAGAAATGGAATTTCTTAAGGGTAAGACATATTGCGTGCAAACATCGGAAAGTACCATACACTAAACTAGGATTTTGTATGTGCACCATGGGCTTTCTGGAGTGCAGCGAATCATCGGAGCCCTTTGGTAACAAAGCTATTGCAAAATGCAACCTCGATTTCACGCAACAACATCGGGATTATCTGTTCCTTGAATTCCATTCTATTTGAGATAGTTGTCTATTGAATCTTCTGCTCATATTGATCCATAAATTTTCAAGTGGATTCATGTCAAGTGAGTTTGTATGCCACATGAGTCTCTAAATAGTCATATTCTTGAACCACGTATTAACGATTTTCGATCGGTGACATGAAGCATTATCGCCCTGGAAAAGGAAGTAGTGCAAATTTTCTTCAGCAAAGTCATCTTTAGCTGTTGTAAGAACTTTCGTACCAGAATTTGAAGATATTTTCGTGCATCAAACGATTCTTCACATATATCCGTCGTTCTGACGTCTTTAACGGTGAACCAAGCCCATACAATCACTCAGTAATTGAATATTTACATCTCTTAAACAAAATCCTTGTCAAGTTCCTTGTTTGTTCGTATCCACAACTTCACACCACCATCGTTTCCCACTATTCTAAACTTCTTTTCAACAAAGAAAACGACGTGCTTGCAGTTGCCATAAGTCCAAGTTTTATATCGACTTACAAAACTACATGTTGAAGTCCTCCGTGTTTTGGCAGCTTTGACTTTCTACGCAGTTCTTTCTTTGTAATATCCTCTTCATACATTCAAAACAATACAGTTGTACGAGTAACTACAGTTCCAAGATCATGTCAAACTACAGAAGCGATTTTTGGGAAAATCACTCCTTAAATCTGCAGTGCTATTGATTTCATTTAGCAATCTGCTCTGGGTGATACTTTCTTTTTCCTTTCACACTGTTGACGAAGGGGCGATTTGCTATCCTGTTTCCACTTGTGAATTACTCTTCCTGCCGTAGAATGATGGATTTTCAGTATTCCATCTATTTCCTTAAAGATTTGCCTTAGCTGATCAAAGCAAGAATTATGTCTTGTTCACATGGCACCAAGTCACATTTCTTACCCATCTTATTGTTTACAGTCCACATACAAACAACAATATCACACACAAACAACGCCGCACATCAACAATTTTGCCACTTGACGCTATCCAAACAATGAGAAAGCAAAGAACAATCATAAAATGTCATTTACCTCAGCCTACACATCACAAATGCAATGCAGAATTCTCACTACAATAATTTACTAGACGCATTCAGTATCATCTAGCGAAAATATTACTGATACACAAACAATTGGCAAGCGATGTCGTACACCACAGGTGTCACAGATAACGCAAATTAACTATTCCACTCTTCATTTCCTTCTATTCCTCTTCTAACGGGCTGCAACTATGGTTTTCTGTGTAAGTTAGCTTGAGAATTGAGGTGTCGCTATTTTTTCTTTACAGAGTGTATTTACGTTCTCTGTCAGAGGTTAGGCTATAAAGGAATAAAATTAACATTTTAAAAATGAGATTACTGTAATGTGTAACAGGGCCGGATCCAGGATTGTCTGAGAGGGGGTGCACCAATAACTACCAAAATAACCAATCATACCAAACTCTTCAAAGTGACATGTGACAGTATTCTTTACCCTTGACAACACTGATGCATAGAACGGAGGAAAGTATTTTAAAGAGGGTAGAGGTCTGCACGGGCCGGAAGTTTCAGCCCGGGCCCGGCCCGGCCCGGCCTGTGAATTTATAATAATACCCGACCCGAGTCCGAAATATGTTTTAGCCTTTAGGTCCGAGCTCGTGTGATTATCAAATGAGCCCGAAATAAATCCGAATTACAGAAACTTAATAATTAACGCAAAATTGTATTTTTATTTATAGCAATTAGATGTTTGATTTTGCATTTGTGTTTTAAAAGTTCTCCATAAAGAACGGTGCAATGTATATCATTGTACAGTATATTTACAAAGTTAGGCCCGAAAAGGTCCGAGAAATATGGTTGTATGTTTAAAAATTTATGGCCCGAGCCCGTGCAGGCCTCTAAAAGAGGGTTTCAAGTGGAATGGAGGACAAAAATGTCCTTCTCTTCTCCTGCCCTCTGTTTTCTTTCCTATTTTAAAAATGTTATATTGTTTTGCTTGGTGAATCCTTTTGCTTCAAGCTTCAAAAAATAAACAATTGCTTTTGCAAAGCTCTGCTTTCTTTTAAGTTCTTAACGGAAACATGATGGCAAAAAGTTTGGGAATGTATTGCTATTTTCACTGCTAGTTTCTCGTTTTAGATAGTGTATATTTACAACGAATAGTGGGGGGGGGGGGGTGCACGTGCACCTTTGTACTCCCCTTAAATCCGGCCTTGATGTGTAATGTGTTCAATTTTCTCGCACCGAAAATTGAAGCCATAACTTGTGCACCAAAGACATACACTAGACAGTATACAAATGAGAAGGGCAAGACATTTCATGAAGTCAACCAAACCACAGTAACATCAGAGCTACCTGAATCTTTGGATTGGTAATGAAGACATACAACATGTTCAAACACATCCAAAATTCGATGCAATCCATTAAAAGTAAGCAAATGTGACTTTATCTACAAGATTATTATGAGCCTTATTCGTAAAAATAATTATGCGAGCGAGTTCTGATACAATATTTGGTGCTTCCTAGGCGCGCACCCAGAAAATTTTGTTGGGGTGGGTCCAAAGTTTGGAACGACTTGGTCCAACACTACATGCATTACGTCTATGTACTATTAACCCGGTGTAATTCTACATCCAAAAAACGACAAGTAATTGTTAAGTTATGCCACTATATTATCAGAAAAATGATTGTTTTTATAAGAAAAGCAAGAGTATAAATGAAGTGTAATATCAAATCTTTAGTTTACATCAATCATTTCACTCCTGAACAATTATAGTTTTATCATGAAACTGTACACATGTATGTTGAGTCACGAATTTTTGAGAGCGGGGAATCCGACCCGGTGGACCTCCGGCGTGGGTGCGCCCCTATTTTCTCCTATTTTCATATTTTGTAATTATAACATGTTACACGAAAAAATTAAATGTCGACTAAAAGCAGGGAATTCGTGTTACTATTCGGTTCAAAATCTCTTGTCGTCGCGAATTCTGTCGAAGAATTTGAAGCTTAAAATATATAAAACGATAATCATGCCTGTTGTTCTGTATGGTTGCGAAACATGGTCGCTTACTCTGAGGGAAGAACATAGACTGAAAGTATTTGAGAAGAAGATCCTCAGAAGAATATTGGGACCCAAGAGGAACGGGAATGGGGAATGACGGAAACTTTATAACGAGGAACTACATAAATTATACGATTTACCCAACATTGTTAGGGTCATCAAATCTAGGAGGCTTAGGTGGGCAGGTCATGTAGCTAGAATGAAAGAAAGTACAAACGCTTTCAAAGTCTTAACTGGAAGACCCATCGGAAAACGACCATTAGGAAGACCTAGGCGCAGATGAGAGGACAATATTAAGTGGATCTCCCAGAGATAGGAATACAGAGTAGAAACTGGATCCAATTAGCTAAGGATAGAAGTCAGTGGAGAGCTTTTGTGAGCGCGGCATTGAACCTCCGGGTTCCATAGGCTATAGAGTTAGTTAGTTATGATATACAGTACTGTAAAATTTGTTGGCAGTTCCATTTGACACTAATCTGTTTGGTATTTTATAACTTCCTTAGTTCCATGTAACCAGTACATACATATCTATGATTGAATGTTTTTTTGGTGTTTATGCCTACGTTTCTATGTTTTGGTTCGACTATACATTGTTGCCCCAACCGTTGTTTACTCTTACCCCACCATATGGGGCAAGAATACAAAATTTATCCTTCGTCAAAACTATGTTATTCCTCTGTATCCTCTGCTAGATTTGCCGAAATTAAACTGTATATGTTATTAGGGATAACAGACTTTCACATAGAGAACATATTGCGTTTTTCTCTGTCACCATTCCACCGCAATTCTTTGATTTACAAAAAGTGTTCACTCTTGCCCTGGTTGCCCATACAGTAGTTTGAAATCGCTCAACATAATTCCCTACACAGTACGGTAATAAGATTTTTGCTTCATGAAATGTTTCGAAAAATGTTTCGTGCCAAATAAGCCTTAAACTCACCAGTATTCAGCGAGTATTTTCGGGAAATCTAACACTACAAACTCGTAAAGAATGTAACGAAGGGTATATGGAAGTATACAGCGTATACCCATCTAATATTTTCATAGTTCAGCATATATTTACTTTAATTCAGAGATATAATGAAAGTAAAAAGATGCTTACAAGCTATATTTTTGAAAACAGTCTAGCATATATCTACCAAAAGTTCCAGCCATACATAACTGAAACCTATGGAAAATAAATAATAAACACTAGCAAATACATTTATAAGTCAATCAATCCTTTAAGCTAAATGAGCTGGATGATTAATGAACATGAATGATGATGAAATTAATTCTTTTTGCTCTATCACCGGGAATCGAACGTGGAGCTACGTGCAACCATAGGTGCGCGCATTAGCCACTTAAGAAAAGCTTCCTGACTCTTTCTCTTTTGAACTGCTCGGGACTACCAGACACGACAGCGACACGAACACAGAAAGATAGAAGATAGTTAAAGTTCGAAGGTTCTTCCACTGGGAAGAGTTATGTCCTTCTTGTAGTCACATCTTGAGGGAATGAAAACGTTAAATTTAAGAAACACGAACAGCATGTGTAAAGAGAAGATACATAAGAACAGGGGTGGACTGGCCATAATCAAGTACCGGCCCGATGGCCGCTGCGCCCTCCTCACATCAGTGCCTTTGCGCCTTCCTCGGGAGGGACTAAGACCCGTCTTAGCCTCGGGAAGGCGCACAGTTTCCTCTCTGAACACATTAAAAAAAAACAAAGCTACATAATTATTTTATAAATTCGCTAGCTTTTGGCCAGCTAGGGCCCCACCCCAGACCCTGGTATTTGCTCGGCCTGTGGCCTCGCTCTTTCTGTTTTCGACGTGTGAATGCTATTAATGATATTAGATTTACCCCTAAATATATAGATTTGACTCTAATATCGGTCATTTTGCACGATTTTTACATACCACTCATACCAACCCCACGCTCCGCCCCAAATCCCAGTATTTGCTCGGCCTGCGGCCTCGCTCTTTCTGTCTTTAGCTTTGGGAATGTCATTATAATGATCTTAGGGACCTTGAAATTTATAGATTTGACTCTAATATCGGTCATTTTGGATGATTTTTATATATCAACCCCCCACTGCTCCGCCCCCACATCCCGTCTTTACTCTGCCCACGGCCATACCCTTTCTGTTTTAGGCTTTGGTGGTACCATTAATGATCTCAGCGACTTCGAAATATATTGATTTTACTCTAATCTCGGTCATTTTAGATCATTTTTACATGTCTCTCTCTCCCACTCCCGCCGTTAGGGGCGCTAGTGGCGTTATATACCAAGGCTGTTTTATGTCAAACTATAACCTATATGTTTCCAAAATTTCGTTAAAATTATTTTTCTCGTTCTTACGTTATACCATTAAAACCATTCCTACTGTTATAACCCCCATTTAAATAGCGTTGGGTTCAAGTTTCCACCCCCTCCCCCTCTGCAAAGGGAAGAGTTGGGGGGTTTCTAACCCAGACAGTGTTGATTACCGGGTACCAAAGAATATTTATGCCAAGTTTGCTCAAAATCGGTTGAACCGTCTAGGAGGAGATGTGGAACATACTCATACATACATACAAACATACAATGGCATTTATAATATAGTAAATATACAGTATTATTTTACATATATATGCACATTGAAAAAGTATACATATACAAAATTATATGATGCCCAAATACATAATGTATATAGAATATACACTTGAAATCAAAACAGCAATTGCCAAAGAAGTTAACCAAGCTAGAGTTTTTTTTCTGTCATGATGGACACGACCCTAGATGTCTCCTCATATGGCCAGTGCTCCATAGTGCTTCGGTATGTGTACAATGGATTTGTTCAGGAAAGAGTTATTGCCCTCAAACATGTGATTTCAACAACAGGAGAGAACCTCTTTCAAACCCTCGAACAGTCTTTGACTGAAGTAAAAATACCTATCGAAAAATGTGTGGCAAACGCTTTTGATGGAGCGTCAAATATGAGCGGACTATATAAAGGTGTGACAGCAAAGCTGAAAGAGATCAATTCGAAACACATTCACATATGGTGCCATTCACATGAGTTGAACTTGGTGATAACTGACATCGTCCAGAGTTTGTGTGTTTGTATATCTTTCTTTGGGCTTCTCCAGGAAATTCAGATATTTTTGAAAGAATCCCAGAAACGACTTGAGGTGTATTTGGAACAAAACCCAAGCGTCCGTCTTGAGGCTATTGGGATAACTCGATGGAGAAGTAAAAGCAACGCTGCTGTAAAAATATTTGGACACTTTCGTTACTGGGCACCCGACTCAAAGGATGTCAGACCAAGAAAATCAAAACCAGTATATGTGGAACTCGTAGCAGCTTTAAGTGTGCCGCAAGAATTCAATTCCAAAGTCAGACATGGTGCAATGTCTCTCATTCAAAAGTTGTGCTCCTTTGAGACTATCATTGTGGCTATGATGTTTTTATTGATTTTTCAGCATACCACACCTTATCAGACTACTTGCAAACAAAAAACTTAGACTATGCCCAAGCATGATATCCACAACTCAAAATAAGTTGAAAGAAGCTAGGGACCAGTTTGACAGTCTACAAAGCAGCAGAACACTTTGCAACAGAAATGTCAAATTGTATTGAAGGACTCATTACAGATGTTACTAGTCTAGAACAAGTTACTATAGAAACAGAATTGCCTGAGGTAAGATGTAGAAAAAGAAAGAAAATGGCAAGGGAATCAGCTTCTGATGAAGTAATTGAAGACAATAAATACAGATTTGAAGTAACCGTTTTCAACTGTGTTCTAGAACAAATTTCTAACAGCACGCAGGAACGATTTGCTGAAAATCAAAGCTTATACTTAGATCTAGAGTGTTTTGATCCTAAGAAGTTCAAGAGTTTAAGTCTGGCTTCGTTGTCACTGGAAAGAATCACTGAATTAATTCCTGATTGTGAAGAGGGAAAACTTAAAGATGAGCTTCTTTCGTTTTAATCAATGTGGGAAGAGTTTTCAAAATCCCCTTTTGAGAGCCAAGAAAAGAATCAAGAAGCTGTTGAGGCTTGTACGATTGAAGATTTAATTGAAGAGGGCAGTTTTCTTAACATTTCATGGAGGATGAGGAGGAATATTTGGGGCCGACTGACGATATTGTGGATTTAAGGTCTATAAAATGCAATTCTGGATGCATGAAGTGAAGTGCAATTCTTCTTTAAGTGCGCCTTCGATGTGATTCTGCAGTACAATATGTACTCAAGATTCTACACAGAATTCTTCAAAGTTTATAAGTATCTCCTTACATTATCGGCAACACAAGTGTCCTGTGAGCGAGCATTTTCAAAGCTCAGATAAAAACAAGAATCCGTTCAAGACTTTACAGATGAACATCTGGAATCATTGTTCTCAGTGTGCAAATTAGATAAATCGCCTCCAAGCATAAAGCAGTGACTTTACTTTCATTTTCCAGTTTTGTTTTTGAATTTCTTTTTTTGCTAGGTAGGTATATAATTCTAAATTTACTTTTGTTAATTTGTAGTAAATGTTTCATGTATACTTTTTATCAATGGTTTTAAAAATAGATGAAAAATAAGTTAATGTTATGATGAACATAGCTTTAAAAGGACAAAAGTATGAAAAATAGCATAAGCCCCAAACTTAACTCAAATCTTCAGTTATAATTAGGCTGTTAACAAATGTAGCCGAAGAATGTAAACAACAGGTGTGTTTTTTGTAGTCTCAGTTAAAGTGTGCAGATTTATATAGGCCTAATATATTTAGTACTCAAAGTCTCTTTGTTTATGAAAATATTGAATTTGTATAATTCTATCGTGATTAACTGCAATAGCTACTTAATGTTTTGTTGTTTTTTGTGTACTACCAGGGGAAGCCCCCGGCTCTTCCTTTTATTAGGAGGAGGTATTCTACACAAGCGAAAGCCTCGGATGGACGGCGCCCCCCCAGAGTATGTGACCGCGCCCTTTTTACATAGCCAGTCCACCCCTGCATAAGAATACCAAGATTTGTCAAGAAACCGAACGGTATAATACAAATAAAGCTCAGAATGGAATGTACATGCAATAAATTCGAACATTTTTTTAAATAGAGAAGCTTACGGAGCAGTACTAGTGGGAGATTCCCGACGCTGAGGAAGAAGAGTTTTGCAAGATTGACAGCTACATAAAAATTCTTATAGATATAATGAAAAATGTTCTCTAGGAGCATGCTCTTTAATAAGAATAGAGTAATGTGAACATTTTCTTAGGTATGCGATGATAGTTTATAATAGTATGTGGATCACTGTTAAAATTATGTGTCAGTGTTAGCGCTAGGTATGTCACGCTAGGACTAAGCTTATCATGACTAGGAGAAATCAAACAACAAAAGATAAATCTGCTGACAATGTACAGGGTGTCCCAAAGCAACTGAGAAAAGTTGAAAGGAAAACGATACCTGCTGAGGACATTTTCATTTTTCTCCAAGTACTGTTCATTCAATCAAATGCAAGTGTTTCACCATCCTGACACATCACATTTGAGCACACTATCACTGAGCCACCGCACCCCCTCTTCTTTTCCTGCATTATGAGTTGAGTTAATTTCGAGTTTAACGTCCCGTTCAGCAGCGGGACTATATGAGACGTGGATCTACTGATTAACGTGAAATCCGAACCACATGAGCTCCCGCCGGGAATGGAAGCCAGGTCTCCCACGACTCGTGTATTATGATTAGACATCGGATTTTTATGCACTTAAAATGCATGAAATATGCATACAACTATGCTGTTAAATGTGTTCAAATATACACTTAATATGCACTAACACTGCAATAAAAGAGAGCATTTTCAAACTTGCAGCAAAGATGTGACAAAGTTTTGTAGGTGAAATATCACACCGAAAGTGTACTTTACCTTTCAGCGACTTCTCTTCAGAATTTATTTTTATGACAGTTTTACAGTTTATATACTCCTAACCTTTTAAAACACACACAAATTGTGAGGTTAAAATAAAACACAGTTATATCAGAACATGATCTCTAGTTTTTCTTCACTTTGTATTTTAGAGTGCATTTACTTTTTACGAAATAATACAAGCCTCACTTTTCTACACGTTTCCACTGTGTACGGGAAAAAAAAGTTTCCTTTTTAAGGTTTAATTCCTTCCCATAAATAGCCTTACAGTATATTGCAAGATGTTTCTCTTCATTTTTTTGGTGTCAGTTTGCGACATTTGTAGCCAGAAAATGAACTATCAAGATCAATAGATATTACTGAACAATATTTATAGAGCGGAGCAAGTTGAGTATCTATATCTTCTGGCAAGTTGAAATTTAACCCTTGAAGATATTTTCCCATGACTTCAGTTGTTTTATGGTCGCAGTTTCTGGCCATAACATCCGTCAATCTCTTTTCCACAGAGAGCTCGAATTTACCAGGGACTTACTGAGCTCTTGTTGAACTTTATTAGCTGGAGCTAAGCATTCACCGAGCTGTATCTTTTATGTCTCTTGTTTTTGAATTGATGTGGACACGACATTACAATGTCTTTATCATTATCAGATTTCTTTTAATGTCTTGGCAGTTGTAAGCGTCTCTGCTCTGCAGATTGGTTGCTAGCATTATTGGTCCTCCATAAACTAGGTATTCTTCCATCCTCCCATGCAAAAAGCCGTTCTGCTGCATAGAGATGTTACTGAAACTGAATTTATTCTATGCTATAAGCATGAATCTGAAATAAGAAAACGTATAGAATATGCAGAATATGCAGTTAAGCGCTAATATATGCTCTAACCTTTGAAATATACATTTATATGCATTTAGATGCACTATAGAACTTCAGATTTGAGATGTATTATTGTTGTTATAAACCCCTACCAAGTTTAACAGAGATGCATATAAGCAAACAAAATATGCATTTGCATAAAAATCCGATGTCTAATTATGATGTAGCGTTACTATAGAAGAAGCATGAATGTTTTAATGCAATGACAATTACAGTATTGTGTTATTATGCAAAAGAAAAATATGCATTAATATCCACATATTCAGTAATTTTTTTTTTTTAAAGAAGCAGGAAATGTGAAGTCGGAAGAGGAATCTTCCTATGCTATAGGGTCATTACACTTTTTATCTTACCTTCAAAGACAATAGACTTAAAAATGAAGAATGGACCTTCACTCTTAAGGTCAGCAGGTTTTGAACTAACGCTAATAAATTTTAGTATAATAGTAGGAAATAATAATAATAATAATAATAATAATAATAATAATAATAATAATAATAATAATAATAATAATAATAAATATTGACGATAATTATTTTTAAGCTGCATTCATATACATTAAGATATAACATTTTAGCTCTTAAGCTTATTCTACAAGGTGTTTCAAAACAACACCGACAACGTTTGGGAGGTGATTCCCGACAAAAAGATAAGACAAAAAGTATAGACGAACCTGGGTGCACAAATGCTTCCCTTCGGAGTTAGAGGCTACCGAAAACATGAAAAAATGAAATTAAAAGCCCATAGCTCCAAAACTATGGGGCCTACCATAGTCGGGTCAAGACTTTACTTAGAAACTAATATGCGCCCTATCCAAATATCCAAGTTTCAGAATCCTGCGGTACATCAGCAACAAGCTTTATTGAGGTGTTTTGTGAGTACTTCAAACTATATGCCCGTAGCCAAACCCCTTCTATAAAAATTAGTGTGCATAGAGCAGTATTTCATATCGCCACTGTTCACATAGAAATGGGCTATGTATCTCGAGGTACTGTGAGTTTTGGTGTACAAAGAGCGAACTTTAAATTTCATTTATCACAAAATCAAGTTTTGGAGACACCTAACTTTCCGAATCTTTTTGAGATAGGAAAAATTTCTATACTGAGACTTTACAGTGGGTATAGAACTCACAAGAATAGTATTTGGTAACAAATTGTCTTATTAGTTGTATGGGAAATGGTGACATACAGATAAATAAATATTTAAAAAAAAAGAGGAAAACAGCAGAAACATAACTACTGGATAGTATTAAAAAGAGCAACTCCTATGAGAATAGGGCTGAAAGAAAATTCTCAGCCCTTGGGAAGTGAAACGCCAGTAACTGTAAAATACTTTATTATTATTATTATTATCATTATTATTATTATTATTATTATTATTAGTAGTAGTAGTAGTAGTAGTAGTAGTAGTAGTAGTAGTAGTAGTAGTAGTACTACTACTACTACTACTACTACTAGTACTAGTAGATTGTAGTTAGTGTCCTTTTTTAATACCGAGGCTATACCAGACGTAGGTCTGCAGCTTAGGTTGGAATCCGAACCATCGTAATATGTTCAAATCTCCAGGCTTTCATCGGGAATCGAATCCGGGAGTCCATGAATCAAAGGCACGTGCGCTAACCATTGGTTTAGAGGAGAGGGTAGTAGTAATAGTGGTAGTAGAGTTTTGGTGGTGGTGATAGTAATAAAAAGGTAAATGAAAGTAACTCCACTGTAGTAATAATTCTCAAAATGTTGTCCGCAAATCAGAAGTGATCCTCGAAGTATGTCTTTCTTAGATTGTAAAATATATTAGTCAAAGAGAGACAGAAATGAATTAAAGTTAATTGTAAATTACACACACTATAGTAGAGAATCTCGTAGATGTAGATTACATTAATACTGGAATATTTTATACAATCCAATAAAGCAAATATTTAACAAATTCTAATAACTTATATAAATGTGTTATTACAAATTGTTTTTGATAGCTTTTAATGCTTCCTCAAAATTAACAAGTATTTTCTTTTATTAACCCTTGGAGTACCAAGATGGGATCAATTTGACCCCAGCGAGACATCTTTTTTTTTTTATTGCATTAAAAATATATATGCTGAAAAGGTCTTCTAGGAATGCTTCCATAAGAGTCTCTTGAATAATTTTGTACACTTAAGAAGTATCGTAGGGTCTAATTTGTCTTTTTATTTAGAAATGGAAAATGGGGTCAACATGACCCCATCTTGGCCAATCATGGAATAAAGAGGTTTCAGTTATATTCCGAGAGGAGGGAAGAAAAAATTTTCTCATTCCGCCAAATGTAGATGGCGCTTAGGGCATGGCATTTTCGTGCAAGCGAGTTTTGGCGCCAACTTCATTTTGTTAGTTTCTCTTATGTGGTACATTTTCCTCTTTACAATAAATGTTCATTGCTTGTATTGTAACAATAGAATATCATTTGATCTGTTTGCTGGCCTTAGAGTCACAAAAACCTATGGGGTCAAATTGACCCCATCTTGTACATTTAAGTAAAATTTAATGTAAGATTTGCACAAAATACCCCTCCCCCAAAAAAACTGCTTTCGAAGGGCAATAAGAGTAGGATGGTAAAATATTTTAACTAGTAAAAATGGTTTTCATTTGAAAAAGTTTGAGAAACGCTCTGTCCTACATTATTCAGCAGTCAATTCTAACAATGTGAATTTTCATTGACAACTAAATATTTGATATCGATCTGTGCGTCATATTTTGAAACAAGATTCAATGTTACTTTCGTACATAATTCAAGTACGTAGAGCTACATTTGTCATACCGAGATCATAGCGTGTATACTGTAGTGTAGTAGTGCTATTGTAAAAAGAAATATATAATTTTGATGCAAAATTAATAGTGAAAAACGAGGCCAATTTTCGCCTCAGCAGTCACGCCAATAAACAAAACTTTCAATTTTGAAAGAGTGAAAATCCACATTTGATCCGTAAGGTAGCATCACAATCTCAAAATTGTGTCGTATTGTTGTATTCTTGCTAAATATCATTAAGTATTATTTCATTAAAGACAGAATTTAAATGGCAAATGATTCGTACTTTTGTAACTTCCTAGGTTGAAGAACAGCGTCTGAATATGTTGTTTCTAAAGGGTGATGGACGACGCATCACTACATACAGACATGAAAATAATAGAAATGATAAGGGCTGATTTCCTGGACGAATAATTTTGCATGATCATGATGTGCATTGGCATGTAAAGTATACTGCAAGGATAATTTTAAAAAAAGGATGTATGTGAATAAAACAGAAAAATTCTTGATCAACTCATGACCAATATCCAGCACAAATTCGCAAACTTACTGTTGAAATGTTCAAGAAAGTGATGGACACTGCTATAAATTATATATGTATGTGTACATCTTACTTAATATTAATTACAATTCAACACGAAACTGGAATCTCTTTCAACAATGTCTACAAATCATATCGGAGAGTTACTTCTACTCATAAGCGTCGTCTCTGGCATGTTAAAATTGGGGAGGACGCCTAGAATGTTTGTAAACCCCAACTAAATTTACCTCATAATTATGAGTAAATTGGATCTACTTTATTAACGGAATCCCCTCTTTCTATTTTTACCAACACAATTCATCATAATTTTCTACCTTCACTGATAGGTTACTTGTCAATATTATTATTATTATTATTATTATTATTATTATTATTATTATTATTATTATTAATAATAATAATAATAATAATAATAATAATAACAATAATTTTTGCTTACAATGTGGTTCTTAGGTAATTTTCCTACCTTAACATAGGAATTATACTTACTATCCATTGATTTAATATTTCTCAATCTGCTTTGGTTTCTTTCTACTGTATCTTCCACATGTCATTCGGACTCAATGTCTTAATATCCTTTTAATTTCCTTTCTGTAACTTTTCAGTCAATGACTCACATGATATGCTTCTCATCATAATCATCACAAACTTCTTAAAGATCTTTCATCATTTCTTCTGTTATTGCTTATATTTCAAGTTCACATTTCATATTTTCGTTAATAATACTACTATTGAAAATAGATATTGAAAATAGACACCTATTCTTCTTCTTTGCTCAGACGTCTATTACATCCTCAATAATTTAACCACCACTGGTTTTTGATTATTTTCATTCTTATTATCGTTTCATATTGTTTTCAGAGCCTTTCTTTATATTATCTGACATCAGTTAATTTTCGATTCCGCAGTAACAACCATTTCATCTCGAAGTAGTTGTATTAGTCCTTATATCTCCTACAATCAACGTGTACTCTAACCAAACTCTTCTTCGCAACTGTTCTAGGTGATAAATTATGCGACTGGGAGGCAAATTTGTTGTCAAATATCTCACCCTATTTTACCACCATATATCATTTCTTGCATACCAATTTTAAATGTTTGGTTGATATTTAAGTTTCTTCACAGCCTTTTGTCTTTTATCCTAAGTTTCTATAGTATCTTCATCCAAATTACTGAGACAAAGCAGCTAAAACCTTTCTAAATCAACGGACATTATATCCATTCCTTTCTTCCCTTTGTATAAACTGCTTTAGACTCCTACCTCGACGGAAACTATTTATTTCTCCTCTCAAATTAAACTCTTCAACATAATTTCCATTGTCCACAGAATCTCTTTCATATTCCAATCTCAATTTTGGCTGCGTGTGAAATATTTACTTCACTCTGTTTACTTTCCCTCTCAAGCGAAATACAGTATACACATGGGCCACCATAAACTGCAGGCTGATGTTAGTGTCTGTAGAGGGCATGTGCTATCAGTTGTCGGACAAAACGAATGTAGTTAAGTGTGATCACATGTTTTTGCACTCCTAAGACGACGTCAGCGAACGCCTAATGTACAACTATGTGTATTCGATCGTATCTGTACATTGAGACTGTGAGTGTAACTTAAAGAAAATCTTTGAAAGTGGCACACGTCAGGTAGACATTTTAATCACATTAACCTAATGTTTAACAACAGACATTACTTTCATATCTGCCTATGTTTTAACTTCTTCCATAGATCTAAATACTTTCAGCATTGATCCATTTCATCGCGTACTCAAATTATTTGGAGGGACGTGTCCCCCCTGTTCCCCACCAGAGATGCCCGTGCTTCTACCCAATCCTATAGTCAGAGGTTCTCACAGACGGGTTTTAGGGAGCAGGTTGAGCTCATGAGATTATTTGGAGGATTTAAATTTTCATTGAAAGTGATATAATCAAATTTGGAGACTATTAAATTTGGAAGGGGAAGAAAGATAAATTTGGGAGTTAGAATGGTAAATTTGTAGATAATAATTGTAACTTTAAGGGAAGAACGGAAATTTGGAGATAATAATTGTGACTGAGAGAAGAATGGTAAAGTTAGGGATAAGAATGGTAACTTGGGGAAGAATGGTAAATTTGGAGATAATAATGGTAACTTTGTGGAAAGAATGGTAAATTTGGAGATAATAATGGTAACTTTGAGGGAAGAATGGGAAATTTGGGGAGCTTGTGATAGTTGAACATTTCCATATAGTAGCGGTAGTAGTACAGGAATTGTGTGCGAAACCTTTTGCATGTTTATATTAACATGTTATGAACATGTTTTCTTGTGATCAAACAGGTTAAAAATTACTTTATTATAAACCGGCTCTTTAAAAAAGAGAAAAAAAGAAAAGAAAGAGAAAGAATAAGAAAAGCCGTCTGAACCATATAATTACCCACAAGTACCGTTAAACTATTAATGAAATGTTTCAATCTAATCTCTGACATAAGTGGACAATAACGAAATATTTCTCACCTACTTTAAGTAGGCAATGAAATATTTCTTGTGTGATTTAATTTAGTCAAATGCTTTCACCTTGCAGTATCATCTTATACTGGATAAATACTATATGCATTCTTTAGGATAGTTTTGAAACAATGCAGAAACATCGTAAACAGAATAAATATACAGGATGTTTCAAAACAACACCGACAACGCTTGGGAGGTGATTCCTAACATCAAGATAAGACTAAAAGTGAGCTCATCCGTGGCTGAGCGGTTAGCGTGCGCGCTTTTGGCGCGGGAGACCCGGGTTCGATTTCCGGTGGGAGCTCGTGTGGTTCGGATTCCACGTTAAGCAGTACGTCCACGTCTCATATTGCCTCGCTGCTGAAAAGGGACGTTAAAATCAACATCAACTCAACTCAAGACAAAAAGTATAGACCAATCTGGGTGTACAAATGCTTCCTTTCGGAGATAGAGACTGCTGAAAACATGAAAAATGAACTTCAAAGGTCCATATCTCGAAAACTATGGGACCTACCGTAGTCGGGTCAAAACTTCAGTTAAGAACTAATATGTGTCCTATCCAAAAATCCATGTTTCAGAATCCTAAGGTACTCATGCAACAATTTTTATAGAGGGAATTTAGTTACAGAGGCATATAATTTGAAGTACTCACCAATTACCTTTATAAAATTGTTGTGTGAGTACCTTAGTATTCTGAAACTTAGATATTTGGATAGGGCACATACTAGTTCCTAAGTGAAATCTTGACCCACCTACGATAGGACCCCTAGTTTTGGAGCTATAAACCTTTAAAGTTCATTTTTTAATGTTTTCTGCAGCCTATAACTCCGAAAGGAAGGATTTGTGCACCCAGGTTGGTCTGTCTTATCTTGGTGCAGGAATCACTTCCCAAACGTTGTCAGTGTTGTTTTGAAACACCCTGTATATGCATGTGCTATTGATAAAGGTTATCAGACGTTCCGGTGTAGAGGGGACAGTCGAGAATATATATTATCTGTCTCCCTGTCCCGATGGAATTGTTCAGAACTCTAAACCTTCCGATATGTCTGCGATTTCTTCCAAAATATAAGTAACCCTAGGAACACCAAGGAAGGGGGGGGGGATCGGAGGCCCACAAGTTATTTTTGTTACATTTCTAATTGCATAAGAAATCTTTTAAAAAATGATATTGTCAGCTTGACCCCATTCATCATAAAAAAATACTTGCTTAGTTTTTAGTGTTTTATTTTTTCTATTTATAAATAAAGTGCTGTGTGACTCACAGTCAGAGCCCCCCCCCCCCCCTTTGGTAGTACTAAGGGGCTATTCAGTGCATACGCTAAGTGTCATATTCCAATGTTTTGGTTATTTATTTTATTTTCCTTTGAATCAATTTTGGTATTACACCATGCAGGTCACTCTGGACTATTATTCTGGTGCAGTGTTGCCAACTGCACTTTATAAAAATTTAGTATATACATTTTTCTCATTATTTTTTGGCACCTAAATATTTTATTTTCTATTAGTTTTCTATTAGTTCTAACCTGCTAACACCTAAATATGTCACTTTATATTAAAATCAAACACACACACACACACACACACACACACATATATATATATATATATATAAAGAGAGAGAGAATCAAGTTTCAATAGTGATTGGAAAGAACTATGCTGCTGCACCTCTGGTGTTATCAAGTATTTTTAATCATAGAATCTTCAAGCAGCAGCCTGTAACACTGACTGAAGACACATATTTCATAGGAAATTGTCAGTCCGTTATTTTGTGACTGTGACTGTATGTGGGAATCTTCAGCAGCATTGAAACAATGGCAAATCGTGTTCTTCGCCAAAATTCAATTGAGAAAGAACTTAAAGAACTTTTAAATTGAAGAAGGTAGTAAGCTCGAATATAGCAAGGTGGAAATAACCCTGTAAGATTTTGATGCAAAAGACAGTGATTTGAACATTTTATTTGACAATACAAATGGAAGCAGTGGTACGTTTCTTGCAATGAATTCCTTGTAATATTCCTGATGTTGTAATGGTGTTATTTTACAAAACTGACAGACAAGTCGTTGCTTGTTTGCTTACGTTTTACATGTTCATACCATAGGTGCAAAAAACCGACGTTGTACTACTAGAAAAATTTTTAACTTATGTTGTTTTGGCAACACTGCTTCTCTAGTGACATCCTCTATAGTGTCTAATGAATGTCCCTCACACTATCTGTCTTTTCGTGGAAACAAAATTTGAAAGAATTTTTCCATTCCAAGGATATCCGGGATGGAATTATAAAAGATTAATCATGAATGCATTGAAATACTAAAGTATACCCCACTCTTCCCCACTCTACCATATTTTACAGCAGCAGCACCAAAATGTTTTCAGAAGGCGTCTTTGTGCACATACTACAATGTACTAAATTGCTATTCATCTGTTTGATAGTTTTTTTTTTTTTTTACACAAACAAATAAAATGAATTGGTCATAGTTACTGACATTAATAAAAATGATAACTTAAACAATTACACACATATAGTTGGCAATACTGTACTTGGAAATCTAATAATAATAATAATAATAATAATAATAATAATAATAATAATAATAATAATAATAATAATAATAATAATAATAATAATAATAATAGAGAATAAAAATATATGATGTCTTAGACATCCCAAGTTCGTATCAGACTAGATAAATTATTTTCCGTGAGAAATAATGACATTTATGTTGTGGGCCTCAGAGCTTCCACCCCCACCCCCATCCCACCCCCGTTGGTGTTCCATGTAACCCAAAAATACCTTGGTATTCCTAGGGTTAATATGAATCGTGCCATATTTAAAGAAAAAGAAAGAAATCCCGTTTCAATTGACTACGAATAATCTATTCTATGTCGCTCTCTTTTGATGAGTGTTGTCCTATTATTTATGATACCAGGAATATGTGCATGCGTGTGTGTCACTGTTAAAAAAAAATATAAGCAACAATCTGCTAGTTAACTGTGTATTTGCCATCACAGTGTCATCATTACCATCATCATCGTCATAGGTATTCTGCGATTATTGTCAGGTCACTTACTGCAACTGAGAAGCTTCCATGCTCCACGGTCTTCCGCTAAAATCTTCGTCTTCATGTACGATATTCTTGTTTTGATATCGTCCATTAATTGTAGTCTCCTTCGTCCCCTCACTCTTTTTCCTGCAACCATATCCTCTAGCGCGTCCCCTCATGATACAGTTCCTTTTCAGCCAATGTCCTAACCAGTTTCTCTTCCTGTTCTTAATAATATTAAAAATTGTTGTTTTCTCCCCTCCCCCACCATTTCTTCCCGAGACCATCTCATTCGTTTGCTGCTCGATGCAGCTAATTTTCTCCATTCTTCTCCATACATACCTTTCAAAAACTTGCAGTCGTTTTTAAGCATTTTTGCGTGTTACGGTGTACAGTACATAAATACATAACAATTTCTTCCAGCAAAATTGAACACTGTTAAAAAAATCTGTTAATTATTATTGTCAATGAACAACAAATTTTTTGTTGCCACAATAGTTAGGTTTTTTCTACTTTTCTCGAAACTTACACATGAGAATTTATCTGCAACCATGTATTTTGATGAGTTCAGTATGATCTGTCGAGTGATATATGAGTTATCATTGAACAACATTTTACAGAAATTATAATTAAAGAGTTAATCATAGTTTTATGCTACATCTCATTAACCATACTGTGTATTGCCGGATTACTAGTGCCAAAATGGAGAACTTAATTAGGATATATTAGGGATGTGCACGAGACAAGATTTGTAGCTGTCTCGTCTCGACAATGTGCTGTAAAAGTGATGTCTCGACTCAAAAAAATGTATATTTCACTATTGGAAGAGCCGTATCTCGACTCGAATTTTGTCAAGAAAATCCTGTCTCGACTCGTCTCGGGCGCATCCCTAGGATATATTACAGCGTATCATTTTCATCTCAGTAAGTAATATAATTCTCCTATAGTATCAATTTTTAGGCTTATTAAGAAAATTGTGTTTTATCGTTTTCTCGAAAACTATACATGAGGTTTTACTCTTATTTATATAATTCTGTTCCGCTCAAGGGCTTGTATCAATTGGTATATATATATATCCCACGTTTGGACGTTGTTTTCTAGTTGGTTAAACACTAATAATCGTAGAAATACAGGGTTGCCCAAAAGTAGGTATACAGTCTCACAAAGTATGACATTTTAGTTTATTAAGATAATTAGTTTATTTGCTTCTGTTGTTCCAAGCTTAAGGTATGAGTGAAAAAGAGATTAAAAATAAATAATAAAGAAACTGTAAGTCACTGCTTGTATGAATAACAATAAGTAAATTATATAAAATGCCCTGAGTCGGTCAGTACGGGACTATATACTTAGTTTGGGTCACCCTGTGTAATTATGATATTCCATCAAGGAGATAGTTGTATAAATATCGTAGATGTTCGTAAACTGTCTCAGTTTTTCAAGGGTTTAATTAACTAAAACTCCTTTATATACTGTATTTACTCTAACTGTCCGGTTTGTGTCCAAAACAAGTCCGGGAAACAAAAAAAATCTGAAGAAATCAATGATCGATCATCATTAATTTTGGCCAGAATGTAGAGCGTCAAAAATTAGTAATCGAGTTCGTTGATGAAGGTGTTATTCAAACCGGAAGTTGTAGAAATCAACCATTTCCGGTTTTAACATTGGTCATTATAAAGTGAAAACGGTAATAGATAGCAAAAAATGGTTTCCTGTAGTCACTTAAGCGACTCAAGAATACTTGTTATCTCCATCCTTAAATCCCTACTACAACCGGACGTGACAGAAAAAAAACTATAGCTTCCGTTCAATGATGACAAACGTAGAGGAAAAACGATAAAATAGCGATAAGCTGTTAGCGCTCTAGGAATAGACACAATATTCTCTCTTCGCTTTCTATTCAAACCGGTAGAGACAGAAATCAACCATTCCGGTTGTAAAGTTGGTCGCTATAGAGAAAAATTGGTAATATATAGCGCCACGCTGTTTTCCACAATCAATTAAGCATCCTAAGAATATATTCCGTCTTAACTCAAATCTTTCTACTAAAACCGGAAGTGTTAGCAGTTTTCTAACACTTCCAGCTTCAATATTAATTAGGAAAATATCACGACATAGAAACCAAACTCCCAAACGTTGTGCAGACATAATATTGCTACTTGTTTAGTCTAGAAATATAGGAGTCGTACCCATTTGCTTATGTTTCCGTCTTTACTTATTCTAACCTAATTACAATGCACATTTTTTTTAATGAGGTGTGTTTAAATATTACTGTACTGTACGTACACATAACTATCCATTGACGTTATAATATGAAACAATACCTCTAATTTGAATGAAATCCTCTATCATTTACGCTTACTCCTAAAAGCAGTGACATCACGCGACACTTCCAGGGAATTCCATGGTGATATTTTCACTTGCAATGCATAACCGATTAAATTTTCGACTGCCCGTGGCCCTCTTTTATTTTATTTTATTTTTTTTCTTCTTTTTGTGCAACAGACTCAATCAATATCTGGAGGAATAAGACGATACGTTTCTGTGTGGCAAAATGTTCTTTAAAAGAAATTTCATTCAGAAGAAAAGATGTTTTAACATGAAGAAACAAAAATAGCTTACCGATTTTGTGTGCGTAAACCAACAAGCTTTCAACACAAAACGACTGCTTATTAAGTAATTATTACATGTAGGACTTCTTCAAAATTGTTCAAAAACATTTTCGTGGTGATGTGTGTCTTTCGCAGCTATTTTGTAGATTATCCACTTTTGCCGCGCCACACAATCTCACGCTTAATCGAGAGTTTACTATAACAGATTCTATCCAATACTTAAATATAGCGTAACATTCCAAATCCAGACAAATAATAAAAATGAAAATGTTCTTACTTGTAATCACATCACGGAAAAACGGCTGAATACTTTGAAATATACATTTTTGAATATGGTTAGAACCTACCTGAAACTGGGTTTTTATCATGCCATTTTGGTTAAAATGTGTATTCTACCGGAAAGAAGGGAATTTCAAACTTCATGCCAAAAATAGAGAACTGTACGAGTCACTTTAGTTAAAGATATGAAACTCAGTACACAAATTTCTCATAAAAATAAGGGTACACCTAACTCAGCATTTCTGAAAATTTGTGTATGAAAAAGGAGACGGGGACGGGGGGGGGAAGGAGGCCATTTCTATGACTTGTACTCCACATTCGAATCAACGATATCTGCCTTATCATACGGGAAAACGAAAGAACCGTTTAGAATGAACTTTTGAACGTAGTTATCTCTTGGGTTGATCTGTGCTTCTATCATAACACTTCGATTGAATGAGGACCGCAGTGGCTTAGTGGTAAAGCGTTCACCTCTTGTGCATGGGGTTCTGGTTCGATCTCAGCTCACACCAAGTGAGCTCTGTAGTGGACAAATACAGTATGCGTGGGTTTTATTGAACTACTCCCGTTCTCTCCCACTTTCTTGATTCTATCATTTTGTTCATTACTCATCATCACCTTCTCCTTTAACAGGTAAATTTTTCGCAAAGACTAAGGACTGTATTGGTTGTAATGATTTTTTTTTTTAGCATATTTAGCTATACATTCGGGCTGAGCTTTTATAATTTAATTTCCATTCAAATACTTACATTAAACGGGATTGGATAAATATTTTGCATAAACCTATTTTGTCCGTGCGCAAGAAGGCATTTCAGCTAGTTAAGAATACATACGCACTATTTACAAGCAGATTTATTGCCATAATAGTAAATAAGTAATGCAAGAGTCGTTTGAATCCAAGAATTATCTTAAGCAACAAAAAAAGTAAAAAATTATTGTTCTTAAGCAGAGAGTGTTATTATTCTAAACATTTAATGTTCACTTTCGTTATTAACTCCGTACAGCCTCTTCGCATCTCTATCTGAAAAAAAGGAGATCGATCTTATTTAGAGCTAAAGTCAGAGAACTTGTCCGCCCATGAACTTGTCAGACAAAGGATGATGTTCTTAGGGTTGAAAAAGAATGGAGCATCTTCAAAAAAAAGAGTAAAAACATTCCACTTGGATGTTCTAAAATTACATTGCGTGAGTTTTAACTACAATATGTATTAATAAGATATTGTTTGTAGTACATTTGGCTTGTAAATTTGGATTAAGAAAAAAGCAGTTGTTTACATCTGTAGACTACGCGTATATTCACAAAAAAAAACAAAAAAAATACATTTCCAATAAACTTAACTAAGGCACTAAGTATGGTATATATGACGAAAGAAGATTTGGCTTTGTTTCGACTTCTATTTTGGGTTATTACCATTATCAAGTATTGGTAGGTTCAGGGACTAATAGTTTTTACTATTATCTCCTTTGGTTCTTTTTTCTGTGTAGAACAAAGGCAGCTTGAAGAGGTCGATCATATCAAATATATGGCAATTCTTTTGACAAAAGATACTTCATCAAAAAATCTGATCAAGAATTGTCATAGCGAAAGACGGTTCAATCAGGGGCGTCATTTAGAGGGGGCAGGGAGGGGCAATTGGCTCCCTCTGAGTTTGAGGTTTATATATATTTTATCAATAGAATAGTAGAAAATCAGTGAAAAACGCGAAATTTTACTTATATCAAGGGGTCTTGCCCCCCCAGGCAAAATCTGAAATGACGCTCCTGGGTTCAATAGACAAAATATCACATAGTAGGTTTAACATATGGCTAGGAAGAAACTAGTCAAGTGCTATATATGAAGTATTGAACTGTATGATTCAGAGACTTGGACATTACGGAAATTACGAAAGAAACTTGTACCTTGTAAGTTTGGCTTAATTTGATTTGATTTTCAGTTTAGTGTCCCTTTCAGCAGCGAAGCTACACGAGACGTGGACCTACAGCTTAACGTGAGATTCGGAACCACATGAGCTCCCGCCAGGAATCGAATCCGGATCTCTTAGGCCTAACCGCTTAGCTACAAGGGAGGTCACCTTGTAAGATTGGAATGGCTAATGGTAGTGACATGATATCTTAGGTAGTGTTAATGGAAACAGAACCGCATCTACTGAAATATAATACCATCATGGAGACTATCTTAAAGTGTGCTATTTTGGATTCATGCTCAAAATTATTACTAGAAAAAGGTCACGCAGCATATCATTTTCGGGTAGCTGTTTATCACGAACACAGATCTGACGTAATTTCAACTTATCTTTAATATTTTAGTAGTTATTACCTTCAGAATATGTGTTTATTAATTTAAAATTGTCTTTCCAAACTTAAAAGGCACCTTTGGCTCATATCGTATACTGTAAATGCATTGAAAACTTGAAGTCGCTTGGGCCACCATTTACTATTATTCAGTTGAGCTCTTTTTTTCTTGAATCAAAATTAGATTTAAACCATCATGTTTATATGAGAAATGAGTTGTTGTTACGTAAGGGTAAGAGTAATTACTAACTTAACCTAAACTAGCCTAACCTAAGCTAACCTAACCCAACCTAGCTTAAACCATCAAAAATACAGAAACTATACGAAGAAAGGACGAATACAAGTAAAGAATTCTGGCCCCCCAAATCCAAAAATTCTAAACTAACCAAACCTAACTAAGTGGGCTCATGTTGTAGTTTCCAAGGGGGGCAAGTATAATCGACATTTCAAATGTAGTCTCAAATTTTGCGGTAACTATTCTAAAAAGTCTATTGTGTTTTCGGTTTTCCCAAGCACAACTTCCTCTAGAGGGGAGCGAGCGCCCCACCTTGACTCCCTGATGGACGCCCTTGAACCTAACCTAACCTAAACAATAAAAAACATACACAAAATATAGAAAAAAAGTACGAATGTTAAGCAAAAAATTCTGGACCCCAAATCCAAAAATATGCCGAAATTTTGAGCTTAATTCCCCTCCTCCCTTTGGATACGCATTTTAATCGAAGTGATACGACAAAAAACCTGTTCGAGATAAATACTAAGATCCAAAATTCATTTCAAAGGGTTCAACTACTTCTCCATGATGCGATATATTTCCATTTTTAAGTTTATTTACGGACAAATAACACTATGCAACACTCATTTTGTCCTTGTCTTATAATAGTGATTTCCTGTATTGTTACCTTGAAAGTAACTAGAAAAGGTGTATTTTTTCCATGAAACTTTCCTTATGTTAGTAGTAGAATCACAAATATGGAATCTGTCCTATATTAATGAATTTATATGCGCGTCTTAAAACGTTTGATGCGTAAGTGCCATATAAATTTGATTGAAGAATCTGCCAACAGTGAGAGATTCACGATAGAATCAACATGTATAGGGCAGAGTGTTTTAAGACTATTTGTAATAATTTAAAGGTATGTATATATACAGGGTGCCCCAAAAGTAAGTATGCATCCCTGCATTGATCAAGTGTAACATTCTAGTTAATGGGTGTATTTGCTTAGACTCTTCCGAGCTTAAGATGTAAGTAAAAGACACATTAAGAATAAATAATAAAGAAACTAAGCCTACCTGATGGATAACAATAAGAAATGATATAAACATACTTTTGAGCCACTCTGTATATTTATAACCCTAGAATATCCTGTTACAGTACAATTGTGACAGCACGCCTTTCTTATTAAACATTGCAGATATGAACTACTAACAGACAACCCTATCATTCTAACCAAACAGATTTGAATGATCTTATTCGAAATCTAAGTCTGAGTAAAAATGGTGGGTGAAATAGTGGAACATAATTGATAAATCTGTAACTGCACACTCGAAGGAGACGGCATGAACAGTTTCCAATTTATTTTTATTTATTTATTTATTTTTGTATGAAAGCTGGATTGTGCTTATACGTTACAGATATCCTGCATTCTGAAAGAGTGGCGTTTGTTTATAGACAGCTCGTCTAGAAGTCTCAAGGCTGTCCATCTGCACAATGGAAATAAGCACCTGTCTATTTCTGTGACTCTCGTCTCTATGAAGATCTTAACAGCCTCAAGACCTTATTGGACAATTTAGAATATACAAAATATGAGTTGCAAATAATAGAGGACTTCAAAATTATTGCCTTACTCATGGGTTTGCAGGGCGGTTTCACCAAATTCCCGTGTTATCTTTGTTTGTGAGGCAGTAGTGACACCGAGGTCCACTACCGAAGGAAGTACTGGCCAGAACGGGAGTAGTACACTGTTAGGACACATAACGTAACATAAAAGCCACTTGTTGACCCTGACACTGTATTGTTACAACCTCTACACATTAAACTTGGCATTATCAAGCAATCTATGAAAGCTTTGGATAGAGATTCTGATACATTCAAGTTTTTACAAAACATGTTTCCGGTTGTTCCTCAGCTATCTCGTGCTAAGATGGAGGCTGGAGTGTTTATAGGACCGCAAGTGATGATAATGATCCAGTCCACTGAGTTCTCCAAATTGCTAACTGATATTGAAAAAGAAGCCTGGAGCAGTTGTGTGGCAGTCGTTGTGGAACTTATGAACATGGTTACAAACTATGGCCAAACGGGTTGTAGGATGTCACTTAAGTGACATGTTCTTGCCTCTCATCTGGCAGTTTTAAGGAAAATATGGGTACAGAGGAGCACGGTGAGCGCTTTCACCAAGACATTATGACTTTCAAACGCGGTTATCAAGGACAATATAACGAACATCATGAGGAATTACATCTGGGGGCTAATTCATGAAAGTGATGATACGCATCAACAAAAATGTAGGAAAAGGACACATTTCTAAGGTATACACAGGTGCACATGGATATCTAGCATGGTCGAACGAAGAGGGCAGAAAGGTAGAGCGTTCACCTCTGGTGCTTGGGGTCCCGGGTTCGATCCCAGCCCCCGCCAAGTGAACTTTGTGGTGGACAAACACCGCGTGCGTGGGTTTTCTCGGGGTTCTCCCGTTTCCTCCCACTTTCTTCATTCCACCATTTCATTCATTACTCATCATCACCGTCTCCTTTAGCCTAACCGGCATAACCGTGGGACGTAAAACTCAAAGATTTCATTTTTCCAAGCTATTTCCCAGCTCCAAGCTATTTCCTCCATTGGATTTTGATTTACCAAAACTCCTTAATATATTTCCTCTGTCTGTCCGTATATCCGTCGGGAAAATAACCAAACTCAAAAACAGCTTGATAGATCATAATTTATTTTGGTCAAGATTTAGAGGTTAAAAGTGAAAAATGAAGATCCTTAACGGAAATGGTCCATTATGTTGAACTCAATACATGAACAATCAAAAATACGTTCCTCGTGTACACCATGGGAGTAATTATAAAGCAAAAGATAAAACAAAAAGTATAGACCAACTTGGGCGCAGAAATTTGTCATTTCGTAGTTACGGGCTGCCGAAAATATGAAAAATGAACTTTAGAGGTCTACGGCTCCAATACTAAGGGACCTACGGTACTTCCACAACAATTTCTATAGAGGTAGCCGAACTCCCTCTATAAAAATTCTTAAGTGAGTACCTTAGGATTATGAAACAGGGATATTTATATAGGGCACATAGTACTGTAGTTCCTAAGTGAAGTCTTGATCCGACTACGGTAGGTCCCATAGTATCGAAGCTAATGAACTTTAAAATTCATTTTTGCATGTCTTCACAGCCTATCAACTCCGAAAGAAAGCAAGGAAGCAAAGAAGCAAGGAAGTATTTGTGCACCCAGGTTGGTCTATACTTTTTGTCTTATCTTGGTATCAGGAATAACCTTCCAAATGTTGTTGGTGTTGTTTTGAAGCACCCTATAGTAATTATACTCTCTCTCTTTCTCTCTCTCTCTCTCTCTATATATATATATATATATATATATGTATATATAACCTTCCTTAATAGACTACGTTAAGATTAGCGGGTGAGGATAATGCTCAGGATACAAAATAGGGTCTAGTTCTAGTATTATGTGCATAGAATACAACGCTGAAGTGAAACTAAATGACTTTCTGCTCGCCAAATTTAAAGAGTTATATATTTTCTATTTTCAAAGCGAGTGCAATGAAGGGTGAGGGGAAATGTAGACATTCAAAGTTCAATTTTCATGTTGTGCATACTGTGATAAACTAAACTTTTTATGTGGTACGCTGTGGACACATTTACTGGTTTGCGTCTTGCACTTGGAAGTTTCATCGACTAACCTTCGTATATTTTTTTTTTTTTTTTTTTTTTTTTTTTTTTTTACACAAGTCTATGACGTTCATTTCTTTTCATCTTTTATTTGTTTCTTTTCTTTTCTTCTTTAATTTTACGTTTCCTGTAATTCATCTGGTGTTGCACTTTGCTCATCAATCTTTCTGTTGTCAGAAAAGTTAATTTAAATAATCACCGTTTATGTCATGCGGAAACAACACCCAAAAACTTCAGGAAATGAATCCTCTCAACAACAAAAATTAACGTCATAGGTTCACAAATGCGTCACTCCGGAGTCATAGCCGGTCCAAAATTAGTAAAAAATAGCAAAATAATCATTTTTAAGAAACTCAAGCTTAAACTGGCGGATCAAGGTCAATTAAAAGAATAATAGTTAATTTGAACTATATTCTATATCCCATTAATATACTATTGTGGGTATGGAGTGTATGTCACTTTTCAGTCCTTAATCTATTAATTATTGTTTCGAGAAGACCTCGTGATTCTCCTTTTGTGCTTTGAGGTTAGTGTTGTCGCTGCCTCTACTCCATATCTGTTGTTATATTAACAGAACTTAAGCTCGAAGTGACCACCATGTTACTTTACCCGACCTTAATTTGACATTTCATTCTGTAAACAGTACAACAAAAGGAAATGATTGATGTAGCATGAAAATTTGAGCTTACACTTCATCTCTACTTTTTCTCTTATAAAAACAATCTATTATTATACCACATTGACTTGATCCCTAGTCTTCCGTTGCATGCGCTGCTATCGTCTGAAGGAATTGCTCTCACTTTCTCTCGCTTAGCAACAGCTGAACCCATCAACACGATGGTATGGGAGGGTGTGAGCTTTAGTTCGCATTTTTGCCACAGCTCAAGAAATTTTGGCAGCACAATAGTTCTATCATTTTTTTGTGAAAATATATATGGAAGTATTTTACAATTACTTATCGTCTTTTCGGATGTAGTTCAATAGTACGTAGACGTAGTGACTTGTAGTATTTTACTTCCCCCTACCAAAGCTTGGACCTATTTCAACAAAAATTTCATCTGCTTGTCTGATTCTGACCAATTTTCGGAAAGCTCTATTTATGTATTATGCTTCATAACAGTGGTCGCCAAACTTATAAAGCTTCTGAACTACTGTACAATTGTTTAAATCCTGCTGTGAACTACCAACCAAAAGAATTACCATTTAAAAAACATACGTTTGTTTATTGTCTATAAACGTACATTTCCAGTAAATACGAAATCAAATTATCCAAGTTAGTAAATGTCAAATTAACATAATGTGCACAACCCTACGCGTATACAATCAACTGTGAGATGCTGACAATGGCAATTGCGCGGGAGAAACAAGCAGTTGTCTTCAGCGCCCCCTGTCGTTAGCGTCAGCTCAGTGGACGGATGAAGGTTAGCCAACCGGAGTGTTAACACGATCTACCGAAAATATCCCACGAGCCCTTAGTAGCTCGCGATCGACGGTTTGGCCATCACCGCTCTATAAGCTTTTTTCATGTTTTCGTATGAGGCTTCATTTCCCAGAGCTTTTTGGTGTTGTTTTCAAATATCCTGTATTTAAAAACTCAAACTACTGGTTGCAATGAAAGAATAAAAATAGAGGTGAAATGTGTTCATACGGCACTAAATCTCTCTCTCTCTCTATTTTTTTTTTTTTTTTTTTTTTTTAAGTTTTCTGTTTTACTTTTTATGCGATCAATGTTGAAACCGAAATTGTAAATTTGCACCGCTTCTGATTTGAACAGATAGATAATACACTAAATCTACGCCAGAAAAACGCTTTTCGAATATCTGGCCATTTTGCTCTATGAAAATAAGTATTACAACCGAAATTACTAGGAAATTTCAACCGCTTCAGGTTGGTAGTGTTACGGGTGGCTATGGCAAGTTCTCTTGAGACGCTGAATAGATTTTTTTTAAAAAAATTGTCGGTAAATATTAATTTTAATTCCGTGTCGATGAATGTTGAAACCGGATACCACTCATCTGTACCACTTCCGGCTCAATAGAGGGTTGACGGAAGAGCTAGATCCTACAACTCTGAATCGATTGGCGAAAGCAGTTTCTCAATATATCTTACCTTCTTCGCTTTATGGAAATCAATACTGTAACGGGAAGTACAAGTAAATTTCAACCACTTTTGGGTGTAGCGGGTGGTGATATGTTGTCTTGAGACCCTGAGTCGATTTTTAAAAAGATGATAGTCGCAATCTATTATCGTTTTGTTCTATGATTATTAATGTTGAGACTGGAACAAGTGATTTCTACCACTTCCGGTTTTAATATAGAGTTAACGGGAGGAAATGGAACCTATCCTTAGGACATTGAATCAATTGAAACAAAAAAAAAAAAAAAAGCTTTTCGATGTCTCGTACTGTTTTTACTCAATGGAAATCAATAGTAAAAAGAGGAAAATAGTAATTTTTAACAACTTTCGATTTTGATAAAGTGTTGCATATGGTGATGGTATGTTTTCGTGAGCCGCTGAATCGATTACAAACCACCGCACCTCATACATATATATCTCACGGCTTTTGCTCTGATATATATCAACAGACTGACGAATGGACTGACACAGCCAATGTTTTTTTCAGACAAGTTTTTAGGGTGGCACTGCCTTCGCCGGAGCTCTGAGAGTGCCCCTCAGAGCTCTGGAAGTGCCCCCCCCGGATGAGACCAAAATAATACGTCTATAATATAATAAATAGAATAGTACCAGCAGTGCCCCCTGGAACACGAAGTGTGCCCCCCCGGAATATAGTTTCTGAAAGAAACACTGGACATAGCTGTTCTATAATACTTCCGACGCTTATGCGTACCATAGTTTGGAAGCATAAAATAAGCTTCGATAATAAGCTTCCATATAAAATAAGTATAAAATAAGCGTCATCATTTCAGCAGATTTTATGAAAACATGAAAGCTTGAGTTAAGTACAACCAATGTTAAGAAAATGATGGCAGTATATATTAAAACGTAATACTTAAAGCTAAAGGAACAACACGATACAGGGAAGATAAGTTTCAGGGAATGCTAATAAGTTCAGAATTGCGAATAAAAGCGAGAATATGCATAGTAGATATATTATCGCACTAAAAAATCGCAAGTAAGATTAACAGTGTTAAGAAGTGGAAATCACCAATTTAAGGCAGCATGTTTTTCTATCAGTTTAATATGCAAAATTCCGAAGGCAAAAATCGTCAGTAAAACTCACTGATGGCATCTGTGTTTTTATTGTATTGTAGTGTTGTAGTGCTCATCGGTTATGCGGAAGATTTCACTATCACACTAACATATTACACTTTACTGGTGGACAACTTGAGACAGGAGGTGGTGAGAAAACGTCATGGAGGTTGCCGAAGGACCTGTTGCTTTTTCTAAACAATGCACCCGGACGTACAACCGCATTACAACGCGAGAAATGAATGATGTGAAGTTCGAAATGGTGCAACATCTACCTTATTTACCAGATTTATCATCAAATGACTTGCCCCTCCCCTTTTCTAAATCTCAAGATACACTTAAAGAGGTCATAGCCTTATATCAATGAAGAAGTTATATTAGCTGCAAAGTAGTGATTTCAGAGCCAACTTTTTTCTTTTTGGAGACTCTGAAGCAGTTACAGTAATAATGTTACGGGTATTTTCAACTTGCAGGGGCATATGTTGAATAATTGTTAACTTTAATTCTAGACCAACTTAAAACAAATCTACGAATCCTTTTTCAGTTTCCTGAGTACCCCGAGTTTTCTTCTATAAAGTTATTTTTAAACCGTTACCAAAATGAACATGGACACAAACATATCCAGTGGGAAACCCAGGTTTGATTCCCGTCGGGAGCTCATGTAGTTCCGATTCCACGTTAATCAGTAGATTCCTTCCCCATATAGCCTCACTGCTGAAAGGGATGTTAAACTCAAAATCAACTCGATTCAACAAACATATCCAGGAGAATTAAAATTCCAAAGGCTTTCCCACTGGAAATCGAACCCGGGACAACATATACCATTAGACACTAGGCTAGCGGGGAAGGCTGTGGAGGAGAGGCTGAATTAGGATTACGCAAGTGGGTCTTGTAAGATCTCAATGTTAGTAGCATTCGTGCGTGAATCCATTCAATTACTCTTAATCGAAAGCAACTTCTTAAATTCAATTTTTTGAAACAGAACTGAAAACTAGAGCGATTATGTGCCGAGTTCGTTAGTAGTGGTTAAGGTCACGTTAACGGTGGCTGTCGATGTTCAATGCACAGAAATGTGTGCAATGGCGTGACCTTCTTTATTGTCTTTACTGAGTTTATTAGTTCTGTGATTTCATTTATATATATATATATATTTGGTCTAGGAATTAATTCGTGCGGTTGGTACGCACACATTGAAGCTGTAGTACAAACACAAAATACATAAATACCTTAAGAAAAATATTGTCCATCGCTAGCCACCACTTTCGCCCATCTGTCAGGCAATGTACGGATTCCGTGGCGAAAGAAGTCCTCATCCTTGGAAGCGATCCAGTCAGAGACCCATGTTTCGATATCTTCTGAAGAAGTAAACCGCTGTCCAATCAAATCGTTGTTCATGCAATCGAACAAGTAGTAGTCCGAAGGAGCAACGTCTGGTGAATACGGCGGATGGGGTAAAACTTCCCATCCAACATTTTCTAAATAGGTTTTGACCGGTTTTGCGACATGTGGGCGAGCGTTATCATGTTGAACAATAAGTTTATCATGTCTGTTCTCCCATTCTGGTCGTGTTCTGGCCAGAGCTTGCTTCAAACGCATTAATTGTCGTCGATAACGTTCTCCATTCATAGTTTCACCCGGTTGCAGCAGCTCATAGTACACCACACCTTCCATATCCCACCATATGCACAGCATAACTTTTGCACAGTGAATATCTCGTTTTGGTTGTGATGGACCTGGTTCACCTGGTTTCACCCAGGCCTTTTTTTTCGTTTAGGGTTCTCGTAATGGATCCACTTCCATCACCCGTAATAATTCGATGCAGAAACCCCTTTCTGCTCTGTCGTTGAAGCAGCAATTCGCAAATGGTTTTTCGTCTTTCAACGTCTCTGTCTTTCAATTCATGTGGAACCCAATGTGACATCTTTTGAATCATTCCCATGGCTTTCAAGCGTTTGGAAACTGTTGTTTGATCAACGCCTAATGCTGCTGCAAGTTGTTCCTGCGTTTGACACGAATCCTGCTCGAGCAATGCTGTCAATTCTTCGTCTTGAAATTTTTTTAGCTGTCCAGCTCGCTCTTGGTCTGCCAAGCCGAAATCACCACTTCTAAACCGTGCAAACCACTTCTGACACGTTCGCTCAGCTAGAGCATGGTCACCATACACTTCCACCAAAATACGATGACTTTCAGTCGCACTTTTCTGCATGTTAAAGTAATGCAGCAGGACACCCCGCAAAAACACTTTATCAGGCACAAATTGCGCCATGTTCACTTAACTACAAACTGGTGTTGTTGACGCTTTAATCCACTGCCCTATACTACAAACGATACGCGATGACAGGGGTTTGCAACACATGTGTGGATACACGGAACTGTGGGACGCTCCGTTCGTTGCGCCATCTCTTGTCCACCCGCACGAATTAATTCCTAGAATATATATATATATATATATATATATATATATATATATATATATATATATATACTTAACACCAGCAATAATAATAATCATGAAAACAACATTAAAACCGTAGAAGGAACGAAGTATTATGAACTATGAACAACTGTTTATCATATCTCCTGAACATCATAAACAATAGTTATAAAGACTATTGTACAAATAAAATCACTGTGAAATCATTTATTGTCGCGAATCTCTGCTGGATGCCTACTAAAATCTTTAAGTAAAATGAAGAACCGCTGTCAAACGATGAGAGTGAAAACAACACCTGAATACTTGTCATATTTCGTGAAGAGGGTAAAAGTTCAAGTATGTACACTGAAGGATAAAATCGGTTCCACCCAATAAACATGTCATAGAGTTCACGAAGAAAGTCATGCGCGCACCTGATGTTTTTATTAATACGTACTTGAAAATTGCAATGTCCAACTACGTTGTTTGTAATAATTGAATTTGTTTGTTATACGACCTTAACTATGCACATACACTCTTATTAGGATCAGGTAGTATACCTATTAACATTGCAATGTTAGTACGTCCGTTCGTTCAACTTTTACTCCACACGAAAACTCTTGCACGAAATCGATTTTCTAAATTCTAAGTTTTCGGAAAATACAGCTAGAGAGATTATCTCGGCTGAGTTCGGTAATGGAGTGAAAGTCGTTAATATATTCACAGGTAACGGTGATATTAACGGTGGCTATCCATTTCCCGTTTTAAAAATATAACATTTCCTAGGAGCTATGCAACCTGCACAGTAGCAACGAAATGATGGTTGCCTATAAAGGATATTAAATGACATGGTATTGCATGTTCTTTTCTAAAGCAAGTTTCTTTCTAATCACTACCTACCTATGAAGTGAACTTTATGGAACTCCTAACATAATTAGTTTTGTATCGAGATAATTTTGTATCAACGTTCTTTGCACAAAATTATATTTTAAATAATATAACCCTTGATAAACAAGTAAGAAAAGAAAAGAGGGGTCCCACAAATTCCAGCATTTATGTGCAGAATTACATCAATTTTATTACTGTTGGTAAAGTTATAACTTTCTAGAATGTAAACATAATTGATTTAAAATAAAATTGTTGAGTTTAAAGTTCAACGTAATGCTCTTTAGACTAAGGGAGACGATGATTAGAGCAAGTAAGTGATGATAGAACTGATGGAAAGATAAAGTGGGAGGATTAGGATTAGGAATTAGAGTAGATTTCTGGGTTTTTGGCATCTACGGCCATGTTAGCCCGTTCCCTCGGCGATCTTACTGCTAGGGGAGTTGGAGAGGAAATTAAGGAATGGAGAAGGAAGGAAGCGTCCTGGAACTATTGAGGTAAGAACCATCCCGTCATTTGTCTGGTGTGAATGAGGAAAACCTCATTCAGGATGGCTGTCCTGAAAAAGCTTTTTACTTTTTCAACCAAGGGAATCGCTCACCCCTGCGAAAGGCGTAATCGTTAGTGATAAAGTGAAAGGAAAGGAGTCCTCTAGAAAACCATAGCCACGATGTTATCCACCACAAATTTACTTGGTAGGGATGCGCACGAGACAAAATTTGAGACTGTCTCGTCTCGAAAATGTGCTGTGAAAGTGATGTCTCGACTCGAAAAATGTGTATTTCTGTATTGGAAGAGCTGTGTCTCCACTCGAATTTTGTCAGGAAAATTCTGTCTCGACTCGTCTCGTGCGCATCCCTATTACTTGGTCATGGATTGAACCAGGGACCCCACGAACCAGAGGTAAGTGCTCTAGCACTGAGCCACCGTGTCCGCATAATTGATTTAAATCCAAAAAAGGACATGTGGAAGGAAACATGATGACTCAATGATAGAGGTCTCTGGTGCAAGGGGTCCCTGGTTCAATCCCAGCCCATGAGAGTTTGTGTTAAACAACATCGTATCCGTGGATTTTCTTGATGTTTTCCCGTTTTCTATTACATTCTCATTTCGCCAGTTCTTTCGAAACCATTCCCTTTCCCACAACTATTCCGTCTCCTTTAGCTTAATTTTCAGAACGGTGACGTAATGCTATGTAGACTATTTAATTTCATTCGCCATTTTCAAAGACGAATAGATTACTGAAAAAATATCTTCCATATTAGGCACTTAACTCTGCGAAAATTTAATATGTTTTATAAAATATGCTTTGCTTAGTAAAATACATTGTTCTAATTAATGTAAGCAGTGGCGTACTTAAGGGGGGGCTTCCGGGCTTAAGCCTCCCGAAATTGTATTTACTATATTAGAGTAAATGAAATATCTTGCAGGATTTTCACATTGCCAGGACTAAAGTTAGCAAAGCCCCCCGAAACAAAATCGTAAATACACCACTGAATGTAAGTAAATAACATACAGGAAGAACAAATATACATACAATAGAACTGTTAAAGAACAAGTGACGTTCCAGAATTTGGTTTCGATGTTTGATGAATTCAACATAACATAACCATAAGTAGAAATTGCATTATTTTCTCATATTTTTAATCTAATAGTATTTAAATGCAAATAATAAATTTGGTTTTTATTTCAAGGGTTATTCAAGTTGTTAACACATTTATTTTCAGGTATCATGTAACATCTAACATTTCTTTCACTCCTTTTTCTCCTCTCCCCTGAATCCTTTGCTGGACCTACATAGTGTTGATTACTCTTTCGTCTTTCCATAAAACACTGAAACTTAAAAGCTAATCATGTATATACAACTAGGGACACATTAGATAACTGTTTTTCCTTTGCACAAAGACTGTTAGTTATGAGAAAATAGTCGATTGTAATCCTTGTTTACCAACTCTAAAGATATCAGTTTCAAAAACACTGCAATCTGTAATGGCTCGTTCTATTATATATATCGGATGAGATGAGGACAAGGGCACCCATCAAGGGGGGCAAGGTGGGGCCCTCGCCCTCCCCCCTTTAGAGGAAATTGTGCTTCGGAAGATCTAAAACCCAATAGATATTTTAAATAGTTACCGCAAAATTTGAGATTACATTTGAAATGTCGCTTATACTTGCCCCCTCTTGGAAACCACAACATGGGCGCCCTTGGATGAGGACAAAGGAAGTACAGTAAACTCTCGATCATTCGCGAGCGGATTATCATTGGTCTTTTTTTTTTTTTTTTTTTTTTTTTTTTTTTGGAGACGATGTATCATTTTCTTACAAAATGTTGCTTAAAAATACTTCAATCACAAATAAGAAAGACAAGTTTTAACATGAAAAAATAAAAAGACTGGACTGATTTATTTGTAAAATAGTAAAACCAACAAATTTGTAAGTACAGAAAACACTACTGCTTATTAAGTCATATTTGTATGTGTAGGCCGTTAATGTAAATGAAAATGGTGCAAAAGCATTTCTGTGCTGGTTTGTGTTCTTTTACTGCCATTTTGTGGACAATACTACCCTATTCAGCAGACAATCGAAAGTGTACTCATTTCGTTGAAATATTTGATTGGCAACAATAGAAGCTTCAGGACGTTAATTGCTGATGCCATATGAAAGGCCAAAAGCTGTTATAGTACCGTATTTGGTAATACCGTTAATTATCGATTTATGATATAACGCCCGAAACAACATTCACGGATAACTAAAAACCACGGTTAATCCTAGGTCAGTTTAAAAAGTACAGAAAAGTGCAACAATTATTATTATTATTATTATTATTATTATTATTATTATTATTATTATTATTATTATTATTATTATTATTATTATATTTAACAAAACATTATTACTAACTTACGTATAGACCCTAAGCTTACTTTCAAATACATACGTAATATAATCTGGAAATTAAGTTTTACTAGTATTTTATGTCAATTAAATCAATATCGAAAATAAAAAGATTATGTTGAAAATTTTTAATTTTCCGTAGACAGTACTGTTTTACGATGTTAGATTGTGATTATAGTAACTTTTCTCAACGAACCCATAATAAATAATTTTGACTTATTTTTCTTTTTCTAGGGGTTACGTTGACTCAGAGGTTGATCCCTCAATTCTGCTTCCCGGTTGGATCACACAACAATTGAGTTTGTAGTGGACAATATCTTACACGTGGATTTTCTCGGGGTTCTCCCGTTTCCTTCGATAGACACCCTATTTTTATGCCAGTAATTTTGTCATAATCATTTTCGTAAATTAATCATCTGTTTCCTTTAAATTATAGGGTATAATCGTGGCCATCCCGGGACGTATGCTAATTTTTTTTTAAAGAAAAATTCTGCTTTCTTTCTTCTTACAAGGAACATCATCTTAGTGATCCAAGCCGATTTTGATGAAATTTGGCAGGGATATACTACACAGGAAATAAACGAATACGTGTTTTACGAATACGTATTCGCTTATTTTTTGCGTATTGTTCCTACACGGAGTTTGGTTACAATTCTGCATGTGCTTGAGGTACTTTTGCATTACACTTACTATCCCTTTTTATATTTCGTGTTTATACGTTTGGAGGGATCTGTGCCCCACCCAACTGATTTTTCCCGGAAAACACGAAACACGTATTCCCTTATTTTATGTCTAGTGTATGTGTGTACAATTTCATTTGCTTCGGTCCATTTGTTCTTGCCCTTCGTGGGCCCACTTTCACAATTTTGGGTGGGGACTTTTGCCCCTCAAACCGTTTTGAATAAAATAAAAAACACGTATTCGTTTATTTCCTGTGTAGTATCTCCCTGCCAAATTTCATCAAAATCGACTTGGATCACCAAGATGATGTTTCTTGTTAGTAATGTAGCCCACGAGATGAGAAATTTCTCGTCGCGCCTCAAAAACGAAACTAGGAGGACATTTTCAAATTTGAGGCGAGACGAGAAACATGACAATTCTCGTTTTCTTTTAGTAATGAAATGGGAAATTTCAAGAGACTTGGGAATGATTCTAGTTTACCAAAGTCTTATGTCTCAAAAATTGTTTTAATATTGCATGATTCATAGTATAAAAACTATAAATTGATAAAAGAAAAATAATATATAAAAACAACGAAGAACATTTATCAACGCTTAAAGGTACGCAACTCATTGCTACAATAATAAATGTAACTAACATTTTGTTATATCCCACCTTTTATGGATCTCTTGTGACGCTGAAGAGTTTTGGTAGCTTTTAGTTGCGATCAAGAAGAAAAATCAGGGCATAAATTTTGTACATAAATTTACAATACAAGACGAGAAAGAAGAGAATAAAGAGGAGACTTTACAAAAATTTACGAGATGAAACGAGAAAGCCTTTTTTTTTTTTTTTTGTCTCGTAGGCAGCATTAGATAGATTGGAAAATTAGCTTGAAAGTTACAATTTGCACCTGAAGCTGCGTTGCTATAAAGCGAATGAGGAATGTCTGCGATATTAACCAGAGTTCTTACCTACAAATAACAGGTAACCAAGACAAAAATTTTTTAAAAAATCTTAAATTTTACGGCCATTGGGCTAAATGAGATGGATGGTTAATAAAAGTGGTTGATTATGAAATCAATAGTAAAATAGTAATGTTAGAGGAAATGGAAGACCCTCGAGAAAACTCGGGGGCACGGTATTGTCCACCACAAACTTACTTGGCCTAAACTTGAAGCAGAGACACCCACACACCAGAGATAAACACTTGGAAAGACTTCCTAATGCATATGTTTTCTTTGTAACTCGTGTGATTCAAGAAAGTCAAAGATAGCAACCATAACTTAGACCTGAATGGTATTCACCAGGTTAGAGAGTGTGTTGATAATATAAATCGGATGGAGGTGATAGAAGAACAATAGAAAGAAGTGCAGATGCCGTATTAAACGCTTGCAATGACATGGGTTTAGAAGTAACCGCAGAGAAAACTCAATACATAGAAGTTCAATGGGATCGTAATACTGCAGATTATGTATGCGTCAAAATATCAAATAATACTTTCGACAAAGGGGATACTTTCAAATATCTAGGATCAATATTAACAGACCAAAATCATATCCACGAAGAAATTAAATGTCGACTGAAACGAAAGCAGGAAATTCATGTTATTATTCAATTGAAAATCTTTTGTCGTAGCGAGTTCTGTCGAGGAATGTGAAGCTTAAAATACATAAAACGGTAATCATGCCTGTTGCCCTGTACGGTATGGTTGCGAAACATGGTCGCTTACTCTGAGGGAAGAACATAGACTGAAAGTATTTGAGAACAAGATCCTGAGACGAATATTCGGACCCAAGAGGAACAGGAATGGGGAATGGCGGAAATTTCACAACGAGGAACTACATAATTTATACGGATTATCATATATTGTTTGGGTCATCAAGTCTAGAAGGCTTAGGTGGGCAGATCATGTAGCTAGGATGGAAGAAAGTAGGAACACTTAAAAAATTTGAACTGGAACTCTAATTGGAAAACGACCGTTAGGAAGACCAAGGCGCAGAAGGGAGGACAATATTAAGATGGATCTCGCAGAATTAGGAATACAGAGTAAAAACTGGATCCAGTTGGCTAAGGACAGAAGTCAATGGAGAGCTTTGGTGAAAGCGACATTGATGCTCCGGATTCAATTGGCCATAGAAGTCTAAGTTTTACGTCCCACAGTAATGCCGGTTAGGCTAAAGGAGACAATGATGATGGGAAATGAATGAAGAAAGTGGGAGGAAACAGGAGAGCCCCGAGGAGACCCACACACACGTCGTTTGTCCATCACAAAGTTCACTTGGCGCGAGCTCGGATCGAACCTGGGACCCCATGCACCAGAGGTGGACGCTTTACCACTGAGCTACCTTGGTCCCCGTTAGGTCATAGAGTTAGTTAGTTATGTTCTCTTTTGACTACACGACTACTAGACTCGACAGGGACAATAATAGAGAATCATCGAGGACACTTAAAAACTCCCATGCTCTTCAGAGGGACTCGAACCACGAACGGTTTAGGCTCACGACCATAAGCCTAACGCCTCAACCCACTCAACTGCACTATTTAGTCACCAGCAAGCCACTGTGCTCTCTCGCCTAGATGAAATTTGTTGTTAAATGTAGTTTGAAATAGTAGCTGTGTAAGATATGATTCACTCCTATAGGATGGGTAAGTTAATAGGCGAAAAGAATGCGAAGTGTAACCTCTCTGAAGTGTGGATTAAAGGCGAAGTTGGTTAGACGACGAAAGGATGGTCGGACTACAAGGAATTTAAATTAATATTGAGTTGAATGACTAAAACAATAAAAAAAAATAAATTAAAAATTAAAAATTAAAATTCAGTTTCAAGGTTTAGTAATAACAATGATAATAATAATAAACAAATCTTGTCGGAAATGTTAAGCAGGAGATTATCACGTGGATTTCTCGTATAACGTATTGGTTGAGCTAGCTTGCCATCCACCTTCTGGTGGGCGACCTGAAACTAATTACACGTAGTGAAACCTTGACCTACACTATCACCTTCATACCTACAAGTCATCCCACTTAAACTGACAAAAAATAAGTTCCCATATAAAGAAAAGGAACTTTCCATCTTAATGTAATAGAAGTCTGTTCCGGGACTTTTTGAACTGTTCCGGGAAAAGAAAACAAGATCATGAGAAAATGTTAATTTTAATTATTCTTCGCTGTTGATTCAAATGGTTTAAATACAGAACCTAATGCCCGAAACCTTGTAGCCAAAACCTCGCATTCCATAATCTCGCGTGGCAAAACCTCGCTGCCCAAAATACCACGACCAAAAATCTCGCATGGCAAGAACCTCGCCTAGCCAAAATCTCGTGCGTGTCGTTCAAAATATCGCGGGATTAAATTCTGCCATAACAATTTCGTCAGTGTACAACGTTTAAAATATATACTTGAAGTAGCTTATACAGTTAAACCTCCATTAATGGGCATTTCCATAATACCGACATATTATTTTTTCCTTGTAAACATATATTTATTATTACCGGACAGATCATTGTATTTCACGGACATCCTCAGACATGGATCTGGACTAGGGATAACCACAAAGTTCCGGTTCCGGCGGAACCGGTTCTGCGAGGAACAGGTTCTCGAAGATCCGGTTTTCAGAACCGGTTCTGGAACCCGTTCCGGACCTGGATCCGAAAACCAGGTTCCAGAACCGGATCTTAGGAACCGGTTCCAGAACTAGATCCGAAAACCCCAAAGACCCGTAAAGGAGGCACAAAGTTCACCTTCAAAACACTGCAAAGAGGACCATGCGCTTGTGCCCTACCACTCCCAGACCCGCTTGTGCTCCCAGAAAAAAAAAATTGGTCCACCAATGGCTGTTTAGCCTAGCCAAATGAGTTGGCCAGTTTACCTGTTTAGCCAAATGAGTTTGCCAGTTACCCAGTTTATTTAGCTAGATGAGACAAGCAGCCGCCGCTTGAACGCCTGCCTGTCGCTTCCACCATTTCATCTAGTACACTGTTCACAGCCTGCCAGCAGCTAGGGTTTAGTGTAGGGATGGTCACAAAGTTTCGGTTCCAGCGGAACCAGTCCCGCGAGGAACCGGTTCTTGGGGATACGGTTTTCAAAACCGGTTCCGGAACCAGCTCCAGACTTGGATCCGAAAAACCGGTTCTGGAACCGGATCTTCTTGTACCGGATCCGTCCAGACCCGAGAACCGGTTCCACCATTAACCGGTTCTGGCCATCTCTAATCTGGACAGCTTACCCTCGCAATGTGTTATTAACATACTATTTTACCTCTCAAAAGTGTAAAGGAACAAGGACAGAAAATTTCTCCTTTCTGTATTTCAAAAATAAATCTGAATACAGTACAATAGGCAGAAAATTCATTCTAATGGTTGGGCCGTTTTCAAGTGATGATAACAGAGACGAGGTCGATTTAAATCTGGAGAAGAAAACTATATAAGCTGTCTACCCTTCCTCCTCTTAAAAGCTGGGGCATGTGTCCACTTACTCTTAATGGGAAGTTCATATTAGTGGTGGGCACAAAAACCGGTTTTTGGGTTTTCGGTTTTTAGTTATCGGTAGTTTGGGTTATCGGTCTTCCCCGAAACCGGTTATCGGGTTTCTCCAAAAACGGTTCGGTTTTTCACCTGATCCGGTTTCGGTTTTCTTCAAAATTCCGATTTTTTACAAAATTTGTTCTATTTCTGACCAGAATGTTCTCCGGAAAACGAATCCATTTCCACAGAAATAGTTTTGTGTTTTCGAAAAGTTTTCACCGAAACCACTTCGGTTTTTATAAAAACCGGTTTTGCCCATCCCTAGTTCATATACAGAGTTTCATCTTCTTAGCTTCCGGAATTCGTGATGAACTAGATTTTTGGTATTAATTTTGAACTTCCGGTGGGAATCGCAGTTCACTCTCACCAAATGATTTAACAAAAATAGATTCGATGGATAACGTTTTCCCTAATTTGGTTTTATTTTACAATTATATATTCGTATATTTTAAACCATCAATTTTTTCGTTTCTAATGTCTAAATTAAGCATTTTCGGATTGTTCTTCTTTTTATAATAATAATAATAATAATAATAATAATAATAATAATAATAATAATAATAATAATAATAATAATAATAATAATAATAATAATAATAATAATAATAAAGTAGTAGTATCATTGATAATAATATTAGAATGTAGGATACTTGAAGAGAGTACTTGGAACTACACACAGGATTTAGCTCGAATTAACTCGTTTTGGCTCGACTCGACTCAAAACTCGATCTGAATTCGAGACGAGTTTCGAGTCGATTTGGAGGAAATTTTCGAGTCGAGTTGAAATATGTCTGTTTCGAGTCGAGTCGAGTTTCAAAGAAAACTCGCTCGTGCTCATCCCTAATCGAAAGACGAACATTAATTGAGTTTTATTAAAGTCATTAGCGTCATTTAGAAAATAAAATGTAGATGCCCCCCGAAAAGGATTCTGCAGACCCCACTATACGTATTTTCGCAATGTCGACTTAAGTAAATGGCTTTCTTGTAAAGAGAAAATGATTTTCTTTAATTTCAAGAAAATCGTTAGTACAGTGTCCATCTGGATTATTTTTATTTTCTTCTGGTTTGTTCATAGTTCCTACTAAACTACATAAATAAGTGTAATGTGTTACTGCTGCAAAAGTATCCTCTAAATCAGGGGTTCTCAACCTGTGGTACGCGTACCACTGGTGGTTTGCCAGTCGCTGTTAGTGGTACGTACTACTTGTGGTAATATTGATTTTTATTATGCTTTGGTGGTACGCTGGTGGAAAAGGTTGAGAAACCCTGCTCTAAATGCTGTCTTTAGTTCGAAGTTTCACTGCTCAAGGAGCTCCTTTGTGGCTAACTGGCTAGCGTAGTCGCCTTTGGCGTGGGAAAGTCAGATTCAAGTTCCGGCGGGAGTTCATGTGGTTCGGATCCCACGTTAATCTGTAGGTCCATGTCTCATATAGCCTCGCCGCTGAAAGGACGATCAAATCAAATTTTTTGTTCGATTTTTAAGCTATCTTAATATATTTCATTCCCGAAAATTCGATCATTCATCTCTAGATCAAACTTCTCAGAAATATTGTGCTGGAAAATAATACGTTCTCTGCTTTTCGTCTGTCGTAGCGATTGTCCGCTATGATTTTCTACTCGTCACTATTCGCCCGCCGAAATTTATGAGTTCGAATCTAGGTTGAAGAACTCCCTAGCTCTATCTGTGAATCACGGACAAAAGCAACAAAATTATAATAACAAAGCCGATTTTTTTTTAAATTCCTTTTTTTCATCTTCAACTGAAACAAAACGGCACAACGTAATCGAAAAATGTCTATATACTTGTTTACATATTAAATATATTTTAGATGTGTTATATACTATATATTTTAGGTATTATATTGCAGATGAGAGTAAAAGAACATGTTTTGTTGCTACTGCTACTGTTTATATGCAATTTATTTCCTGTTAGAAGAATTGCATGCGTCCTTACTTGCTTTGTTCATTTCTTTTTGTTCATCTTGATCGGCATGTTAAAGGAAATATAGTTTGTGCGAAACATGAACGGATATATCATTTGATTTTTGCCTTTCTGTTTGTAAAATTAAATTTTACAGTTGAACGTCCTGCGATTATACCCTTTAAGCTAAAGGGAAACGAATAATCAAAGCAAGTGAATGATGAAAGGACGATGGAGTGAAAATGAGGGAGGAAACTGGATTATCCCTAGAAACTTATGGAAGTTGTTCATAGGGTGTTTTCCATCACGATGTTGTCCACCACAAACTTACGAAGCAGGTAGCCCATTCACCAGACGTAAGCGTTCAACCATTGAGACACAGTGGTCCCACCTTTTTGTTCGTGTTTCGTTCTTTAACAGATGGAGTTTTATTATTATTATTATTATTATTATTATTATTATTATTATTATTATTATTATTATTATTATTATTATTATTATTATTATTATTATTATTATTATTATTATTATTTCTTCCAATCTTACGAAGTTTTGTTTTAGTTTCAATGTTTTTTTCTTGTACTGTTTTTGCATCATAATCACTTGTTTCTGATATTCTGATAAGTATAATTAATGAAATTTGCGCACATTCTGGATCTGACACAAATATTTCCTAAAATTGCTTCCAGAAACTCTACCCGCCTTATGCAGAGTCGTTTTGACGAATGATTAACGTTATACTAAAGGCCTGACTAATAATGTTAGTAGAACTCTTTAGTATGACACTAACCACAATTCAAAATGACTCTGCATACGGCCCTACAACGCTAGAGCGGACAAGGGGCGGGCGCTTCCAGGTGGCATTGTTTGCTCCCTCACTCCCCCGTTCCCGACAAAGATTGTAAGTATTTATGTCCACTGAAATTTGATTGTCCTTCCACTTGTCCCCCCAAGAAAGTAAAGATGACATTATCAGTGACATTATCGGACATGATAAGTAGTGCCATTCAAAGGAAAAAGAAGTCTTTCAAGCTCTCATGTAAAGCAGATTGCTTTCAGTAACTTCACATATGTTTCTCGTAGTTACTGTCTTCGCCGTTGTGGCGCTAGTACCTTGTACCGCATGCTGAACATGCTGTGCACCATCTAATGTGAAAGTGAGAAACTATGAAGTATTCATGCTACGGAAAGGACAGGGGCCATCAGTGCCGGATTTGCGTATAAACTAAACAAGCTATAGCTTAGGTCCCCACTTTCTTGGAGGTCTGAAAAAATTTAAAGAAAAAAAAACTGGATGTACATTTTCAAAAATAAGATTAAAAATAAAATAAAATCTACGTACAGCAACAGTGTGCTTCTATATTGTAAGTAATGGGGAGCCATCGCCTGCTAGCCTGCTCCCTAAAATGTGAGTTGACAAAGGACAGCTGGACATAAAAGGCACGATTCCCTTCAATAGCTTAGGGTAGCTTTTTCCAACCGTTTTCAACTTGCGGCACGGGTGTAACTTTAATTCTCGCGGCACACTCATAGATAATTATTTGTAATTATAATAATACTGTGGTATATTTTTTCTGTGATTACTTATCTACTTCTCATAGAGGAGAAAGCTCGATCACTGGTTTCCCCCAGTGGTAATCATTTTGCTTATGTTTCATTTTACTTTAAAAATAGAGAACAATTGCAATGAAATATAGGACTGAAGTTTTTAAAAATACACTTTCTTTTTTGAAAATTGTATCCAATCTTTCACTAATATGTAAGAAGAAAGATCACTAAGTAACGAACGAACAAACAAATCTCTTGTGCTTTTAAAACACAAATGTAATTTGTATACGTTTATATTTTCGATAGGATTGAATATTTTAAAATTTCAAATTACGAAATAGTCTGCAACAATTAAGAAGCAATAATGGTCATAACAATGAGAAATACTTTGTCAACATTAAACATGTAAAGAAAAGGAACACAGTATGAAACTTATAATCTATTATCATGGTTACAATTTTTAAATATTATATGTTATTTATTTATTTATTTATTTAAATATTTTTAAATATTTACGTTACAATTTTTAAATATTATATAAAGGTTAGAATTGTTCAATAATATTAGAAATGTATCAATGTTTCAACAATATCTATTGAAGGCAGGGTTACCAACTTTTGTTAAGAAAAATCGGGGCAGGACAATCGGTGTTGGAACCCCCTCCCCCCGAGACGACTACACGTACGGCGAGTCGTTGAAAACAATACAAATAATAAGCTGAATAACACGAATCTGAATGAATGAGGTACTTCATTTTTTATTCCTCCACCCACAGCTCATTATAAGGTAGACCTATAAGCAATATATGCAACAAATTCAAAACAACTGCAGTTTATTTAATATAAACAAAGTTTAAAAAGAAAACTATATAAAATATTTGTTTTTTTTATCAAAAACAAATGAGTTCCTTTAAAGAATCACTGAAACAGATTATCAACTAAACAAGTTTTTTCTTTGGCTATTCCCTTTGGTAAATTTAAATTTTAAAAAAAGCAAAAGAGAGACATTGTGTTTTTCCTGCAAAATTTAGTATTTTTTTAAAAATGTACTTTTCGGTACTCCTAGTAGCCTTGATCAATTTCTTGTTGTTCTTGTAAGTTGACATAAAGTTAGTACAAGACATGTCCAAGTTTAAAGTAATCAATAGCTCAGCTCTTATTAAATCGACGGAATAGCGTTTCCGAACATTCGTCAGGAACTAAAATTAAAACACAAATTTGTTAAATTGATTCTATACATAAAACTGTGTGTGTGTGTAAAAGAATAAGTTATTCCTCTGTAAAAATGACCCTGTAAAATATTAACTTTGAAAATCGATAAATCGGGACAATATGTGTCCCGATGACTGTCCGATTGGGACGCGGGACAGTCAGAAATCGGTACAGCCCAGACAGAATCGGGACGGTTGGCAACCCTGATTGAAGGTTACTATTGTTTAATAATATTAGATTTTTTTTTTTTTAAAAAAAAAGTAAAACAAGTTGGTGCACGTAGCAAAATTAGTGTGCGACTTGAGCTTGATGTTCTTTCATGATCTTCAATTGAGGACGAATAGTTGATAAACACATCCTCATATCGTGTTCCGGAGTTAACAGTTGTGACCTGTTCTTACACTTGATTGTGTTCATTGCAGGAAATCCTGTTTCACTGAAGTCGGATGTAGCAATGAAAACTTTCACAGCCTTCGTAGAAATAGCTGGATATTCTATCCGGAGAGAAATCCAGAATGATGCCATGACTTGCTGTGAGTGTTGGAGCTTCAAACCTCGGTCATTTATCACATCGGCCAATTCATTTTTTTAAGACGAAAGGGGTCCCTCACCCAGTCAAAAGAACTCAACTGGAGCGTAGGAAAATACTTCTCAGCATTCGTACGCAACAAAGACAGTGTGTCTGAAATGAATATTGAGGGGTTTGTATCAATTTTACAGCACTTTGTAAGCTCAAACATGTCACATTTATTTTGTTTCTAATTCTGCCCTTCGAAAGTGAAAGTTTCTCCCTAAAAGCAAATTTTGTCCTTCATGTATGAATATTTTCGGTTTTTTATTTTTTTTTCTGCATGCTTTTGTTCAGTGTATTCAATGTTTGGAATATGTCAGCAAGAAAAGAACTTCATTTCACCAAGAATCATCACTAAGGAGATCGTCATATTCTATTTCTTCTGACAGAAAGAATAGGAGAAGTTGTTCTTAAATGCATAAAATCTTGACAATACGCGACGACGAGATAACCATCTCACTTCTGTGTGAATAAGTAACTGAGTGTATGCAGAATCCATTGCAGAACATACTGTAGATCTGAAAAATCTTGTTTTAAGAGCCCTTGCTTTTATGTAATTAACAATTTTTACCACTTGATTTAATCCTTCTGTTAGTTCAGGAACAAGTGATTTTGAAAAAGTGCTTATCTATGAAGAAAACAATGTGTAAATATTATTTCCAAACTATTTTGCTTTGCTAATACCAAAAATTCCCACTGACGACACACTCAGGACGTGGGCGATCTCCTCCAGTCGACTTAAGTACATTTCCTATGTCTTGCAATTTGGTTGCTATAGAATTAATAATTTTGTTTTTATTTCCTCGCGGCACACCAGCAACCCATTCGCGGCACACCAGTGTCCCGCGGCACACCGGTTGGGAAACGCTGGCTTAAGGCCTCATCAAACCTAAATCCGACTCTGGGGGCCAGGATGCTAAATTTCACTTTTTTATATCCTTTATTTTTTCTCATTTATTAGAAGGTCGCCATGCCCAGAATTCAGAGCTTAGTCTTCTGAGGAAAATGAAAGATTATTATTATTATTATTATTATTATTATTATTATTATTATTATTATTATTATTATTATTATTATTATTATTATTATTATTATTATTATTATTATTAAACGTTCCAAGGTTATGCTCTTTCGGGTAAAGAAATCAGATGAATAATGAAAGTGAAATGTTATGAAATTACATTTTTGCTGCTCTTCAACCGGAAATTGAACCCGGGACGAAAGGCACAAGGGCTAGCTACTAAACCAGTGGAGAGGGCTTTAAGGAAATTTGAATGATCCATGGTGTTAACGAGCAAACTCATGTACGTTCATTCTGAGTATTGAAAATGAAATATTTTAAAATGCAATACTTTAATATCCTTAACTACACTTGGGAAACATTGGTGTCGGCAAGGTGAGTCGAACGAGTCAGTTAACCCGTCTTGAAAATCTACAGAGTAGTGGAGAATTAACTGTATTGAATATAATGTCGTAGTTTACGAAAATATTACTTTGCATGAAATGAAATATATTAGGATGCTTGCAGTGGTAAAACGTGTCAATATTCGCTTGTATGATAATGTTAACAGTGACGATAAAGCTATACTCAAGGGAGTATAGAAATCATATTTCTCCCTCCTCTTGTTGTGATTATGGACAAAGGCTGTACAAGGGTTGTTGTGACCATGGACAAAGTATGAATCTACCTAAGTGATTGTAGAAAAGTTTGGTTCATTACTTACAGAATAGTTTGCGAGAAAGATCGATGTACTGTACCTCTGTGCGTCAATGCAAGGGAAGGTTCTCAAAAAGTTGTTTGTTGTTATTGGCTGTTGCTACGAAAAGAAGCTCAGGATTCATAAAGTCGAGAAAAATTACAAAAATCAGTACTATTTAATACCAAAAAATATGTTCTACCCCCAATTTAAACAGAACGGAATACCAACATTAAATTGCGAAGATAGTCATTGTGTGGTACTATACAGGACAAAGCTTCAAATCACACGACCGAAACATCGCTGAACTTCTACTGACTCATGATAGCTGCTAATATATAATTCCAGGATATTCTTGTTAAGATTCCAGATGCTAGTCACATGGATTACTGTACTTCTGGACTTCTGAAATGGCTCATCTTATCGGTATTATACGACCCTGGAAAACCTAGAAGAAGGAGTGAGACAATACATCCCTGTCTCTGCTGCAGTGGAAACTACGATGTCGTACAATGGTCCATGTCGGTGGCCATCACATCGAATATGATTCGATGACGGTAGGAAAATATACTTTAGGTAAGCAACAACTTAAATTTGTTCCGATAAAAACGGATCAGCCTTTGTATTTGCAGAAGTGATCTCCGGTCTTTAGTCTTTGGTAAACTTGCTAGCTGGTGCTAGAAAATGTGCAAGAGTACAGGAAATCTTCAGTCCAATAAAATAAACAGACACATAATTCATGTGATTTTTAAAAAAATAAATCTCATTTCTCCAAGATGCATTATTTTGTTTTAGGAATTATCGCTGAAAGACTGTAACGTCAGAGATAGTAAGTAGATTTGGTTGAAGGAATATGAAAACTAGCATCACTTGTTAAAGAACACTCCAAGAAATGCCAAGTTGTGTTTCGTATGCAGGAACTTGATAACTTCAAAATTTGCCCTACTGGACACAAGAAAAATGCACAACTTAACTGATTCTATTGGAAGGATTTGCCTTCAATCAAAGGTACCTGGTGAAAAAATGCACTGTGGAAATCAACTTATTTTGCCTGTACTCTGGTTGCATATTTCGTAGTTCTGCAAGCAGAGTTTTTAAATAAAATAGACAAGTTAGTGGCAGATTTTAAGAGAAATCATATAAGTAAACATTACAATTTTATCTCTATGAGTTAACGAAAGAAATTTTATTTAATGGAACTTCCATCACGTTTTAGGAAATTGAATTCAGGAATGATGTGTAGATGAAGGAAATAACGGTAATATGATTAAAATTTCGAAGTTTTATTTTACGAAATCGCCAGAAATACATCTTATATGTCAGATAGTCGTAAAGAAATCTTCGGATTGAAATTTTTGTCAAATTCGTCGGACGGAAAAAGTGCCCGTATTTCCGCACGAATATTGTCCTTGAGCTGCTGTATTGTTTGTAGTTTGTTCACATATACTTTATCCTTCAGATAGACCTAAAGAAAATACGGGCTATAAAAAGTACAGAAATACAGGCACTCGGAGCAGAAGTGTTAACCCTTGTCATGAATCGTATGCTACACAGGACCTATAACTATGAGGCCCATAACGGCGGACGCCTATCTGAGATGGTATTTCACACGTAAGTGTAAATAATCTCCGATTTTTGGTCTTTAAGTACCCGGCTATTTGAGGCGATCGCAAAGCGTGTTTATTGCTCATGCGTACTCTTGGAATACGCTGACCATGTATTTAAATGTGGATGGCTAATCATAAAGGCGAAAGCAATAAAATCGCTGAGAAAACGTCAGCTCGAGCGTATTTGGTGCGGGTCGGAACAATAGACCGCCTGCTGTTTAAAAGATTTCAAAAGGAAGGAAAAAAAGGAAAGACGTGTTGCCAGGCAAAGGGATTGTAGCAAGAAACAGCTGCTTGGAAGATGGTTTGTGCAGAGTATCGGAAATCTACTATTACACACCTGGACCTGGCTAAAAGACCTGAAAACCCTGACTGACTCACAGTATGATTTACACATCTGGTGAAAGTAAAATTACTGAATAGCCACTTTGCCCGCGTTCGCTACAGGGGGTAACGCTTTCTCAAATAGCCTTAGTCTAAGCCTGTGAAATATCAATGGAAATCAATAACTGATAATTAAAAAAAAATGTTATTCATAATTATAACCCCTTCATGACTTTTGACCTATCCTGTATATAAACAATATTTTTTCTAACACGCTAAAAAAAAACGAGTTTTTTGTGAGGTAAATGAAGAAATACGAGTACGGCTAAAATAAAAGCATTTGGTATTCCTCCTAAGCTTGCGGACCAAAGCTTTGTGTGAATCTTAAATTGCGCCCAATGTTTTTATTCTTGCGTTAGTTTCATTGGTTTCTTTTATGTCACAAAGACAAACTAGTGATGTGTATTTTATAGTGATTAGCAAATGGAAGACCATGGTCTTGGTCTTGCACATCCAGTCTTGATCTTGGTCTTGCACTGGAGCCTTGGTCTTGATCTTCCACCCACAGTCTTTGCTCTTGGTCTTGCTTGCAATTGTTTTGCATGTCTTTGGAGAAATCTTATCCTTTCTATAGATAAGTCTTACACTGGACATAAGCTATGCATATCATTGTTTGTCTTAATGCGTCTACAGTAACTTAAATGTACAGTTTACAGTACATCTATAGTAGGCCTACATTTTTTTAAAAAATGGGATATGAATATGATATGATAGTGTACAGAATTATCGAAGTCCAATACTTCATTTCCCTTTAGTTTTAGAAGAACATCGGTAACATGTTTTGTTAGTTTACTTCAAGTGTAGTACCTGATGTCTTAGACATCCAACTATTTTTTGTAGGATTTCACAGAATCCAATCATGGGTTATCGTAAATGAATCAAATGATGGCCACAGTAAGTAAGACACTGATGTTCTTATCCTGTAACAATTCATAGAATTGCGTTCACTGTCGACTTGTACGCACCGTTCCTATTAATTGGTATTCTTTGTGCACCAGGTAAGTTCCCAAGGAAGACCAAAAATACACGGAGATTGTGTTTGACTAACACTTACTCTATGTGCTTGCATTTAGTTAAGGAGAGCGTGTGCCTACAATCGACAACTAACGATAATGAGATTAGTCATGGCTCAAGAGAGTTCCGGCAGGCAGAAGCGAGTAATCGAAAGTAAAATTGCTTTAGAGATTGTGGAGCAAAACTTTGTTGTTTTCTGTGAAATGAATGTATTAATGTAAACTTTCCGAATTTGAAACTTTTTCCTAGTCAGTATATCCATCTTTAGTTGTTGAGCGAATCGTTAAGGTCTGAACAGTAATGATGTATATGGTATAAAACGAAAAGAAACGTTGTTCAATTCCGTGAAATCTATATATTTTACATTTAAATTTGATTGATACATTGTACAGACGTTAAATTCATACTTCTTATATACTTTATTAAGTGAGCACAAAGCAAATAATCATGTATGATTTAATTGTCAATCACTAATAGCAATAAATATACATATATGTCCTTCAACAAAATACAATTTCTTTACATAATTTTGTAGTTAACAGTTGCTGAAGCCAAAAAATTCAAGTGAAGAATATAGTGACCTTTCCCTTCCTTTCCACCTTCTAAAAAATATTCAATGGGAGACCCGGGTTCGATTCCCATCGGGAGCTAATGTGGTTCGGATTCCACGTTAATCAGAAAGTCCACGTCTCATATAGCCTCGCTGCTGACCGGGACGCTAAACTAAAATCAACTCAACTCAAAAAATATTCAAGTAGTACATGTACAAGACTCTTGTAGGTTGGTCTTCGTTTCAAAACCAAAATTCTTGTGTTTATCATTAGCATTTTAGAAGCGAGGGACCCTCCTACTTGCCTTTTGTTAATTTTAACCTCAAACTATACGAGTAAATCTCTAATCTCGAATAAAACACATTATATAGCCTATGCAATTAAATAAAAACGAACGTATTTATTTATGCTTGACATTTCTTCCGCCTGCACTGATTTTGATGGTTTTAGATACATGAGTGGATTCTGATCTAACTTAGGATTTTAGTACATTTCTGGGAAGACGGGAGAAAGGTAAAAGGGGTGATGTGTAAAAACGTGTTTGACGGTTAATTCCTCCTAGACCGTTGATCCGATTGCAATGATGTGGATCCTAGCCTAACTTAGATTTTTAGCACATTTTCGCCAAGGGGAAAAGGGAGATGACGTAACAGTAATCGAAAACGATAGATATTAGTGTCCAACCTATAGTTTTTCGGTTCGCTAAGATAAAATGTGACACTCCCATACAGCCCATGCATACCCTAAGGTGGAAGGAGCTAAAGGACTTTCAATAAAACTATTCTTCCCGTGCAAGAACGGATATTTTTTTTAAATCTAGTGCATTATTAAAATCAGAGCTTTTACGTAATTTTACCGTAATATTTTATTTACGTTTCCGGAGGGTTTTCTCTCTCTCACGCTCTACTCATTTCAACACCAAGAAGTAGAAACGATTGAAAATCATCCAAAACATTTATGCCATATACACCAAAATCGAATGATTTTTGTTTACAAAAAGTTATTATGGAACTTTTTTAATCATAAGAGGGACGAGAGAAAGTGACCCCTTATATTTGACAGACTTTAAGATCAAACATTGGAGTTTGCGTGAAAGCCTCAGTAAACGTATATACCTTATTGTGCCAAAATGAAATAATTGTTACGAGAATATCATTGAATATAGTTTTAAACGGAGGGGAGGAGATGAGAAGTAGAGATAAGTATATACACTCCTCGATTAGTTTTATGTCCAATGAGTGACGATGATTGAAAAACCACAAAATGCACCGTATGCAATGTATTGTGTCATAATCTAAACTATTTTAGGAAAGTTACAGTAGAAAAGTTTTGTAAACCGCAAGGCGCTGGGGAGATATTCACTCTTACATTAAGGATCTAATTTTACTATTCAGCTTTGACTGTTCTTAATCCCAAGCTTTGAGTGGTATGGTAAAACCATAAAGAAAATCATGGGCTTTAAAAAAATCGATAAGGGAGGGGAATTTTATCTGCTTCTTTACTCTTCAGTGATTTTAGCTCCACTCAGAGGGATAATTTGGAAGCCTCAAAGAAAATATAGCTACATCATGTTGCATTAAAATTAAACTTTTTAAAACGGATTATCGTGGTACATTATTTTTTAAGAAGGGGGTAAATTTCCCTTTATTTTTTGGCATATTTTAACTTCAAGTTATGGAGATAATCGAAATGTCACAGAGAAATTATACACTATGTTTAGTCAAAATCAAATATTTTTTGCGTAGTTTATTCTGTAAAATTGTTTTATATTAATGTGTCGAAATTTGTAACATGGGGTGGATTTTATCCCAATTTCCAATCTTATTCCTCATGGATTGTAACCTCAAGCAATAGGCTTATTTCAGAAAATTGGAGGATGATACATATCGAATTTCTTTAAAATCTGACACGTTTTATAAATATAATAAACAAATAGGCAAACACTCACATGCAGGTTGCGTCAAATGGTAGAAGCTTGCTACACTATGTGGTGTACACAAGGGGAGAAAACTCCCGCTTTAACCAACTAACCAACCCCAGGAACAAGATATTATGGGAAAGCAACATTTGTTCTCTCTCTGTATATATATATATATATATCTATATATATATATATATATATATATATATATATATATATATATATATATATATATATATATATATATATATATATATATATATATATACATAGGGCCGAATTTAGGGGGGCAAAGGTGCACTTGCATCTCTCTTCGTTGTAAATATAGACTATCTAAAATGAGAAGCTAGCAGTGAAAATAACAATATATTCTGAAACTTTCTGCGGTCATGTTTCCGTTTGGGAATTAAAACAAAGCAGAGCTTTGCAAAAGCAATAATTTAAATTGATTTTCTAAGAGTTGAAGGAAAAGGATTCACCAAGCAAAATACTTAAACATTTGTTAATTAGGGAAGAAAACAGAAGGCAGGAAGAGAGAAGGACATTTATGTCCTGCATTCCACTTGCGACGAGACACTTTCCTCCATTTTATACATCAGTGTTGTCAGGGGTAAAGAATATTGTCACATTCCACTTTGAAGAGTTTTAGTATGATTGGTTATTATATATATGATTGAATCTTTTAACTCTTTGTTGATTAAATTATGTTTAGACCCGGGTTCGATTCCCTGCAGGAGCTTATGTAGTTCGAATCCCATGTTAAAATGTAGGTTAACGTCTCATGTAGCCTTGCTGCTAAAAGAAATACTAAATCAAAAACTCAACCCAAATATACGTATACTCAACTCACTATACGTACTCCACTGCACGCTTTAGTAGTTTTTTCCTTGTAGTACACATTGTTTTTAAAAGTTTTATCCCTGAAAGAAATCCTGATTAGTGGGATTTCTATTTCTTTAATAATGGTCTACAATCCCCCCCTTTCTTCAACGTGGTGGTCAGTTCAGTGGTAATAGTTGGAGCTGTTAACAGTTAAAATAGTCACCGCAAGATGTCACTTAAAACAGCGACAATGCTTTTATGTGCTTACAGAGACACTTAACAGCGCTTATAGAAACTACTTTGTGGAAATAACTCATAGAGGAGGTGCCGGACGTTTAGAAATTAACTAATTTTTATAGTTAATCGATGTTAGAACTAAAATTAACAGGACAGGGAGCTAGTACATGAAAAATCACATCATAAGGTACAAATTGTTTCACCCCCATATCTGGTGTGGGTTGGCCGGAAACGTAAGAAAAACTTTTGTCTTGCGCGCCAAACCGAGGCCTTTTGGCTACAGTGAGCCCCAAAATTTTGGAAAAGGGCCAAAATTTACGTCATAAGGTACAAGAAAAAACTTAACGGGGTTTGGTGCGGAAGGATGCCGAAAATTAAAAACTGGTCAGTAAGACAAGATTTTAGGGGCTTTAGCCTCATAAGACAAGATTCAAAATTCGAAAAAGGGCCAAAATTTACGTCATAAGATAAACTCTACAAGAAAATTGCTTTCGCCATTTTGTTCCTTTCCATGTACCAATCACCGAAACACTTCGTAAGACAAAATAATTGGGGGCCAAATCCCCTTAAAACAAGGTTTTTTTTAGAAAAAAATCTTAATATTATGTCATAAGGTGCAAGAAAAACCTTAACTGGGTTTGGTGCGAAAGGATGTCCAAAACTAAAAACTGGTCCGTAAGACAAGATTTTCGGGGGCTTTAGCCTCATAAGACAAAATTCAAAATTCGAAAAAGGGCCAAAATTTACGTCATAAGGTAAGAAAATTTCTTTCACCATCTTGTTTCTTTCCATGTACCTATCACCAAAAACACTTCCTTAGTAAAAAGAAAATTACGGTCCAAATTCCCCTAATACAAGATTTTTGAAAAAGAAAAAGTTAAAAATTACGTTATATGGTACAAGAAAAGGCTTAACGGAATTTAGTGTCGAAAGATTGTAAATAAGAACTGGTGACAGGTTGCGAAGTCATATTCATCATTTCTACTCGTGCTTTCCGTATTTCGCGTGATCTCATGGGCACGTATACTTTGGCCCTATGTTGTAGAATATCAGTTTACCCTTGGACTTACCAACATTGTCCTTATAATACTGCCAAATTATCAGTTAGTCACCCTTGCAACCTCACGAAGAGAGTGTGTAGAGAAAAGTTTGTGATGACTATATTTACTATATGTTTGTAAGGACAAAACATATTGTACTTATAAATGATATCACTTCTTAAAAATATTACGTATATATTGGCAATATTCAGTACACAAGGAAGTAAACAAACTAATACTCTTAAGTAGAGACAAAATGATTTAAGATTTTTATATAAAAAGTGCATTTATAGTGTTTTCCTAACCTTGAAAATCTTAAACTACTTTTTAGTCAAAGGGGTAATTTCAGATCTATATGGATAATTCACATTACTCAAAAAGAAGAAAAACTACAATTAGTAACACAAGATAGAATTCTATAGGAAAATTTGGCAATAACAAATATTATTAATACTTTATATACAGAAAGAAAATCAATGTGTTACTTATCCTTTTCCAAAATGTTAAATGAATATTAAGTTTGGGAGAGAAATATATTTTATGACTTTATATTTGAGGAATTAACATATTTTATCCTATCCAGTATTGAAAACCAATAGAGCAGAAAAATAATAATTTAAAAAATATTGTTTAAAATTGGAAATGGGAAATGTTACAATAACTTGTTTCTTTATTTAGGCATGGAATAAAAATAGAATATATCTTCTAGGAAGGTGTTTGAGGGCGTTAACTAAAAGAATGTCTTTATGGTTAGTCTGTCACACTCGGCTAACTTCACTCTTCTTCTTGCCTATATCTATTCTTCCTCTGATTCCTTCTCAGAATCGGAATTCAACACCACTTCTTCGTCTGACTTGTCAGAATTCTCCAATAACTCTCCTTGAAATTCTTCCAGAGTTGGCTGTTCCACTTGGGGATTAATCCTTTTTCAGAGATCTCCCACCCACTATTTTCTGGCATCAATGACTTCAGGGGATTTGGATGACTTGCATTGTTCCAAACTGTGCAAATGTAGTTGCATCGCAGAATTTTATTTCTCAGAACTGACTTACATGGCGGTAAATGCGCAGGATCAATATTTTTGATATCTGAGAAAGGTTTACAGAAACTGTTTGGCTTGGAATTTTTAAAGTACTGCTGAAATCTTGCTGTGTTAACATTCTTACATGTTTTTTTGGCCGTAAATGTCACATGTAAACTCTTCTAAAACGGATGCTGCTTCCTCTGTTATCTTCGATGTTGAACCAAGTGAAGATAGAGTTTCTTGATATCTTGCGGTCTTGGTCAATATATTGAAATACCTTTGTGAGAAAAAGCTGCTGTGTAATCTGAGCCAGTGAAAGTATGAAATCCTAGCAATGACTTACAAATGGCGGAACTCAATTTTCGTGATAAAGACGAAACGTTGACAAAACGCCTATTATTTCCAATTCCAAAATCAAGCCAAATCTGGTGGTGAGGTTTAATGTGTGAAGATTTTACAATATTGCTTAAAAATATAATCAAAACATCTGTATCTCCTGTACGTACATCTTTCTGGTATGTCACCATTTGCTCTCAGAGATGTGTTACTTCTGAAAATGTTTTCACAATGGAAAAAAAGTCTTGAATCTGCCTCTTCGTGCTCGCAAATCAAGTCTGAAACTTCCTTTGAAAAAAACCACACCTTGATTGACGAAACATTTGTTGCCTAGCGTGAAAAACACAGACTTGTTTCTTAAGATTTGCTTGTGGCTATCTTGCTGCCAATCCTTTGCAAGAAAATGTGACAAGGATCTCTTAAAGTTCACATTACTTAGTGCCTTATGGATATCTCTAGTTCTCTTCTGGTGTGATCCCTGTATGCAAAAATCTTGTGAATATTGAACTGCTCCTCTTCTGCTTATTTCTGCATCCTTGATGAAAGACTTTTATACTGGTCGAAGATGACGTCAATCCGCGCTGTTTTAGTGGAACATATTTTCTGCAAGATGAATGAAGATAAGCCTCCGTACGTCTCAGGTAATTTGGATGGTAGACTGTGGAGTAGAAATATAGCATCAATGACCTCGTAACTCTACATTTCGTTGATTTGTTTGATGATATAAGTTTTTCAAGATGTCGGAGCAATTGGGCCTTATCAGTTTTAATCATAGTTCCATCAATATGAACTAAAGAAAGTGGCAAGGGTGTCAATGAATACTGAAGTATATTCTCTAGGGATATTTTCATTTCAATAGCGAGACAACATATTCTACCAAATATACTACAAGTAAGTTGAACCTATTTTATCTTATTGTCTTTAGTGTTTATCTAAACTTTCACACCATTTGCTTCAAAATTTGAAATAATTTGTCTTTTGATTTCTCTGCCAAAAATCTCGCTGTCATTCTTACATTCATTAATAAAAGCCTGCCTCAACTGATTTCCTCGATCCATTTTTCCCAGAAGATATTCATGAAATCACTTGCTGCTTTATCTGAAGTGCAATGGTGAATGGGTTATCTGATACCTCAATTACATGGCATACTGCCTGGAGATCTGAAATGATTCGAAGAATTCTACATTTTCTAAGTTCACTACAGACATCGTCCTTAGTGTTTAATCCTGTCATCTCTTTCAGAGAGTAACAATTTCTGATCTCATACTTCTGGTTACAGTCCAACGCAAATGAGCCAAAGATTGATTTGTCATCGCTGAAATCCCTGTCAGTCTGCTTGCTGTCTTTGTTTACGGTTTGTTCTAAGGTTTGATCAATTGGGGCACCAGCGAAGGATATGTTTGAGCGTTTAACCGTCAGTCCACCGTTTTGAAGCTGAGCCTTCAAACCAGGATACTTCTCATCAATCTTTTTCAAGTTTTCTTCATCATCAAGTTTAACCATCAATCAAGCATAATTTGAATGGTTTGTGACAAAAAAAAAAAAAAAAAATTTGTCATCATTGGCAGACAGAAGGTAAAGAGGTCTACATCATTCATTCTTACAGCTCTTGACCTATTAAGGTATAGATTTACGTAATCTATGTACATGAACCAAAATTGTGCAGTACAGCCATGCCTCACCTATGGTGTAGCATTACAGACTACTTCATATTCAGCAAGAAATTATTTAATTTCTTCTGGGTATACATTTGCTGCATAAAAATCTCTATTCATCAAATAGACCTCAAATCCGGGATACGGACAAAATCTCGCGGCCGAAACATCGCCGCCCAAAATCTCGCCAGCCAAAACCTCGCCGCCCAAAATCTCGCGTGGCCAAAACCTCGCCGCCCAAAACCTCGCGGGCCAAAATCTCGCCGCCCAAAACCTCGCGGGACAAAATTTCGCCGGGCCAAAACCTCGAGTTGACAAAACCTCGCCGGGCCAAACTCTCGTCTGTCAAAACCTCGCCATCCGAAACCTCGCGAACCAAAATTTCGCTTGGCCAAAACCTTGCGGAATGAAACTTTTCTTTAAAATTTACCCAATGAGTTTCTTAATATGCAATTCCACATTACAAATAATACCGGTAATAATAATAATAATAATAATAATAATAATAATAATAATAATAATAATAATAATAATAATAATAAGAAGAAGAAGAAGAAGAAGAAGAAGATACAAAACATCGTGTGCGTGGGCTTTCTCGGGTTATTCCCGTTTCCTCCCACTTTCTTTATTTGATCATTTCCTTCATCCTGGTCATCTAGTCTCCTTTAACCTACAGGACATAATCAAGAGACATCGTAAAAACACATATATTATTTCATTCTTTCATAAATATTATTAGATTTTTGTTAAGATTTTATGTATATATTATTTGAAGGTTGACACAGTTCTCACAGCTCTTCTATGTGTTATTACTAAATATATACATATAGTAATAGGCCTATATAGAACATTCTACATTGAAGAAATTGTCGTGAAGAGGTTTTATCCTGACGACATTTCTTCCCAGGCGACACTATGTCTCGCTTAATTTAGACCAGGCGAGATTCTGTGTCGCGAGATCATTACAACGAGGTTTTGGTCAGGCGAGATTTTGGGTATGGCGATATTTTGGGCCCGAGGTTTTGGCAAGGCGAGATTTTGCCCACGAGGTTTTGGGTGGCGAGGTTTTGGCCCCGCGAGATTTTGTCCCGCGACGTTTTGGGCGGCGAGGTTTTGGCCAGGCGAGGTTTCGGCCCTGCGAGATTTTGGGCCGCGAGGTTTTGAGGGGCGAGGTTTTGGTCAGCGAGGTTGTCGCCGCGAGGTTTTGTACCCAAACCCTCAAATCCAGGTGGAATCTCTATATCAGAGCGATCGAGGAAATGTTTGATATGTTGAATTTGTAATGCTAGTGCAAAAAGAGGATGGATACTTTTGAATCTATTGAAGTATTTGCCAGAAAAGAACCCTTTGACATATTTTTTTTTTTCCAAGAACTCCACTTTCACATAGTATATGTGAACAGCCAGACTAAAATGATAGCATCCACATGAAGTTTACGATTTTTATCCCAGTTTCTCAAGGAAGAGAATGGGTTCAATATACTGGGGATGGAAAGTAGTAGCCTATTAGAAAAACACCGCGAATCTACATTTGGCACGATAGGATAAACATAGTCCTGGATAATATTTCGTGATTCCGGGAGGGAAATCTCCCTCGTGGCACCTCCTAAAATCATCACTAATTGACTCTTAAAATATTAGGGCATAAACTCATAAGTCCAGAAGTGTTGATAAATTTTTATATATTTCCTATTGCTAATAGATGTCACCAACTAAAGCCTTATTCTTCAGACACTTCTTGTGTCTCCAAATGAAGTCAAAATGTTTTTGTTGAAAACAGCTTAGAAAAAAAGATTAAATATGTGAATAAGTTCTACAATTTGAAATTTTATAAAACAGAGAATCTAACAGTAATAGTAATTTTATCATACCGTTTCCACTGTTTAATACAGCAGTGTACTCTTACTTATAGCGTCTCAATGAATCAGACCTTAATTCTTAGTTTCATTTTATATGTCCAACTATTGTTTCTAATTTCGAGTTACGAAATGTGAGAAATATGAATGGTGATCGCGAAAAAATCGAATTCGAGTTTTCAACGAATTTACATGGTTAATGGCTCATACATACCGAATAAATAAAAGGTATGAGTCACAGCACTAAACTTTCCCGCTCCAATTCATTAAACTAAATCATATTCTGCTGCAATTACTAATGAAACAGTTTGTTGTTAAACAGAAATAAAATTATAAGACCTTTTTAAAAAAAACTTCACCCAAAGAAAACTCAGCCTCTAAAGCAAACAACCCTGTAGATTTTTCCATAAAAATTAACTTATGTCATATGTTAGGATTATTAATGAAATAATTGTTTGAAAATATCAACAAAATTGTGTGAATCCTACTTTACAAAACTACCAAGAGACACTTACCCCCTAGAGTAAAGTATCACCTGTGGAAAGTTCTATTGCAAGGTTCTACACGTGCTCCCAACACCACGTGCTTGTTCTAAAAACGTTTCAGAGGGACAATTACGAAGAAGACGTCGTTAACTATCGCAAACGATCGGCAAGTGACAAAGATTCAAGCAGTTAGCAACATTTCTACATAAACCTTTACACGACGAACTTGGTCGTTTTCGACCAATAGCGATTTTGGCTGAATATACGGTTTGGTCCTTTTCGACCAAAAAAATTATTCAGACCAATAACTAATGTAGCACTGGCTATCCTGCATCAAACCTTCCGCTGCTAGCATTTGTGTGTTCTAAAACGATCAAAGGAACACGTGACAGAAAAATGGTTCACCAGTTGTAACCGAAACAAACCAAAAAATTGGTTACTTTTCCTCCCTTTATTATTATTATTATTATTATTATTATTATTATTATTATTATTATTATTATTATTATTATTATTATTATTATTATTATTATTATTATTATTTTCATTTCTTCACGTTGGCTTTTGTGACCGCTTGCTTATCAATTATTTCTGCTGACACGAGGAGATTGTTTCTCTTGTGAGGAACAGCTTACACTTCGAGGTGTTTATTACCAATGATGTTGATGAGATAAGGGAAAAAGTGTGTGTGTGAATGCGTTTGTGTGTGTGTGTGTGTGAGTGTTTCTGTCCAGACAGTCCACACTCTATCCCTTTGGGTGTTTCATGGTACATTGCGTTATAACTCTCCTATTTGAGCTTTTTCTTCCGGGTTATTTTTGTTTCTCAAGTCCAGAGGCATTGTAGAAGACTTTACGTATGGTTTCACACCTTCCTGCGTCGAGACATAGGAGGTGATGACGTCATAATTCTCAAATATATATTTTCTTTTATTAAGCCTATGTTCATTATTTTTTGGCGGGCTTATTTTTGCACGTAGAAGATTGAAATTTTGCACACATTCACTCCGCCGAGTAGTATTTAACAGATTTTTTTAAAAATTTCTGCGTTAAAACAGGGGGGATCCAGAGAGGCAAAAAGTTGAAAAAAGGGATATTTTTATCAAAAAATCGTTTTCTTCGGGATTTTCCCGTCTTAGATACATGATGGAGACATGTGAATGGTACCGCCTGAAAGGCAGTTCTATTCTGAAGAGAATGATGTGCAAACCATGATCCTAGGGTAATTAGGAATGTCTCAGGGAATTTTCAAAAATATCCCTCTGTATACGGGAATATGGTGCATTGTCGGTATATATATTTTTTGGCAGACTTACTTTTGCACCTAGAAGATTGAAATTGTGCATAAACCTTCAGCCCACCTAGTAGTATTTATCAGATTTTTTTCAGATGTCTGCGTTAAAACAGGGGGGGTCCAGAGGGGCTAAAATTTGAAAAAAGGGATATTTAGACCCAAAAAATCCCTTTCTTCGGGATTTTCCCGCCTTAGATAGATGATGGAGACACGTGAGTCATACCGTCTGAAAGGCAGTTCTATTCTGAAGAGAATGATGGGCGAAACATGCCCCTAGGGTAATTAGGGATGTGTCAGGGAATTTTATCAAAATATACTTCTGTATAGGGGAATATGGGACATTGTCGGTATATATAATTTTTTGCGGGCCTATTTTTGCAGCTAGAAGATTGAAATTGTGCACAAACATTCAGTCCACCGAGTATTATTTAACAGAATTTTTTTTTCAGATTTCTGCTTAAAACAGGGGGGAGCCAGAGGGGCTAAAAGTTGAAAAAAGGGATATTTACACCAAAAAATCCTTTTTTCGGGATTTTCCCGCCTTATATACATGATGGAGACATGTGAATGGTACCGCCTGAAAAGCAGTTCTATTTTGAAGAGAATGATTGGCGGATTATAGTTCTAGGGTAAATATAGATGTCTCAGGAAATTTTTGACCTGAGATCATGGTGTTTTGCGGTAATTTGGGGCATTGTGGGAATTCTTGATAAAATTTATCCCGCCCTTAGTATTCAAGATATAAACTTGAAATTTGGCACACACATTCAGTATACCAAGTACTATTTATCATATTTTTTTGAGATTTCTACGTTCACACAGGGCCGTTCCAGAGGGGCCCAAAGTGTTGGAAAAAATTTCCCCCCCGAAATTTTCCCTTTAACATCATTTTCCTCTCTCCTGGTATATGGTACGAGCATGCAAGTGCTACCATTTGAAAGCCAGCTCCATTCTGAAGAGAATGAGGTATGAACCATGATCCTAGGATAAATAGGGGTGAAGATATGGACTTGTTTGTAAACTCTTACGAAAACGCTTTAAATGGCGCCGTATAAAAGGGGCTGCGGCATTTAAATCCCTTCGTCGTCTAAAGGTAAAAGGAGCTGGAACACCGCAGAAGGAATCAATCTCCGCCGATTGATTATCACCTTGAATTTCTGGTCTGTGCAAAACACCTCACCACTCCCTAGGATACCTGGTCTCTGGGTTTTATTCTCCTCTCTAGGACACCTGGTCTCTGAGAGGTACACTCATGTCCAAAATGATTGTCGTATATGTATAACTGTCTTCTTGTAAGAATATAATTTGATAATGATTTTGCAGGGTACGTTTAATACTGATACTATGTGTACAATCGGGAAATGTATATTTGTGGTAAATTTCATAGGAAAGAATTATAAATACGAAAATTAGAATAAATAAAACAAGATGTTACTAAATGGCCAAAAAAGATTTATTTTCGTTTTATTGTTCTTATTTACTGCTCTTTTGACATGAAATTTCCCACATACATGTCTTTGCTGGTTATACACATACTAATATTATAAGAAATACCGGACGAATTCGTTATCAAATTATATTCGTACAACAACATATTTATAGACATGCGACAATAATTTTGGACCAGAGTGTACCTATCTACTCCTTGGCCGCAAGAACCTTGGTTCCTGTCGCCGTAACACGCTTAGTCATTAAAAAAATCGCTTGAGTTGTGAGAAAATCGTCCGAATAAAACTCATTTCTAAGAGTAAAGTGTCCCTTGTCGGTATTTTCTGGAGAAATGACTTATACCACAGTATGTAGTTGTTAATGAAATACCTATTTATAAAACATAAACAAAATCGTTGGAGCCATTTCTGAGAAAATTGCATTTTTTTATTTTTACCCTTCATCAAACTAACCTTATTTTTAGAGATAAGAAGGATATTCGAAAAACCTCTGTGGAGACTCACATGAAAATCTCAAGTTTAACATTTAGTCTCGATACATTCAACGGTATTGTCTCTAGGCGTGTGTACACCAGGATGAACAGACGAACGAACGCACAAATCGACAGATTTTACTTTTTCACTATCTATAGGCCATGAAACGTGTAGATCCATTGAAAAGTCGAGTTACTCGAAAGTAAAAAGTGCCTTTTCGACATCTGTCCGTCCGTTCGATCTGGTATACACTAGTCTAGATGCAATACCGTTCAACATATCGATTTATTCTTGGTGGTGAGTTTTCTTCGGACAATTTATTCAAAAACGACACATGCGAATTTGTTCATATTTCACAAATAAATATGTCATTAATAACCTGATAATATGCCTTAGCTCATTTGTTCTGTAAAAATATACGAGGGGTAGTTTATTCTTAAGAATGAGTTTTTCTCGGATCTGAGTGTTGAGTTGGGTTTCTCGAGAACGACTTAGGCGATATGCTCATATTTCATAAATAAATATTGCATTAATAGCCTGGCAATATGGCATAACTCGTTTCTCATTTTTAAAAAATCTACAAGGGGTAGCTTATTCTTGGAGGTGAGGTTTTTTTGGACGATTTTCTCAAGAATTACTGAGGTGATTCTGATCGTACTTCATACATACATATTACATTAATATTTCTATATAGTATTAATGCTAATATTAATGCATAAATAACTTCCATGGGAGTATCCACCGAGTAGTTTACTCTTGAGGTGAATTTTTTAATAGTTTTGTGAAATACGACTTCTGCAATAATGTTGATTTACATACAAAAATTTCATCAAAATAACCCTCACATATTGTATAAGACATTCTATTATGTCAAAATCTACTTGGGATAGCTTATTTTAAAGGCCTAGTTTTCTTTGGGCAAAATTTTCTGAAAATGTCATATTTAATTTTGATCGCATTTCACAAGAAAGCGTTTAATAACAGCAGCACTACATGATTTACTTTAAGGAATTGGAGCTAGAAAATTTAGTGTGGTGACTCGTACCTTTTGTCATACTTACAGGCCAGCGTTTACACATCTTAAAAATATGAAAGAACAGGCGTATACGAGGAGTGGGTATACGTTATATTATTTACAAACGGTCAAAGTTATATCTACTCAAAATTAAAGCATTACATCATTAGTTGTAGCCCACCAATTATCACGCTTTGACGCTAAGGAATTGACCAATAGCGAAACAGATGGATAAAAATCTTCAATAAGTTTTTCTTATAAATATTAACCAACTTTTTAAAAAGTTCTAAAAACAGAAAGCAATAAAAAGAACAAGCTTTGCCAAGCAGAAAATAATAAAAACATACGAAAAGCAAAAAATTGCCAAAAAGTGCTTGAAAGTTATTATTAATCAATAAAAAAATGTGTGAAGGCAAGTAAATTAATACGCAATAAAGTTATTATTGAAAGTGTTATTTTATTTAGACATTAAATTGTTTGGTTCGTACATACTTCCAAAAATATGTATTGATAATATCCAGTGGCGTAGCAGCTGCCCCCGCAACCCCCGCAGTGCGGGGGGGCCCCGAAGTCTTGCGATGAATAAAGAAGTAGAACTTCAACCTTACTTCTATCGGCTTTACAACTAGGGCCCCTTCTCTATACTTTGCGGGGGGGCCTGCAAAAGTGTGCTACGCCACTGATAATATCGCTTTTCAATTTTAGGCTACAAGGGGAAAAGGATGCAAGTCAGTTTATATATATAATGTTACACAATTCCTCTGTTTTACAGACTTAACTACTTCTTCCCCTGTAGGTGAAATCTTTAGCATTAAATTTCGCAGTGACTAAAATTCTTCTTACTGTGGGATTTAGTCCATGCAAACTACACCTTTCAGGCTACATGATTCTGCTGATAACTCATTTTCGACCATTTCTTGACTTATCTCCTTCTTTCCCTGTGGTCTTCAATTCTTTTGAAATTTTTCAATCAGTTTTTACTCTTTTACCGCTTTTTTGAAGTTGGTTGTATAATTTCAAATATATTTAAAAATATGTTTTATTTCTCCGCATTTTCATTACTCCAGCAGAGTCGTAGCTAGTGGATGGGCGAGCGGAGCCCTCGCCCGGGTGCTGATAGCAAGCAGAAAGAAAAAGTGTTGGAAAGGAATAAATGACGAGACGCCACGTAAAAGTATTGGCGTATTATTAAATCAATATTGTTGTCGGTTTGCAAAGAAATACATTTGGTAAAAGTTTTCTTGATCACTCCGCTCGCAACTCAAACATTTAAATGAAAGTTACAACAATTGCTTACTTATTACTTTAATAAAAAAAAGTTGTTATACATGATAGTGTACGCAAGAGCGTTTTCAAAATCGGAAACAGTCAAAGTCTGAAATACTTGTTCGGCATTTTGATGGATGAGTTGGTTACTTTATGGATCATGTTATATTAAAGCTCTCAGTCCATAACTAGCTCTATCCATTCCTGCCCTCTCTTAATGGGCATAAACAGACTTTAGTCAATGAATGGGCATATAGTAGGCAAAGGATTGTTTGTCTGACCAAGTAAGTTAATCTTAAGTCAATTTGTATGTATTTGCACAAACTTCATTAATTTGTCGTTAACAAACGTGTAACAATGTATTTGGTTAGACGGGACACATTTTTGAGCTGAGCGAAGCGAAGCTCTTATACTCGGGTTAGCCGTTTGGTTGTCCGCGAACTCCTCCTAGACCGTTTGGCCGATCTCAACCAAACTTAGCACGCTGATAGAGTATGTCGTGCTGAGTGACAACATAGGTCGAAATCAAAAATTCGATGTACCATCGAGGAATAATCACCGAAAAACGCTTACTCCTAGACCGTTTGGCCGATCTCAACCAAACTTAGCACGCTGATAGAGTATGTCGTGCTGAGTGACAACATAGGTCGAAATCAAAAATCCGATGTACCATCGAGGAATAATCACCGAAAAACGCTTACTCCTAGACCGTTTGGCCGATCTCAACCAAACTTAGCACGCTGATAGAGTATGTCGTGCTGAGTGAGAACATAGGTCGAAATCAAAAATCCGATGTACCATCGAGGAATAATCACCGAAAAACGCTTCCTGATTACGTAGTTTAAGCTCGCTCAGCTCATTTCATTGCAATCGGGTATATCCATTGCATTCCTAGTTTAAAGCCATATAGTAAGTAGGTTTACGTTGGTATCGATATAGTAATTAAGCAACTATAACTTATATATCTAAATTTGATATTGTAACAAAAAACTTATTTTAAATGGCGAGAGATAACACACACTTTGTGAAGTATATGGAAAAATTAAGAAAGTGTAAATGAGAACGATTGCGCACTACGTAGAGACGTAGTGCGCAATATTGTATACATTTGTCACAATGTATACAACTTGAAAATTAATCACACCAACAGGCATGGTGTTTTCTCAGTTAATATTGAAACCGGAACTAGTAGTTCCGGTTTTAATAGAAAGAGAAATTAGAGTAGACATGGAATATATTCTTGTGACGCTTAATTAATTGAAGAAAAACGCTTCCCGCTATATATTACCGTTCATTCCTCTTTAGTGATTAACATTAAAACCGGAAGTAGTTGATTTCTGCCAGTTTTAGGTTGAATAAAGGGTTAAGAGAGATGGTACCTATTCAAAGAACGCTAAATCGATTCTTGAAAGAGAAAAATAAAACTTCTTACTTTTTCTTATCGGTTTTGTTTATGTATATTACAATTGAAACCGAAAGTCATAGTGGCTTTCTATCACTTCCGGTTTTAGTATAGAGTTAAGGGTGAAGAGTAAATCTATTCTTCCGATGCTTAATTACGGATTACGAGGAAACACGTTTAGCTGCCTTTTTACCCTTTTTGCTCTATAGTGATCCAAACGTTAAACAAACGGACAAAGGAGTTTTAATAACTCAAGCTCCTTTATAGTAACGGTTTTATTAGTCATCGATGCTCAATAAATTGGAACAATTTACTCTCTGTCACTCACTTTCACTCAGTGCTGCGTATTATTTAGGACCACTATATATATATATTTTTAGAGAGTATCAGTTTTTAGTTGGTTAGAGCTTAGCTTCTCGTTCAACAGCAAGGCTTCTTAAGACGTGGATCTACATCTTAACGTGGGATCGGAAGCCAGGTCTCCCACGCCAAAGACACGTACGTTAACCATATATCCACAATGAAGGTTTTTAATGGAAATAGGGAGTCCCAGTATGTACAACGAACTTAAAAAGATCGTGTGTGTCTGTCTCTCTGTCTGTCTGTTATTTGCTAATTTTTCAATTTTGAGCCCTCCTGGCAAAAAAAAAAAAAAAAAAAAAAAAAAAATGCCGATTTTAGGAGATGTAAGGAGTCATATCTCGGAAACGGTAAGTCAAAGAGAGATTTATTTATTTATTTATTTATTTATTATTTAAAATGGCGGAGTTAAGGCATAACCTTTTCTTCCACTCAGCCATTTACATTTGTCTTTTACAGTCGGATCTCATATTTTTCTTTTTTCTTTCTTTCTTTCTTTCTTTTTTTTTTTTTTTTTTCGACGAGAATAAAAGTGATATACAGTTAGGCACGTTAAAGAGTTACCGACATACAGAACAGTTACCGACATACAGAACAATCATAAAATAAAACATGAAAAATGAAAATGAAACTTATTACATATAAAACAAACACTAAAACAAACAAGAGACAATGCTAAAGATATGTTAAACTATATAAGGAGAAACAAAGACACCAATCTTGATTATATCATATTGATGTTGATCAACATCCAAGAGGATGGTAAATATTTTGGTACCAAATAGCAGGCACGCAGCCAGGATTTCGTGAAGGAGGGGGGTGTCCGTGACATGAAATACTGTGGTCATCATACCAAGGGCTAAATCATTCTAAACTATTTTACTGTAATATATATTGGTTCGTGTAGCCAGGATTTCGTAACGGGGAGGGGGGGCGAGACATGAAATTCTGAAGGCCCAAAAGCTCGATCAATCTAAACTACTTTACTATTAACAAATATTGGGTAATTAGGACAATAAAATGAGGATATGTTGGTAAGTATTTTAATAACAAACTATAAAGAAATCTCGAGTAAAATAATAAAAAACGTATTGAAAAAGATTTTACAATATTTACGTCCTTCCTCTCTTTATTCAAATGTAACAATTTTCCCTTCATTTTGACCTCAACTATTATAAAAAGTACATACTCAATATTGTCTTGTAAAATATTTTACAATACCTGCGTTCCTTTCTCTGTTGAATCAACTGTTAACAACTTTTTTCCACATTAATTTTTGTTTTTATTATTCTGTCAACTACTGTCTGTTCCAAATGGCAGGTTAAAGGAGCAGTAGAAAATTGTTTTTGAAATAACATGTTTGATAGGATGCGATGGATGCTATGCGAAAGGATGCGAAGGATGCGATGACGAAAAATTATGATAAAAAATGTCCACGCTGTTACACAATGGCACTATGCTTTCGGAAGCAAGAAATCTCCCTGACTAGTAGCAGAAATTCTGAGAAATTCCGTAACTTTTCTAGAAATTTCAAATTCCCTGACTCTTCCAGGTTATCTCGCTCACCTCGCCACCATGTATTGCAGGTAATACAAATCTCTTCAAAGGAAAGAGTAACCAAAAGCTTGCTGTAGTTTTTTTTCATTTTTAACGCTGATCCTTCTTTTTCTCATTTCATTTTGTTTCATCCTTCCTTGCCTGCCAATTAGTAACCGGTGATCACTGGTTATATCTGCATTTTCAGTATAATATACAATGATAAAAAGTGACAGCTCAATATAGTTAATTCAATAGATTCCCTAATACGCAGGGAGCATTCTCAGCTGGTTTAGTGTGAAAATCTGGGACTCACAACTATTTAGGTTATTATGAGACAAATTATTATTATTTAAACTTTTATTCTCGTTAGAGATGGGTAGATAGTAGAAAGTTATGTATTTCATATGCCTAATGATGTTTAATAGAAATGAGCAGAGTTATATGATCGTTACATTAGTTTGAAGTGATGATTTTAGACTTACGCAAAATAACACGTACTCAAAATATTTATTGGAACAGAAGTAAATTAAAAATGTGAGTATGTTTTCAAACACGTTCTTTATGTATCCTTTTCTCTTATTTTATTCCTTATGTATTGAAACTTTTTAGTTAATGGACACAAATACTGCAAGTAGAAACCTTTTAGATGGTTGCTTATAATTTTGCAATAAATTTAAAAGAAATTCATTTAGATGCTTAGCTTCACGCCATCTATTAAGCAGAACATAATTCCACTCAGTTGATATTTTGTAGCATTTGGAAATTCTACACTGTTTACAAAATTCTACAAATAGGTACAATATTAAGGTTTAACGTAAAAAAAAAAAATGTCCAAAGATAAGACACATACCAATAGATAGATCATGTAAACACTCATGAGTAATTTTCGAGAAAATAACGTAAAAAAAAAAACAAATTTCTATGTAAACCTCAAAATTGATGCTGTACACTCGAAGAAATAGATATTTTCCTTCTCAAATACGTTTGGCAACATTGTACACTAAGAGCTTGGTAATGATAAGAGCTTCAGAAGATACTGCAAGATAGGTGACATATTGATTCTGGCTTTATGTATTTGATTTCCAGCTAGGTTATATACAACGAGCTGTGTTTGTCTTTTGTAACCCTTCCTCTCTGCCCCTGGCTGTGTTTGCAAAAATATTGTTTGTTTTCAATGTTTTGCATTGCATTTGTCATATTATCTTATCAAAGAACCAGCATCTTTAAGTCGTTTTAATTATGTGAACACAGGGTAGGTGCTTTCGAATTTTGTATTTTGATAATTTTGGTTGCAATCCTCGTTGAAAATTATAATTTCCATTATTCTAAATTTTCTCTCCTCCTTTTTCACATAAGGCCAATAATGATATTGTAGACATACAAAGTAAAAATTAAAATCAATATTTTAATTTTATATTTTTTTTTAATGTTTACTTTACACACGAAACTTTTTAGTTTTCTTTTTCCTATCTGCTTGTTTAACTGTTTAGACAAGCCGGAAAAATAGCTTTATGCTTACATATGTAAAGTATTTTTTTTTATTACTTTTTAAATTACTAACCGGATCCCCCAAGACCTACCCCTGCGTAAGTCCTTTCTTGTGTATATTTTCATATCCCTTTACACACATACTACTTGCAATGAGGGCTGTAGAATTATAGAATATGCCAAGAAATTCTATTTCAAGAATTGTAAAAATTAATGGCAAATGTATTTTTTTTTTTTTTTTTTAATTATCATTGTATATGTGGATTTCAATTCGTGAAGATAGATACAAGTAAGTCATGATTGCATTACGTATAATGCTTGCAATCAGACACGATTTGCAGCTTTAGCTAAGCTCTGAATTTGATAAAGGTAAAAAAAAAAAGGAAAAAAAAGAAGAAAAGAAAAAAAGTGTAGTGCATTGGGAAAGTAACTATGTACTACACACACCACCCTTCTGATTTAGAAAAAGCAACTGCAGTATGACCAACTGCATACAACATTGTAACCGTTTGTTACATAAACATTTCCTCGCATCGCATCGGTTGGAAAAAAATCTCACCGTATAATCGTGTCCATTTTGTAATCGAGCAGGTGTATAGTTACTTTCTGAACGCACTGTACTTGTAGGTAAGGTAAAGAACAAACATAAAGAGTTTAAATCATAGTTTTAATGACTATTTTTGGTCTTTTTCGTACTTTATTAGAATAAACAGTATTTAAAGATTTGATTTTAACGTATTATTTCATTTTAAAAGCTTAAATAAGGAACTTTACGTTGTTCTTCGGGAAATTCGGACTCGAGAAGTCCTCTTAGCAATGCCACTGCCAATATGTCTAATCTGAATAAATGTAATGGAAAAAATGAAATGTTTCGGTTCAGCGATTATGCCCATTAGCCTAAGGGATACGGATATATTAAGGCAAGTGAATGATGATGGAATAATTGGTGGAATGAAAATGTGGGAAGAAAACTCACGAACATGATGTTATCCACTACAAACTTAATTGGCCGGGTATCGAGTCAGAGACCGCATGCACCAGGAGTAAGCGTTCAACCGTTGAGACAACGTACCACCCCTATGTATGGAAAAAATTAATGGGAAAAAATGAAATGAAATCTTGAAATTTTACGTCCCACAGTTATGCAGGCTAAGCTAAATGAAATGAAATGAAATCTCTGAGTTTTACGTCCCACGATTATGCCGGTTAGGCTAAAGGAGACGGTGATGATGAGAGATGAGTGAAATGATGGAATGAAGAAAGTAGGAGGAAACGGGAGAACCCGTAGAAAACCCACGAGCACGGTGTTTGTCCACCACAAAGTTCACTTGGCGAGGGCTGGGATCGAACCCGGGACCCCAAACACCAGAGATGAACGCTCTACCACGGAGCCACCGCGCCCCCTGCTAAGCTAAAGGAGACGATCATGATGAGAAATGAATAAATAGTGGAATGAAGAAAGTGGGAGAACTCCGAGAAAACCCACGCATAACGATGTTTGTCAACCAGAAATTTCACTTGGCGCGAGCTGGGATCGAACCAAGGACCCCATGCACTAGGCTCTGCGTCTGAGCAACCACGGATCTCATGTAATTAATGGAGTTTGTTGATAATTGTATTCTTGATATGCCGCGGCAGAAACTTTCTATTCACATTTTGAGGAGAGAACCCTGACCTAGACCTACGTAAATGGCGTGTTCTCTACAACTTACTTGAACCATGAATAAGACAGCATATAATATATATATATATATATATATATATATATATATATATATATATATATGATGCCATTTTACACCGGTAAAAGGTGTGAGTGAATCATTCATCAGAAAGTAGGAAGTACATGGCTGCCCTCTGGATGTGAAATCCTACATAATACTTGTTTGTTTTTCCAAAAGTTTTATGTTTCTTTTTAGTAAATTTTTTCTTTCCTCCCCTACTTCTGAACCTCTTTTACGCAAGCACGTGTTTAAAATATTTTCTTTCTTTCTTTCTTAATGCTTTCACTTTTAACAGAATTTTTCGCTTTTTTTTTTCAGTTTGTCGCATAACAAATGAAATTTCAATTTTATTAACACGTACCTACTAGTGCATAAGAGAGATGCTGTAACATTTGTTTACGAAACATGTTAACTAACGTCGAGTCTATGGTTAACAAATATGATGGTTCATCATCACGAAACGAAAATTTGTTAGGGGAACGTGCCAAACTAATCAGTGTAAATGATAATTTCTTTCATATTTCGCTTTGCATAATGTTTTTTCCTTTCCAAATAGAAGTTTCCCGTACTGCTTATGCATAATTTATATCCGACTCACGTATAACATCCATCTTGGACATTGTATGATTTTTTAAAAGAAATTCTTTGTTTTACAACTTCCGGTGAGTTGTTTCCTGGTTTTTGGGTACACCCAAGATTTTTTTTTCTCAAGCAGTGGTGATGGAACGGAACGTATTTTGACAAGACCATTAAGACAGAATGCAATACGTCTCCGTGGTTTTTGCATATCCTGGCGATTTCCCGTAGCTTTTCCCCGAAAGAAAAATGGGGTCGTAGCTTTTGCCCGAAAAGAACTCGTCTTGCTCAAAGGAACAAAATTAATCACAGGAGAATGAGTAGTCACACATTGCAATGCGTAATATAAACCTTTACTACATTTAAATCTCGCTTTATTAATAAGGACCTGGAGTTGCGGTTTGAAGTTAAGTTACAGCAGTGAAACAACAATGTATTATAATTTTGAAAATAATAAAATTATAATTCCACCTATTTTTCTCACAGCATTCAAGAACAGTAACTATGGTGGATACGCAAATATCGGGATAATTCGTACAAAAGTGAAAGAACAATTACTAGGATATACTGTATATATGATAAAGGACACACATAAAAGATATAAATAAATGCTGGTTTGTGATTGGCTAAAACTAAAAAAAATGTAAACAAACCCTTCTCTTTAATTGGTCGAACGCCTGTCCTCACTATTTAAAGGGAAATTATAGAAACACTTTTTTTTTTTAATTTGGTTTTCTTAAGTTTTTCAATACAGTAAAAATACCTGTATAGTATAGTTCAAATATAGTATAGGGTTATTTTGTGGAATATGGGCAGTCCGACAATATGGGCAGAGCTAAGCTTTTCATAGTACCACTGGAAGAGGAACTAGGTAGAAACGAAACCTGGTAGTTGGGAACACTGAGTGGAATATTGGCACAACGAAGAGATAGCGTCGTGGTGTTCGGCTTCAAGTTCGTGGTATTTTGGAAGAAAAAAGAGGGAGGCAATCTGCATATTTTCTATTGTATATTTTATTGTTTGTAAAATATAAGGCATGACAAATAAGAGATTCACGCGAAATAAACGTTTGGGTAGAAAAATCACCTTGGTGAGTGTAATCTGTGAATATTGCATCATAGTTATCCGAAATTGGAGGGAACTCGCACGATGTCTTCTTGCTGCAGTGTTGCAACTTACTAAATAATATCACTATGGGGAAAATGAGCATATACGTTTTGTATAAAACGGGCAGATGCATTGAACATAGGATAAGTACATTTTGGAGAAAATCGAATAAAAGGATTCGCATAGTTAAGAAGTTCATCATCATGAAAGAGTACAGGCATATTTAAAAATACATATTTCTGAAAAAATATAAATAAATTTACTAATTTATTTTCTTCAATATTGTACTTAAGTAGCATTACAACTTGATTCTTTCTATTCGATTCGCTCAGTGGTTACAACACTGGAGAATTAATCCTTTGATACAATCTTTAGCAGTAATTTTGTATTAGGTACTAAATGTGAAAATATATAATCTTGAATCGAACACAGGATCCATAATATTAAAAGTGTCCATATGCGGTTTTAAAAAAAATCTAGTACAATATTGCAGTTAATAGACACCAAACAAGCAGGTTTGAATTGTTGGCACTTGTTCAATAACTCAGCCGGATGTGTTTCCCAAACATTGCAACTGTAAGGTAGCGAGAAAAACGAAAACACCAAGTGAGAACTAATTAACATAGCTCATTACCGCTAGTGTTGATCACGAGACAAGACGAGACGAGACTTGAACCTTTCTCGTCTTATCTCGTAAAATAGGTGTCTCGTCTCCTCTCCTGTCATCTTGCAAACACAATCATAAAAGTTTTCGAAACAAACGTGACGAGACGAGACAGGTAGGGAAGGGATCGTCTCGAGTTTCAAAAGTCCTGTCTCTTCTCGTGTCCATCACTAATGGCCACAGCTCTTATAAGCACTGTTGGAAACAAATGGTCTGCAAATGAATACAAGACTAAGACATGTAGTTTGTGAAAAAGGGAAGAGACACCTACTCTATCAGTCCTAAAGAAAAAGAAGAGACATTGACCATATTAGCGTGTTGTAATGCTGCGGGAAATTATCTTCCTCCCTTCGTCTTGTTCAAAGGTAAACGGCAAAGGCAGGAATTCGAAGACCATCTTCCTTCTGGAAGTCACATTCCTATGACTGATAGCGGATACATAACTTCTGAGGTATTCTTCTCTTTCATCAAACAGTTTGTAGCGTATTTTAGTGTTACTTTAGACAACCCTGCGCTTCTACTTCTGGATGGTCACGACACTCATTGTAGTAATCCTGCAATGCTGACATATTTTAAGGACAATGGGGTGTGCTTGGTGTGTTTTCCTCATCACACAACTCACTAGCTGCAACCAACAGACAGGTCTCTCTTCAAACCATTGAAGAAATACTTTTATGAGTTTGTGCGTAATCACCAGAGTCGCGCTTTCACCAAACTTGAATTTTGTGACATATTTTCACAAGCATGGCAAAGGTCGGCACATGCAGCAAATGCCACCAATGGATTCCGCGCAACAGGGATTTGACCGTTTAATTCACATGCAATTCCAGACAAGACTTTTCTCGGAGAAGACGTGGAATGTGCTATCCAAGCAGAGTCTTCGGCAAGACGATCTACAACCTCCAATGCAGAAAGTTCATAACAACCTGATGAAATTCCTGGACCCTCCGGCATGCAACGATGTCGCACGGGCTTACAGAGTCAACAGCAATACTTTCCTAGAACAACGCTGCCTTCATCAAGACCATCTGCTACAGCCAACGCAGCGAGTACGGCAGCAATTCATCGCAAGAAAGCTTCACAACAATCTGTTGCAACTCCTGGTCCTTCCGGCATACAACGATGTAGCAAAGGCTTACAGAGGCAACAGCAACAACAGTTCCCTCTCACAACACTTTTTCATCACGTTCGTCAGATTCGTCAGTAAGTTTGGTGGAGGACCAACAGCGAAGTCTACCAGACATTCTTCGTTCTATTTTTCCTGTTCCGAAGATAAAGCTCCCAGTCAGGAGAGTGAACTCTTGATGTCGATGCACCAGAGAACTGACTAGCGACGCGGAATGTTAGAAAGAAAAAAAAACGGGACGAGAAGGCAAGTTTTCAGCCATCTAAACGTGGGAAGAAAGTAACAACGAGCAGTAGTGTTCAATCGAAATGTCCTATTTGTGCCGTTGATTTTTATTCTAAAACACATGGAGAAAGGTGGGTTGAGTGTCAAATGTGTGCTGTGTGGTATCATGAATTGTGCGTTGGTACCGAGTCTCGAAGTGAGTTTATCTGCGTTAAATGTAAGATATAATACAGACGTTGCAGGGAAACAATGCTCATTAGAGAACAACTGTACGTGGTGTCTAATGTATCCAAATATGAGCATAGTTTGAGATCATGGCTTTGATCTCTTATTATTTCATGTTTTGTAATTTAGTTTTCTTACTTCTTCATTTTTTTTTTTGCATTTTCTTTTCGTGAATAATGGATTAAAACAAATTAGTTAAAACAATTATTATTATAACCAAACAGTACGCCTGCCCATATTATCCAAACTACCTGCCCATATTACACATATACTTCGGTTAATATGGGCATTTGAAGTAAGGTTAGTATTTAATATTTCCTCGCAAGACCCTTATAATATATTATATTGGTGAACATAAAATCCATGAAAGGGTAAGTAAGGTACCATTCTATGTTTCTGTAACATTTCTTGTCATATTATCTATTGATGAATATAAGTAATATTACATTTTGTTTTTTTCTGCCCATTTTACCCAAAATTACCCTATATTATTTTGCTTTCCGATTATAATACGTCGTTTTGTTTCAGTTGCAGATGAAAGAAAGAGCAATTTCAAGAACTTTTTTCGAGTTTATTCATTTTTTGTCTGTTTTGTTCACAATTTAGATAGAGCAAAGGACATACTGTAACTTTCTTAACTATATACTACGTGCGTAACATACTTTCTTAAATTTACGTCGCTGATATACGCTCGTACTGCAGATCATACACTGTGTGTGCATTTACAACCATAAGCTACAGAAAGTATGTAGTCAATTTTCAGTAGACCCTATTTCTATTGTTCAAGCAGGACGGATGCTCGAAGACTGTGAGGTGCACGTTCTACAGTACAAACGTGCTATTGAAGAAACGAAACGAAAGACACACACAAAATAAATAAATAAAAATAAATAAAAATAAATAAATAAAAATAAAAATAAATAAATAAATAAATATTTGGGTAAGGAAATGATTTCTACAGCTCAACACTGAATATATCTGGCATTAATTTAGTTAAAGTTCACTTATAGTTAACAAAGTTCAGTTATGGTTAACATGTAGTTCAAGTTGAGTAATGAATGTCCCACTTTTATCCTATTTTACCCCACTTTATGCTCGTTTGAATTTTGATAAAAGCAAATATAAATGATATTGGAAGAATTCGAATATTCCTAGTTTAAAATCATACTAAATGATTACTAAATGGAAGACAAAACTATGCACAATATCAAAGGATTAACACATATTAATGAATAAATTAATTATTATTCGTCTCAACAAAGTTCTCCTCTTCTAGGAGAAGGAACGCACTGAACTATCTGATCTAGTGCACTATCTAGTACCTCTATGGCTTTATTATTTTTCTTATTACTTGTCTAAAAGACATACCATTCACCTAATAATATTAGTAACATATAGATAGAAGGAACTTATAATCCCATGTATCTAAAATACGAAAAAAATATCCTATACCACATTAACACTATTAATAAATATTCACCTACATGGAATTAAAGTAACTTACAAATTATAAATTTATTGTAATTTTATTATATAGAAATGAACTTATCCTTTTTTTTTTCAAGATATTATTTAAACATAGGATCATTGTAAAGCCATAAGCCTAACGCGTCTTCCACCAGGTTTATTTACGAAATCTTATTTGCGGTGCGTTGCGAGATAACTTAACTCTTTACTGTACTCTTGATAGCAATGTTTTATAACATGAATTAAGTATAATCTTAGGCACGAATAAAAAGACATAGGCTTCAATATGTAATTAGTTTAATGGTGTTGATTGTTTGTTGTTATATGGCATCTGTAAAGTGTTTATGTAGTGTGACATGCATGGTAGTTGAGAGATTTTAAGGTGGATCACTAGGTGTTTTCGGTGCTATGCTAAACGCTGCATGAATATCGCGGCATTGAAAGATAGTGTCGAGTGTTTACTGATACCAGATAGTAAAGGGAGTAATCATGGAATTCTGCTTAGATACTTACTGGAGAAATTATTTTTCGACCCTTACCGCAATTTCTCTTCTCGAACTGCAACACTAGAATCAAGGAGTTTTCTTGTGACTACTACAGTAAACGTACAAATTTGGCAATAACGCATTATGGCGTTCTGCGTAAGTTACGTCTCCAAATCTATTTCCTTAAATGTAAATTAATATTTAAATAAAATATGAAACATAACACAAAAAACGGTCAAACAATATGTCTATTTCGTGATAAGATTGTTACTTTAAAATAGGCTACTTTAAGCGCACAAATAAACATGTCATGAAACAAAACACTTCTAGTAAGATCTAACAGCAAGTGCCATCTTGTGTGCTCATTATAAAACGAATCAAATATTTTCTTTTATTTGTTTAATTTTTCGATATCAGGGGACACAACCAAATGAATTAGTGTTTTCTGCTGTACTCTATCTTATAGTACAATATTTATAATATGTAAAGTTTAATTGCGCAGTGGTTAGGGAAATGAGCTAAAATATGTACTGACTTCCGGGTGGTGATCCACCTTAACTAAGTACATAGGCCCTACTTGTTTATTTTTAATTTGAAGAGACTGCTCTATAATTTGGTCACTTATTTTAGAACACAATTTTAGCACAAGTGCTTGATTTAGTAGAATTTTACAGGGATGGCTGTTATTTGATAGTAACTGTTACTTTTTTTAACGTTTACAAATAGTGACACAGAATTTTGGAGTTTGAAGTAAAGATTTAATTTTAGTTTCAGAGCGACATAGAGACAACGCACAATATAATAATCTGGCTACACACCATACTATTTTGGAAGTATCTTAAGGTTTTATATTATTACTTTTGCAGAGGTTGTTACATATAGTGCTCCTGGTTATGAGATAAGCCACGCGCTCGAAAGACTGAGCCAAAAATTTGGGTTTATGTACAAGTTGAAATTTGGCTTCAACGATGAAATCTGTTAATGCAAGATTTACATAATGAGAAAGTACATTATGTAAATTAAGCTGTCTTCAGTACATAAAACGAATTTACAGACAAGATTGTATAACAATTTTTCACATTTTACAATAGATGTTTTAAAACATGCAATTACGTGTAGTAATCTTGTTTCTTTTATCTTCTTTTTGACAAACGATATTAAATTTGAAATGAAAGTACAACAAGAATAAACGTTTATAATTGGCCAGTTACAATATGCTGAAAAAAGTGCTACTAAAGATTTTTTTTTATACTTAGCACGAAACCACATAGAAAAATAATTATCCAAGCTCCATTATATCAACACTAGAAAAAAATATGAGAAGCAGCAACTAAATACAGCACAAGAAAGAACTTAAAAAAAAAACGCATTTCATTAACGGCTCATTTATATCCTAGGCTAGACAACTTCTCCATCAAATTATATATATATATATATAGTGGCGGATCAAGGATATGATCAAGAGAGGGGCTAAACCATAGTTTGCAGCTTTATTAAGTGTAAAGCAGGATTGAAGCCAATTTTATCTAGTGTATACCTGAGCGTCAAGGGGCTATAGCCCCCTTGGATCCGCCCATATATATATATATATATATATATATATATATATATATATATATATATATATATATATATATATATATATATATATATATATATATATATATATGGAAACGTTGGCTATTAACTGAAAAAGAATTGATTCTATTCCTCCTTTTTTACATTTAGTTATGCTGGTTTCTCTTTTTCTTAATAACCGTAAAATATATTTTCCCTTTCCAAAATTCATTTTTTCTTCACTGGATAAAATATCTTCCTGCTAGATATCTTTTAATTTTAGCAGTATGGAATTTGTTAACTTACTGTCAGACTCAAACCTCTTGACGTTTGGCGATAGCCAATGGCGAGCAAGAGCAACGTTGTTGGATTTCATTTCCTTTCGTGGGGTACAAGTACAACGTGAAACGTTTCTTTCGTGAAACACAGATGGAAGAACGAAGCAAAAGCTTCAAATCGAGATGGTGAAAGAATAAACGTGGTTCAGATTGACTTGTGTATGAAGAAACTATCTCACAATAAAACACTGAACAACTGTACGCAGGATCATGCTTTTCTTCCTTAATTATTTAGAAAGATTTTCTTTTTTTTCTAAACATACACTCTTGCCTCTCTTTAAGAACCTATTATTTTGAAGAACGCTTTTACTTCAAATTCAATTCGCACGTTATGTTTCCATATGCAAGTAGTTTATGTCCACTTAAAAAAATACACGATAAATAACGTAGGTCAATTTTTAAATCTACTGTAAAATGAATTACTACTAATCAAATAATTAATTCACATACTTTCAAAAGTAGATTTTTTTTTAAAAAAATAATAATAATAACGTACATGAGCAATGAGGATATCCTGAAGGTCGATGAGATGAATGACGAACCCTGATGTAATGCACACAACGCTTACTGTGATCAGAATGAGATATCCTGAAAGAAAGTATTATCTTTAATTAATAAATGAATAAAACAAACTATAGTAATATGTAAACAACATTTTTGACACATGAAAGATTGAGAGCTAAAGCGAGAGATTGAGAGATGCGAATCTAATTAAGATAATATGCTCCTTTCCACTTTCTGGAATAGACCTACCTGTCAACTTTAAAAATCTCATATTTCTTGGAACAACCCTTGCACCAGCATTTATTAGGATCACGCTAATGGGCTTTGTAACGTCCGTCCGCTACTCCATTCCGTAGCTCTTGAAAAAAGCGAATTTTCGAAATTCTGTTTCCTGTAAGAGACAGCTAGAATGATTATCACGGACAAGTTCGTTAATAGAGTAGATTCGTTAACATCTAAATGAGCAACGGCGACTTTAGAGCAGATCCGTTAACATCTACACGGGTGTAATGGTGACTTTAGAGTAGATTTGTTAACATTACACGAGTAACAGTGACTTTAGAGTAGACCCGTTAACATCTACACGGATAACGATGACTTTAGAGTAGATCCGTTAACATCTACACGGGTAACGGTGACTTTAGAATAGATCCATTAACATCTACACGGGTATAATGGTGACTTTAGAGTAGATTCATTAATTTCTAAACGGGTAACAGTGACTTTAGAGTAGATTCATTAATTTCTAAACGGGTAACAGTGACTTTAGAGTAGATCCGTTAACATCTACACAGATAACGATGACTTTAGAGTAGATCCGTTAACATCTACACGGGTAACGATGACTTTAGAGTAGATCCATTAATCTCTAAACGGGTAACAGTGACCTTAGAGGAGATCCGTTAACATCTACACGGATAACGATGACTTTAGAGTAGATCCGTTAACATCTACACGGGTAACGGAGACTTTAGAATATATCCGTTAACATCTACACGGGTACCGATGATTTCAAGTGTGGCTATCCATATCCCACGCATGGGATACTGATTGCTTCAACTACCTAATACAGTAGATACTCATAAATATAAGTTCCGGATGGTCTTCTTTAATGCCTTTAACAGAGTTTATTTTATTTAATATTTACTTAATTATTCATTTCCTAGACTTTTTGTTTAGAAGATGTTAAATGATTTAAATTAGCATGGCATTTTGAACAGCAAAATAATAATAATAATAATAATAATAATAATAATAATAATAATAATAATAATAATAATTATTATTATTATTATTATTATTATTATTATTATTATTATTATTATTATTATTATTATTATTATTATTATTATTAGTTTTACATTTCCTAATTCGAATACTACTTTTCATACGTCATTCCAATGATAAATAACAAAGCGTAGCAAAAAGAATCTTTCTAAGCCAACGTATGAAACAATTAATTGGATTTCAGTGTAGCCATGGTAAATATTTATTTGATTTCAATTGTGTTATTCTGGAGGTCATTCTATAATTTATTGCTATGAATATACTGTTTATATTAAAATGATTGTTCGAATAAAGAAATGAAAGAATTAGATACACCATTTATGAACATCTTAGCAAAACTTGAAACAACTATGAAAATATAGAAGGGTAAGCAAACGTGCACTCCTAACGAGTTTTAGGTTTTACTAGTGATCTAGTTTTCGAAACGTGAGCTGCGGTTTAGCATCTCAAGAGCTCATTGAGGCGGTTTATTTCCAGATGCAATAAAACATCATAATGCACATAGTCTCTCTGTCGTCAATTCTACGGCCAGTTTCCAGTAATATGATGTGTGGTCTGGAATAGATTGGTTTATATTATTGAAACTCTAAAAAGCCAGCTGAAGACAAACGTTGGGTTTTCGAGGTCACTTAGTACTAGATTTTCATTATAAGTAAGATCCAAAGAGAACTGTTCTGTCATGAAGGAAATACAATAACATATTTTGTTTCATGGGGCAAAAATAGCTTAATTCGGTATTAAATTATGGTCATGAAAGTGTGTATTTCGCTATCCATTTTTTCGTTTGAAAACTCATATATATGATCTTGTGTCAGAAACTATAATATACTACCAGTTTTATTTTGCTTTAAATCGCTATCTTACACACATATTAAGAAGTAAAATTTCAAGCACCATATTTACGCTATGCGGTAATGGACCCAATCCTTTTATTTTTCCGTTCTGGTAATTGTTCCTGTTGGGAATTGAAAGGGTTAATTTCAGTGTAGTTATCTATGATTTACACTATGTTATGGTGCCCATAAAAATAGACGACGAGGAAGAAAATTTTGTGGAAAGTTAAATGTTTGATTTTTTCTCTCTTGTCGCTGAGCTCTTACACACAAAGAAAGACTCTATTAGAACAAAAAGAATTCAAAATAATTTTCTACGGTTTCTGGTATACAAGAGAACAGGCATCTTCCCCAGATATGATAATAGTACTTCGCTTAATGAAAATTTTAACACAATGTATCTCAATCACAGAAGAGTATTAAATGACATGATATTCTTGTACAAAATATTAAATAACAAATTAAATAGTAAAGATTTGGTCTCTGCCTTTTCCTCTCAGGGTACCCAATGGAAACATACGTGTGGGCAATCGAAGTTCCTTTCATTGTAAGAAATCTCGAACAAATGCAATAAAACAGCCAGCAATATGGTGGTTGGGTGCAGGATACAACAAACTCAGAATATAAAAATGTTCTGGATATAAAATATAATATGATATGATTGAAAATCAAGATAGATTTCGCAAATGTATTACAGCTATTCTCTCTGATATGAACACTGTAATTGGGTAGAATTACCTGTTGTGTTCTTCTCAAATAAATAAATAAATGAGGTATAAAAAGACAATTCTTTCAATTCTCTGATTTTCTTTTTTTTTTAAATTACTTACCATATATTGTAGGCTTATTAATAAAATATTTATGAAAGACAAAGAAAATTATTTTGAGATATTTTATAGAAAACCACTGAAATAAAAAAAATACCTATTATTAAACTACCCTTTCTGGATTTTTCGGCTTACGATGCCATATTGCAGGGATGTCAATGAATATTGTGTATTTATGAAATAGCTATAGCAATGTCGTCATACTAACCCTCCGCCGTACTAATGACTAGAGCATACACCTCTGATGCACAGGATCAGGAGTTCGATTCTTGGAAGGAGAACCTTGAAGTTTGAAAGCATTACAGTACTTCAAATTTCATCTTAAATTGTAAGTCCACGTATCATATAGTTTTGGTGCTAAAAAAGGAGCGCTAAATTCCAATCAACTGTTATGTCAGTGTTTAAATGACTAATCTGCCCGATGTGTATAGAATACGTATCCAGAATATCAACAATAAGCATTCTAATGCTGAAATTAATAAGATTATATACGCCTCTACCTTCTTTTTTTATTAATCACAAAGTGTTACACATCCAAGAAAAAAGGGACGTTTAATTCAAAATCGCATCACCTCACCTCATAATATCAAGTTAAGCTCTCTAGGTATAAAACACACAAAGTTCTTTAAATACAAAACTACTTATAATACATACATAATACACACCAAACTATATTTTTGTACTCAACTTTCCGATGCAACAACTGGCAATTGTGTTACAATGTTCTATAGATAGAGCGTAAATAATGTATACGGAATTTCAACCTTTCACCTTTTTATTATAAAAAGAATGTCATATTTTTTTACAAAGATTTTGTATGTCTTTTCTCTAAGTTTTAAATGTTTTCAATGTAGATTAAGTACTAAGTTCCTGGGCACACGATGTGGCCTCGGAATAAAGGATATTTGTCTTAGCCCAAAGCGGCCTCAGACGGAATCGGTTATACTCCGTAGCTCATCGCAGCCCCGGGAAAGTATATCTCCGTCGCTCATAGCAACCTCGGGAGATGTTTTTAAAGGATTATACTTCGTAGCTCATGGCAGCTCCAGGAATAGGTATTAAAGGAAGTCTCCATAGCCCATAGCGGCCTCGGGAGGAGGTGTTAGGTAGGTTAGTGATCAACACTGATCTCATACCTTCTTGATTCTGTCGTCCTCTTTTACAGCCATCTTCTTGGAGGGAGGACCTATGTAATGATAGTCGACTTTCTTCGTGGTTTTCCCAATCCTCTTTGTTTCTTCCTGGTTGTGTAGTCTCATTGCCGTCTGCCACTATCTGTTTATAATTGTAAAAACATGTGTTTGTAGTGAAAACGTGTGGCTTGCAATACGTGTGAATATATGGAATATGGATGGAACGGTTAGTATCAACTCTTAAAATCTCTTGTAGCACTTTCCATAATAATTACTATCCAACATCCACCTCGTCATCTTGAAAATTTTATTAGTGCAGTTATACACTGCTTCGTTAAATCTGGGTTTTGCTTTCTCTTTATAGCAACCAGCCAATCAACCAAATAATAATAATAATAATAATAATAATAATAATAATAATAATAATAATCGTCGTACCCATTTTTTCCAAAATTGTCGTCCTAAAATAATTAACCCCATTAGTAAATAATCTTTTCTGGAATGTTTCTAGGCTAATGAATAACTCCAGTTTATAGAGTTGTAAAATATTTAGTTCTGAAAGAAGTGTGAAAATATTCATTTGAGGGTTTTTTTTTTTTTTTTTTTTTTTTTTTTTTTTTAGAAATTCGTCCGAACAGAACTGAGTCCATCAGTAAACTATCCTATCTAAAATTGTGTAAGATAAACGGAAAATTCAATTTTATAATAACAGCTTATATTAATTTGTTATTTTCTTAGTCCGCTCATCGCTAAATTGCATAGTAATAAATTGTTTCGAAGGAAAATGTAAAATAAAATAAATAATAGAGACATTGCTTCCATAGTAGGTAATAAGCATTATTTTATTATAAGCGCAGGGGGGCAGATGGTAGAGCACTTACCTCTGGTGCATGGGGTCCGTGGTAAAATAGCCAGCCAAGTAAGTTTGTGGTGGACAACATCGTGTCTGTGGGTTTTCTCGAGTACTCTCGCTTACTTCCACACCTTCATTCTACCAATACTACCATCATCATTCACTTTCCTTAATCATCGTCTCCCTTAGCCTAACAGCCATAATGGTGGGACGATAAAGCTGAAAGATTTCATTTTTTTTATAAGCGAAACATCTAACGCTTGATTCTGTAATCTCTATACAAATAAGTTTCTCTTCTGTTTCATCTGTAAGTTTGTAATCAAATCTTGGTTTTCTTTCTCGGAAGACGAAACTTTTAATAACTACCCATAAGTCGCATAGGCGTAACTAAAGTGGGTACACCAGGTCTTCCGGAACACTGTCGCTACGGATGCGCAAGATTTGTGGCTGTCTCGTCTCGAAAATGTGCTGTAAAAGTGATGTCTCAACTCGACAAATGTATGTTTCTCTATTGGAAGAGCCGTGTCTCGACTCGAATTTTGTCAGGAAAATCCTGTCTCGACTCGTCTCGTGCGTATCTCTAACTGTCGCCTCCCGTCCCGTTGGACCACTGTCTGAAACTATAGTATTGGCAGAAGTAAGGGGCCATCCTCTCACTAAAATATCCAAGTTACGCGATTGCATTCCAGGCCAAATCCTACTGTGGTCTGTCAGATTTTAGTTCCGTGAATTAATGTTAAAAAATACCATTAAATGACCCTTAAAAATGGGTCAAAATATTTTTTTTTCATCTATTAACCGGATGCTGAATATCTTTGAACAATGTGCATATCCATGCGTCCATTCATGTATATTTTACTTAAACAGAAATAATTTATTAAACACTATGGATAAACAAGTAAGTTTACAGGTGCAGTATTGACGTAAGCGACTCGCTAACAGATGGTGTTTCGGCGACGTTGGGTACAGCTGGAATTATCAGTATTGTAACTAGATGGAACGGATATCGTTACTAGTTCTTTAGCTTAGAAATGCATCACGTGTGACATCGTAATGCAATTAAGTATTCGCATATTTAAGTTCCTAATTTATTAGTAGGCAATACCATATCTTCAATTATTCAGTAGTACCGTGCAAATGCTCACTTGCAGTGCTTATTAAACAACTACTTCTTAATGTCATGTAGAGCCTTTTTTTTAGGGATGGCCAGAACCGGTTCCAGGAACCGGTTTTCGGGTCTGAACGGATCCGGTTCTAGAAGATCCGGTTTTTCGGATCCAGGTCTGGAACCGGTTCTTCGGATCCAGGTCTCGAACCGGTTCTGAAACAGACCGGTTCCTCGCAGAACCGGTTCCGCTGGATCCGAAACTTTGTCACCATCCCTACGCTAAACCCGAGCTGCTGGCAAGCTGTGAACAGTATGCTAGATGAAATGGTGGATGCGACAGGCAGGCGCCCAGGCGGCGGCAGCTTGTCTCATTTGGCTAAATAAACTGGGTAACTGGCAAACTCATTGGTTAAACAGGCAAACTGGCCAACTCATTTGGCTAAACACCCACTGGTGGACCAAAATTTTTTTCTGGGGGCACAAGCGGGTCTGGGCGAGGAAGGCACAAGCGCATGGTCCTCTTTGCATTATTTTTGAAGGTGAACTTTATGCCTCCTTTACGGGTCTTTGGGGGCTTTCAGATCCAGGTCTGGAACCGGTTCCTAAGATCCGGTTCTGGAACCGGGTTTTCAGATCCAGATCTGGAACCGGTTCCTAAGATCCGGTTCTGGAACCGGGTTTTCGGATCCAGGTCTGGAACCGGTTCCTAAGATCCGGTTCTGGAACCGGGTTTTCGGATCCAGGTCCGGAACCGGTTCCAGAACCGGTTCTGAAAACCGGATCTCCAAGAACCGGTTCCGCCGGAACCGGAACTTTGTGGCCATCCCTACTTTTTTTAACGATTACCCATTCAAGAGTCACAGACTTGCGCGCACTTGTCTTCTTTATCAGCAAATGTCAGATAAGAGGTTGATTGATAGTATCTTTGGCCAGGATTGCGCACAGGATCGGGAATCGACGTTGCCAGGTGATAAAAACAGAATTGTGCACAACATCTAATGAAGAAAAGAAAATGAGATTTCTGGATGCTAAATCTGAAATACTAGTTATTCATACTTGGAAGGGAAACATGACCACCTACTTTTATTTGTAAAGACAAATTTCAGGATATCAGGAATCAAAATTATTCTAAATGATTCAATTGTAATATTTTTCGGCTTTCTCCAGTTTTCAAAATCTAAGAGTAGGTCAATAATTTTGTAAAATGTTCAAGTCCAATAGTAACTTGAGAAGTATATTCTGAAGCTACTATTGGACTTGAACTTCAGAAGCATACTCTAAACGAAGCATATAAGAGAAAAGCAATGGGATATGTTAGTGAGAGACCTAATAAGATTATCAGGCAGGAGCTTTCAAAGATGACGATTGTGTACAATTTACCCATAAAGATTCGAGACGGGCACGAGTCGAGTCAAAGGCAATTTTCTCGAGTCGCGTTCCGAGCCGAGTCAGTGTTTTGAGTTCAAGTTTCGAGTTGAGTCGAATTTGATAAGTGGCTCGCTCGTTCAGCTCGTTTTAACTCGTTTTGAAATCCGTTGAAGCGAATCCATCAACTTGGTTCGACTCAGCTGAACTGAGCCAATGGCTAGATGAGCTCCTTCGTGGCTAAGCGGTTAGCGTACGCGCATTTGGCGTTTAAGACCCGAGTTCGATTCCCGGCGGGAGCTCGCGTAGTTTGGATTCCACGTTAATCAGTAGGTCCCGTCTCATATAGCCTCGCTGCTGAAAGGGACGTTAAACTGAATCAACCAATAGCTCGAACCGTCTTGGTTGGAGTGAGTAGTCAGCTCGGTTCGGTTCGGCTCGGTTGAGTGAGCTGTTGGCCCGTCAGAAGAAACTAATCCTATCCGAAAAATAACCATAAGAAATGATAAAAAATGCAATGAGCCTGATCAGTACAGTAATGTATACCTACTTTTGGGACACCCTGTAAACATCTAAGTTTGACAACGTTGTAAAAAAATTGTGCGCAAACCTGGATTTTTGGATCTTGATCTGTATAACTGAAAAATGTGCGCAATCTTGGATCTCAAGTGTGCGCAAGTCTGTTGCACCCACCCATTCTTCAAACAACACACACCAAGTCCAGTTCACCTATAGGATGTTAAAAAAGGACTATCTAAAATAAAGCCTTATATTTCCCTAATCTTTGCAGGTGAAGGCATCGAGCTTCACGGACAACCTATATAAAGTGTCGGAATTTCAGCTCTACATGCCAAAAGAATAATCCTACATTCTGAAGGTTAACCAAATAGATGATGCCATACGCTTTGGAGCAAAGGATTTTGATCGTCCAAGAATACTACAAATACAGCAATAGCCCGAAAACTGCAAGCAGGGGGGAAATAAGCTGCATATAGTTGTCCATCAGACGGAACAAGACAAGAAAGAAGTCGTCTCATCTCGATTCTTGACGCATTTCTCGTTTCGCTTTAAAAATTAGGTAGAAAATTTATAACCTAGTTCTTTTCTTGATTTTACTTACAAATAATCAGAATCATTTCGTGTCACGAGAAGTTCATGAAGGGAGTGATACAACAACATTCAAATAATATCTTTTATGGAGTATATTTTGTAATGACTTGCGTATCTTTAAGTTGATAAATAGTTATCATTGTGTTTGTACGATGTATAGTTTAAATATGAATCATTATAACAATAAAACAGTATTTGAGCTCTAATATTTGGGTGAATTAGTGCTCTCCACGAGACTCGCAAAATTTTCCGTCACAAAACCGAGGCGAAAATTGTAATTTTTCTTATCTCATCTCGAATTTATAAATGTACTTCTCGTCTCGTTTTCGAGGGGAAAAAAGGGGAAATTTCTCATCTTGAGGGGAACGATAACTGCATGTCACCAGACTAGGCACTAATCCGGCCCAATGGGGGTAAATAAGCACGAGACCTTGCTAGTACGAATCTTAACTAGATTCTAATAGTGAGTGTCAGCCGGCTTGAGCACAGTGAGTCTGAAACCGCTCAGGCCTGAGTAGTTCTAATTGCAAAATGGCTAAACCAGGGGTGGCTCTGTAATGTACTCACAAGGTCACATGCCTTCCCAAATAGTACGAAAAATAATAAATAAAACAATTACGAATATTTATTACCATATAGTAGTGAGGAACGGCCAAACAAAAAAAAATCTATTTTAATATATGATGTCCATGATAGATTTGACAACATAGTGTAAGTGATCATATTTAATGGTACTCTGTGTTCACGTGTTCTGGCTTGGATCTTTCTCGTGTTATTCTGTCGGGCTCTTGACATGCCGACACCTTTTCGGCATGGAATACCAGAGTTCGATTCCAATCTTATTTGCTTTAGAAACGGTCGAAATCGAATACATACCGGTATTTGAATTTCATTGCATCATGAAAATATTATCATGTCCCCGTTTTACAATTTAATAAATATTATAAATATACGAAAAATGAAACTAGTGAACTTTTCATCGTTACTTAGTTTTTTTGAACCCATTTCAAATTGTATTACTAATAATTATAGGCCCATATGTTAAAAAAAAAAAACGATTTTTACAGAATCGATTGAGAAATTCAAATAGAAGAAATACTTTGAGCACTGTTTGAGTAATTGTAGTATCAATTACTTCTCACTTTTAGAATAATTTGATTTCTTTGTGCTAAGAAAAGTATGTAAAAGTAAATTAAATATTCTATATGTAGGATATATACCGGAAACAGGAAATTCATTGTTATTCTTCCAGTAATATTTGTACTTACCTCACATAAAAATCCCTACAAGGAGAAAATTCACTGAAGGGCCCGAAAGCCGATGATTGATTTTTCGGGGAGAGATGCAAAGCCAGTTTTACCATCATTAGCAATGTGACTTCACTGTTATAGAACTCTGGAGCCGCCACTGGGACAGAATTTGGCGTAACTGGGAAAATTTGCTAGAGAGGCCATAGTTCCTCACTTTTGAGGATTGAAAGAACATTTCAATAACCATAGTTTCAGCTTGCGGTCTCCAACAGTATTATAGAGGAAGGAGCAAGAGTGTTATAAGGGGATGTGGTCCCTCTCTAATCATAGCTAGGAGTGAATAACCTAACGAAGAAACAGCATCTCCTTTACGGAACTACTAAACTGTGCCCTATCTATAAAGTGGATGTCTTTTCTAAGCAGTGACTGAAACCAAATCTTAAAATCGGAACATCCTTGGATAATTGCAGCTACAAGGAAGAAATTGCCGAGGCACGGCAACAGGAATTGTGCATTTACTGATAGTAACCCAGGTACGAAAAAGTGAAAGTGCGGTCACTAACATTACACCATGCTGACAACACAAGGCCAAGGTACTTTTAAAAAGATCTTGCAGAGTCACGGAGTTGAATGGCTTCCAAAATGCATTTATCATCGAATACAGTTACACGAACAACGCTTATTCCCTTATAGCATATTCATCAAGGAATGTCGTTCTATTCTTACGCTTGAATAAGATAGCGTTGTGTATTTTTAATCTCAACTTCAATGAGGATTGAATATAAATGCTGTCACACATTTCCTACATAAAGAATGGAGTAAATGTATGTTTTAAAATTAATTTCAAGGCCACCTAAGACCTTTTCATTAAGCATTACACTTTTCAGGTTAAGCTGAACTCCCTCGTGGCTACATGGTTAGTGTACACCCGATGGGAGCTCATGTTATTCAGATCCCACATTATATATATAGGTCAATGTCTCATAGTTTCGATGCTAAACGGGACTCAAACTCCAAATCAACCAATTAGATTTCTACCACATCCGGTTGTAGAGAGAAATATAATTGGAGATGCATTATTCTTGTAGTCCTTGTGATTTTGAATCTATATCAAAAACAACTTCTCCCTATCTAATACCGTTTTTCTAGGAGTGCTAAAACCGGAAATCCCAGATTTCCATCTCCTCTAGTTTGATTAGGATTAGGAATTAGATTTTTCGACTTTCGGCATATATGACCACGTTTACCCGTCACATATGAGGGATGACATCCTTCAACGATCACACTATCCAAGGAAAAAGAAGATAGGAAGAGACCTGACACCTATATGTTAAGTAACATCCCGACATTTGCTTGGTGTGAATGAGGAAAACCCAGAAAAACCTCACTCAGGATGGGTAGCCTGAAAAAACTTTTACACTCTACTGACCGATTGTTCTCACCGGGAATTGAACCCGGGACGGCTCGCACTAAAGACGAGAGCGTTAGCGACTACATTACGTGGGGTTACCACACCTCTGTTTTGAATAAAAGATTAAGTTTGAGATGAAAATTATTCTTTGGACGCGCAATCCATATTTTAAAAAATCAATTTCTCGCCTTCCTTTTACTGTTTCCTACTCTATGGAGATCAAAATTGAAACCGGAAGTGGTAATAGATTCTTGTGTTACCACTTCCGTTTTTGATAAAGAGATAGGAGTGGAGATGAAATCCATTTTTGGGACACTGAATCAATTCGAAAGAAAACGATTTATCTATTACAGTTTTTTTCTCTATAGTGATCAACATTGAAACCGGAAATGGATGCTATTTTGCACTTCCGGCTTGAATAGAGAGTTAAGAGAGAACATAGAACCTATTCTTAGAATACTGAATCGACCCCAATCATAAAAGTGCTCATGATTGGATACATTTATTTCTAAATGTGCTGTTTATACTACTTTAAGTATATTGAATTTAATGAAATCATTTTAATAACATATCTAGCCATGAGGTCACGAGAAAGATGACCTCTAAGTTTTGATATTTGAGGTACCACTTATGTCAATAGTGAAGTGTCCACTCTGGGTTACATTTCTAATCACATTTTTTACACTAATTTGAGGACCCTGAATCCAACCAACAGAACTATTTTTAAAGATAAGCATCCATGGGATGATTTGAAAAGTAGTATCAAATTTGGTATAGAAATAGTAATAAATATCCCATAGTTGATTTAATTTTTCTAGTGACTCCGTGGACTGACATGTTTGAAAATATTTCTATTGGATTCATGATTCTCAAATTAGTATAAAAATGTACAAATATAGGTGGAAATTTATCTAAGTGTAAGTACTTGTTATTAGTTACATTATCGTCACTTCTTTATTGTGTATACAGAATGAATAAGAGTTGCGTACGAGGTAATAGTAGAGGCTCTCTTGTCTCGAATGGTGTCGTAAATGTGATGCCTTTTTGGATTTGTTGTGAAGCTAAATCATCACCCATTAACCCACAAAAACCCAAACATTGCTCAAGTAAGAATTTTTGAACAAAACTTTCATGGTTCACTAAATGAGGGTCTTAGATAACATAAATGCCCAAAAAAGTGTTTTTAAATGAATTGGAAACCCAATGTGACACCTGTAACTCGGCGAGGAACAGACGTAGTTTACAACTTTAATTTAGTACATGAACAATTACTATTTTACCAGAGTAATTATTGACCCTTTTAGATACAGGAAAAAACAATTATTAGGGAGTTAAATACTTACTTATCATAGGAATAAATAAAATATATCCGGAAGCTGAAAGGCGCTCGAGAACTCCATGAGCCACATGCAGCTACTCACAAGAAAAGTTGAATAAAATTGCTAAAACCTGAAGAAAATGAACGAAACAAAGCTTGCTACAAAGATTTATGTGTGGCTCATAAAGTACAATGGATATTTGTGTAAAACGTTTGAAACTAATTTTATAAGGTCAACAGGAAATCAATGTGACATCTGTGATACACTGGGAATTTGTGGGTTAAAATATAAAGTGTATCATTTTAAGGTTATCATTAGAATTATGTTACAAAGTTAGATACATTCTCTCTAGAACTCTCTAGAACTTATGAGATAGTTATGTGAACAAGATGTAAAATAATCACGAAATCAAGATGTTAAATGACTAAGTTATATCACTCAATTTAAATTTAAGTATTCGATGCCAAACATTATGCTCTTGCACGAATTAGTCACAAGACGTTAGTGTTTTTGATTTTCGCAGTATTGCTTCTGACGCAATATATATATATATATAATGTATATGCAATATCTACAATACATAATAATGCATTTACTCTATTTTACAGTGTGTTCTACTTTCACTGACCATTTTAAAAGTCGTAACAGGGCAACAAAGCACTTCAACTCTAGCGATTCCTATTCATTTTTAATATAATTTATGTGTAATAATTGTCTGTTGGCTTTTTTGCTATTTGCAAGCACTTGCATAACGTACTCTGTTACATATCAACTCTGATATTTATTAAAGGTTGATGATATAACTTTGACTATTTTTAACGTAGTCTCTAAAGAGTACTTTGATTTATTATCTTCTGACCTGATATTATGAGACCATGCATTCGAAACTGTTGTTCTTGTTGAATTAACTTGAGTGGTTCTACTCTATATACATAACCTTTTTCACTCCAATGATATAATATATTTTAATATTTATCGTTTAGGAATTAGATTTCTGGGCTTTCGGCATCTATGGTCATACGTGTGAGAGATGATGTCCATCGGTGATCACACTATGCGAGGAAAGGGAAGGAAGGAAGTTGCCTAGGACCTGTATGCTAGATACCATCCCGGCATTTGCCTCATGTGAATGACGAAAACCTCACTCAAGATGGCTGACCTGAAAAAGAGTTTACACTTTTCGACCGAGTGTCCCCACCGAGAATCAAACCCGGGACCTCGGTAGAAAAATAATACCATATTTACAGTTTAGTGGATCATTTGCTTTTGACGCCTTCAAGCCTACCTGAGTTCTTCAGGAGTTTTGGTGAATTGTAGCTCTCCAAGCGTGCGTTTTCTACTCGATTACTAATATTAAATCTATTTATACAAAAACAGAAAACATTACAGATTTGTAGGAAGAGATTATTAGTTAATGGACTCAAGAACTGATATCAATCCACACCAAGCAGAACCTATAGATGTTCCTTATACACTCATAGATGGAAACAATATTTGACTTGAGTTGATTTTGAGTTTAACGTCCCGTTCAGCAGCGAGGCTATATGAGACGTGAACCTACTGATTAACATGGAATCCGAACCACATGAGCTCCTACCGGGAATCGAACCCGGGTCTCCAACGCCATAGTCGCGTACGCTAACCGCTTAGCCACGAAGGAGCTCTAAATAATATTTCGATATACTGCTAAAATTAATATATATTTCAGCTATATACATGAAAAACGAGTTAAATGATAATGAAGCACGCACTGCAGAACCACAGGTTGAGGAACCATTCCTCCTACAGATTGAATTAAATAGTATAAACTTACAAAACAACAAATTTCATGGAGCTAATTCTATTTCAGGTGAGTTATTCAGGATATATATTCAGGATATATGTAACTAGGCAGGGACGCACCCACAGACGAGGTTCATCAGGTATAAATCTCACCCAAAATTCCTAACCCAACATACAGTACATTTCTGCATTTTCTCAATAAAACAGTACTTGATTAAGGGGGAAATGATAGATGTAGTATAAAATTTGATCTTACACTTTGTCTGTACTCTTTCTCTTATAAAAACAATCTAGTTCTATCATTTTTAAGTGAAAATGTGGCTGGTAGTATTTTAGAATTAATTATCGTGTTTTCGAGTGCAGAATAATTCCTGTTCAATACTACATAGACGTAGTGGCATATCTACCTCCTAAAAGCTTGGGACCTCCCCAACAAAAATTTCTGACTGCGCACCTGGAACTAACGTACTCACATGAGGGGACAAAATAGAACTCTTCAAAGCAGGTCTCCTATAGTCTTGTAATTCAGCTTCCTTGGAAGTGAGATAATATGGTAGGGCAGTGGTTCTGAAACTTTCCGATAACGCGGACCCCCTGTTCATTTGGAAAGCGATCTGCGGACCTCCCCTACAATGCTATCTAAAATTTCACGTAGCATTAAAAAAAATATACATAGTAATTAGAATTTAAAAAAATATTATTGTTTCAGAGTTGTTCTTACCTTTGCTGGGAAGGAAGGGGTTAAAAACTAAGGTTGTCTGTGTATGTCATTTTGATACTTTTTTCTTTTCACAAATTGATTGAATCAAAGCAACGCCTTATTTCTCTGTTGCGATCTATCTTTCAACACATTTTTACATTAACCGGACGCAATTTTGAGTCAAGAGTTAATCACAGTGGCGGATCTAGGAACATATTTTCGGAGGGGTTTCTCATCATTTTTTTAAAAAATCCCACAATTGGGGAAAGAGAGGTTTGATGTTTATAAGCATAGGAATTACTAACATTTACTTCTTTAAAAAAAATCTGGAATGGGCTGTAGTGGTGGGAGCTTTCTGCCACTTGAAGATGAAATTCATGAAATTCCGAGGCGTCCTGCAGTTAATTACAATTGCTTTTGAAAAAGTGGTCTAACAAAGAAGGAATTTCTCTCACTTGAAGTAGTCCTATATAACGGTTGTCCTGTTTCAGGGCAGAAATTTAGTAAAGTAGGAAAACATTTAAATTTACAAAAGTAGGTATAATTTCTTATTGCTTTGTTTTTTAGTAACTGAAAAAAATACTTCTTGCATAACAGCTGTGAGTTCCATTTTATTACAACATATTTCAACTTTTTGGCATCACGGAATCGTTGGCTAGGTCTCGCGGACCTCCAGGGGTCCGCGGAAACCACTTTGAGAATTACTGAAGTAGGGAATGGCCTATAATGCGATGGTTGACCTTTCATGATGATTTGTGCACTCAACTGCACAGATTCAAGCTTCGTTCGTGGTCCGGAGTAGGGATGGGCACGAGTCGAGCCGAAACTCGAATAAAATTCCAGTCGAGTTCTGAGTCAAGCCAAAGGTAATTTTCTCGAGTCCAGTTCCGAGTCCAGTCACTGTTTTTGACGTCGACTTTCAAGTCGAGTCGAGTTTCGTAAAAGACTCGCTCGTTCAGCTCGATTTAACTCTATTTGAAATCATGGCTTGATTAGATTGGAAAGCGAAAATCATGAGAAACATAAGCAGTAATGTGAAATACTTTTAGTGTTACTCACGAGAGGAGACACTGCTCGCACCTCATCTCCTCTCAATAACGAGACTACAATAGATTTTTTATAACGAGACAGCATCAAATGTCGTGAGCACCAATATAAGTATATAACTGTAGTTCTTACCATGAAGGCTGAGACTTGCACTGTCGAGTTTTTGAGCCCAAGCAGAAGTCCAACTCTGGTAATGATATCAACCGGCTCGGCTCGGTTCAACTGAGCGAACAACTCAAGACTGCTTGGTTGGGATGAGTCATCGACTCGGTTCAATTAAGGCGATGGCTCGAGCCGGCTGGGTTGAGGTGAACCATGGCTTAGTTCGGCTCACCCGGGCGACAATCCTAATCTGGCAGAGCAGTTTTGAACATGTTAAGCCGGTGCCCTGTAACTTCTAACAATTTTTGGCTCGAGCCCGAATACTTGCTCCTCCGGAACTGAAATCCAGAACCTCGTGAACGATGGCCTTGACTTCTAGACTTCACGACTACCGAGGTCGGCAGTGAATTAGTTTTTAGTATTGAGATACAAACCGCCTATTTTTCAAGTTTCAAGTGTTGCTATAATAATAATAATAATAATAATAATAATAATAATAATAATAATAATAATAATAATAATAATAATAATAATAATAATAATAATAATAATAATAATAATAATAATAATAATAATAATAATAATAATAATTTATAGTAGCAGTAGTATCATTAATAATAAGTATATTGTCTATGTAGGATACCTGAAGAGAGTACTTGAAACTACACACAGGATTTGGCTTGATTTGGCTCGACTCGACTCGAAACTCGAACCAAATTGGACTGGAGTTGGAGGATATTTTTCAAACTCAGTTCTCGAATCGAGCTTAAAAATGTCAATTTCGAATCGAGTCGAGTTTCAAAGAAAACTCACTCGAACTCACTCGTGCCCATCCCTAGTCCTGAGCCTACATTAGTAGTAGGTTCCGTCTTTCATAACCTCAGTTCTGTATAACAAGCAAAATACAAAAATTCAAACTCAAGAGCTCTTTCAAAAGAAGAAGATATGCTTTTCGAGACGAGACATCACTTTCCCGACACCTTTTCGAAAAATGAAAATGCAATATTTCAGTTGTACGTCCCACGATAATGTCTTTTAGGATAAGGGAGACGGTTGATTGAGGTAAGTGAATGATGATGGAAGAATTAGTGGGATGAGAATGTAGGAGGAAACGGGAGTACCTCGAGAAAGCCCACGGGCACAATGTCGTCCACCAAAAATATGACGATCCGGTAGAATAACAAGACAAATGAATAATTTGTACGCCTATCGAGATGAAAAAATACCATGATATCGTAACTTTGATATATTGATCGATCTACGTTTAGAATATCATATCAACATCAAGAAATATTACTGATCGATATATTAATGGACTTATTTAGATTTTTCGATAGATATTTTGATATTTTTCGATATCTCGATAATTCACTTTAATTCACTTTTTCGATATTTTTGACATCAATATTCAGTATTTAATTACTTTTCGATATTTTGACATTCGAAATTTTTAATTTTTTTTTTTTTCGAAATATTGAACAAGTTTATCATTTTTTATCAATATTTCTGATATGATAATCCGGATATTGCACAGCTCTGTTCTCAATCTGTAGCAAATAACTTGTCCACGGCTAAAAAAAATAATTATATCTGCTTCTATCTGCAACTGTTTTACACTTTCTTCAAATAATTCATCAGGAAAGTCCTTGCATGCAATAGATTAAGCAAAACTCGACTTTCCACGTTGCAAGATTGACCCCTATTTCGCCACGGCTGAAAAATTCTTATATTACAGACCGTTAGTGAGTACTATACCATACTATGAACAAATGTATTATTAGAGGCGTCATCTTAAAACAATAATTCCATGCACGTAAAAGTAGTTTGAACTCAGTACGTGGAGAACGATTTGATGGGTCTCAGTACCACGGAAACATATCGTCCTCTCTTTCTTCCTTTTTTTATGTGTTGAATTTAAGTATGGTGTGAGGTAACGTTGTATTATTGTAATTCACTCAACGTATCTTAGTTTTCGTTCCAAAAAAATATTTAGGTAAATTGCGCTAGACTTACACAATAACTTTCCTCAATGCGTAATAGTAGGGCCAGAACTTTCGCCTTGTCAATGAGTATAATAGTTTGAGAAAGGTTCTTTTGATGTTCAGTGTTAAAAAATATTAGAAAAAGGCATCTTTCAATTTTTTAACCGACTTAAAAGAAAAAGAGGAAGTTCTTAATTCGGCCCGTATACTGTCGATATGTTCACGTATAACTTTGACAAAGATGCACCAATTTTGTTGATTTGAATTTTGTTAAAATATCATGTTTTTTTTTTTTTTAAGTTATTATATTATTATAACAAATTTCTTCTGAAACGATCATTTTGTTATCAATGGAAAGCATGTATTTTTTTTTTTTAATTAGAGTAAAATTATGTGACGCACCAATCTTCAATCATACTAGTTTATTTTTCTATCTTCCCAATGTGTTGTTTATACAGCAATTCTAATTATAAAAAGAAAAACAAGTCAGTTTGTGCATCACACTATCCTGGAATGTTATACAACATTGCTTAAGCAATTTGTAATGTTGGTTGTAGAAAGACAAGGGGCACGTTGTATGATAATTCCTTATAATAAATGACAAACGTCTCAGTGGTGCCAACCTAGTTCCTAATAGTAAGCAGTCATGTTACAAGACGTAAGAAGTAAGAAGTGATGTCCAGATTAGATTGAATTAACAGAAAATATGAATCAATGGCAATTATTTGCTTCTGCAGCATTATATCTACTGCTTCCCTTGCGCTGTGTTTCCCAGCCTTTTTTGATTGACAACATAGTTACTGAATTCCCGACGACTTCGCGAAATATTCATATTAATTTAGGTTAAAATTGATCATTTCTGCTGCCGTTGCAGGCATTGAATGCTGCCACTTGATTCTAAATTTATTTTTCAATCACATTATTATTATTATTATTATTATTAAAGGTTTCATTATAAAGGTAAAATGTGTCCTATGAAATCTAGATCCATAGTGTTTCTGTTAATAATAATAATAAGAAGAAGAATAAGAATAAAATTCTAACATTTTGTGACGTACTTCATGGAGCTGTGCGATACTCCGCTCGACAAAAGCATATGGAGTTAGTTAGACATGTGTTGTTTTATTGTTTCTACACAAATAAGCAAAACTATAAAAAAAAATAATTTCTAGAGCAATTTTTCTGTGGAAATATCTAAGGACGAAATAATACTGTGACACATGGACTTGAAGGGAGGCTGCGGTGGCTCAGTGGTAAAGTGTACACCTCTGGTAAATAGGATCTAAGTTTGCGCCAAGTGAGCTTTTTATTGCGTGGATTTTCTCGGGATTCTCTAGTTATCTTCCACTTTCTTCATTCCATCACTTTATTCATTCTTATCATCACCGTCTCCTTTAGTCTAGCTGGCATAACCATGGGACGTAAAACTTAAAATTTTCATTTCATTTTATTTTACATGGACCTGAAAAAAAAAAAGGAAATCTTATTTTGTATGTGTCCGGAAACAGGCAAATAACTGTATAAAATAAAGCAATGTTGTAGATACTATAAAGAAACTGTTCCAAGACATCACTTAATATATATTCTCTAATATGATCATAATAAAATAAAAAGCAGCATATATTTGATTAAGTTAAAGCATTTAAACATGTCATTGAACGTTAGATATGTTGGTATGAACCGATGGTACATGAGACAAAGACCCTCAGTTTAACATCAGAATTGCCGTGAATAATCAAACCTAGTACCCAGAATCAAAAGTCAGTAAGCTAACAATTTGGTGAAGAATTATAAAGTTCGATAGAAGATAGAAGATGAGTCAAGCAGAAAATGGAATAGATCCCAAAAGATGGTCGGAAACAAGTCTTCAACATCGTTGATTGTGCTTGTCGGGACTACAGGACAGCCACGAATAATAAATGTAATTAAAAAGTGAGTAGATGGGGTCGGTGGCGAGATCTCGTACTTTATCTTCTTGGAGGAGAAATGGTTTGGTGAGGAAAGATCTATACTTTGATAGTTGATCTTGGAAGATGGCCTGTTGCTGTTAAACCTACGTTAATTTTTGGTTCCGTCCTCCATAACCTCGGAGTTGCATAAGGAATTGTATAAGATTCATATTCATACAAGAGAATAATGAAGGGGGAATTAATGAAGTGAATTTTTTTAACTGCTTTTATCCAAACGAAAACAGTAATATGAATCAACCGATGACTTGATTCATCAATATGTATTATCGATTGGAGCCATGAAAAAAAGTGCGGTTTTTGAAAGTGAAATACATAAACGTAAATCAAGGACTTTCATTGAATTTTATATTAATAATAATAATAATAATAATAATAATAATAATAATAATAATAATAATAATAATAATAATAATAATAATAATAATGTGAGTGTCTGTGTTCTGTCTCCCGCATAGAAAGGGATCATGTAGAGCCTCGCGTACAAAGCCGTCTTTTTTTTTTTTTTTTTTTTTTTAATTTTCGGCTCGGAGGTGATTGGGAATCACAATTTATGCACATTTATTGTGGTGAAAAATTTACGGAATTGACACATTCTGGAACGCCTTGCTTGTATGCAACCCATAAAGACATTTTTTAGTTATGCGGGATTACATAACAGGACAGGATAAATGTGCCTCTCAATTATTCATATTTACTGTGGGCTTACATTAAACAGGAGGATAGGCACTCGAACAATTTAATTGTTGTGGATGCATTCCTTCAAGAATATTCTTCTTCCTCTCTTTTTATCCTGCCTCTTGAATTAAGACCCGTTAACGGTGGATGTTTACAGCTGGTCAAGTAAGTGAAATGTTTAGTTCAACATCGAATGGTTATGCCTCTCAGCTATAGGGGATTAATATCTATTAGCAAATGAATAATTATGGATGAATTGGTGGAGTGATAATACGGAAGGAAAAAGAAAGAACCTCTTCAATAAACACGGACATGATACCGCTCACTACAAACTCACAAGGCTTGGTATCAAATTAGAGATCTTTTGTCTTTACCGAAAGACATTGACTGGAAAAGTAGTAAGTATTAACGTAAATGCAGCAATCATGTATTTATTAAGCATATTTACTCTAAAAAAAAAAAAGAAAAAAAAGAAACTCGTTATTTAATGAATTTTTTTGTTATGATTATTTTTGTCTCTAATGCTTAACATTAAATGAAAACTTAAAAAAAAAAGAGAGAGAGAGAGAGAGAGAGAGCGACAGATCATGTGTTAAGTTAGACTAGGGCTCTCAGGTTTCCAGACAGGGGGTGTGGTGGCTCAGTGGTAGAGCGTTCACCTCCAGTGCTTGGGGTCTCTAGTTCGATCCCAGCTCGAGCCGCGTGGACTTTGTGGTGGACAAACACCGTGCTCGTGGGTTTTCTCGGGGGTCTCCCGTTTCGTACCACTTTCTTCATTTCACCCATCTCTCATCATCACCGTCTCCTTTAGCTTAACCGGCATAACCGTGGGACGTAAAACTTAAAGATTTGTTTTTTTCAGGTTTCCAGACTTAAAAAAAAATACGGAAATATACAGTACATCCATGAATAAAAGAGGAATATTTTAATATATCCCACAAATGATATTAACTTATGCTTTAGATGGAACAGGTACAACTGAAGTTTCAAACAATTCATGGGGGGAAGACATAGGCGTAACTAGGATATGTCGTTAAGGGGAGGTATGACTCCTTACTTTCAAAACCGAGAGAACCTTTCCTGTAATTCAACGCTATTCTAGAGAGCCTTCCTCTCCCTGGTTCCTTTCTAGTTTCGCATATGGGAACAGAGATAATGTAAATTCGGGACTGGCCCAGCTAAACCAGAACTCTGTAAACCCTAGTTGAGATTAAATTACGAAAGATTTTTCTTTTTTTTAATTCGATTTTTTTTTCAGCTGCTAGGCTCAATATTGGACTTAAGAAGAAGTTGGTCAAGTGCTATATGGAGCATTGGACTGTATGGTTCAGAGACTTGGACATTACGGAAGTTAGAGAAGAAATATTTAGAGAGCTTCGAAATGTGATGTTGGAGGAAGATGGAGAAGATAAAATGGACAAAGAGAGCAACAAACGAAGATGTTTAAAACAGATAGGAGAGAAGAGGACACTTCTAACCACCATCCTTCGTAGAAAGACCAATTGGATTGGACACATCTTGCAAAGAAATTGTCTTCTTCACACCGCCATAGAAGGAAAGATGGAAGGGAAGTGAGAAATAGGAAGAACACAGCTGATCGAGGATTTGAAAGATAGGAGAAAATATTGGGAGTTAAAAGAGGTAGCTGAAGATCGACAAAAGTGGAAGAAACATTCCAGGCCCAAATCTAAAATTAAAGAAAAAAAACTCCTCATTAGTCCCAGGACCTGCAGAAAGGCAGCATACTTAGTAATAATAATAAATTGTATTTTTACTCCCTTTATCAGCAGCCAGACTATATAGGATGGCATCTAGTCTCTGTTGGATCTAAACTGCTGTAGTGGGTTAGAATATCTTCTAGCAGGAATCAAACCCGGTGCCTCGTGAACCAAAAGCACTGGCGCTAAACACTGAACCAGGAAGGGTGGCGCTTTCTTTTGATTTTATGAAATATGAACTTATTAATAAACTAGTTCATATATACGAAATATGAACTTAAAAAGTTTAACGGGGGTCTGAACCATAGAAATGCGTAACACCGTAGGTAAACGACAATGTACACTTTTTTGAATCTACAGGCATGATCTCATGATCTTGGGACGTAAAATTAACATTTCTCTTTCATGACCTGAAATTGTAGTTGAACGTAGCCGACTTACGCAAAATAAAAGGAATGAAAGAAAGAAAAGAAAAGAAAGAAAAAAATGTAAAAAAGAACGAACTGTCTTGAGATTTCAATTATTTATTTCCGGCTATTTCCTACAGCAAGCTTTCTCAACGTATTTCATATCACGATCCCCTTTTATCACATCCTTTTGCCAGTGACCCCCCTCCCCCCCTAAGTGATTCTTTCTTTTTGCAATAAGCATTTTTGACTACTGCTGCTTCTAGCTTGAAGATACGAGGGAAGATCAAAAAAGAAGGTTGCAAAGCAGAAAGCTTTTATGTTATTCACTGTAACTTAACGAAAATTTATTTGTAGATTAATAATATGATTGTCTTGGTTCAAGTTTGAAGACTTCGGATTCTGATCATGTATAACCGAGAAGCGAACATTAAAAATGATGACTTGCTTGGAAAATTGCTCAAGAGTACAAGTGAGGTCAATGGTGCGGTTTCTGTGGGTCTAAAACCACTACATCTGCTGATATTCATAGCTAGATTATATAGGTGTATGGGGGGGGCGCTAAATTTCAAAGCAACATGTAGGAAAATACTATCGTGCTTTCAAAGAGAGACGGACCAATGTTGTTAATGACAACCCTGGACATACAGTAGCAATAGACCCAGTTCTTCAACCACTTGTACGTTTGGTACGACTTCAGCTGGTACAACCACAGTACTCCAGCTGGTGTTACGCTTGGAACGACTAGCCCTGACTCCTTGTACAGCCCTGACCTAGCCCCATTGACTTTTACCTTTTCCTTATTCTAAAACTAGAAATAGTTGACCACCATTAGATGGCATGTAATTATGTCAAAACCTCTGCCTGACGATGGATACGTGAACTTGATGCGGATTTCTATGCAAATGGTATACGAAACTTTATCTGTCGTTGTGATAAGCGGTTGAACAAAAGCTCTGAATACATCAATGACTATTGTTAAGTGCCCTCTATCATCAGATATGTATAGGTAGATAGATATAGATATAGATATAGATATAGATATAGATATAGATATAGATATAGATATAGATTAGATATATACGCGTGTATGTTTGTGTGTGTATGTAGCCGTCATTTTGAATTGTATTTTAATATGTAGTGTTTGTTGTACATGTGTTTTTCTTCTAATTCAAAATACAGTTTTTGACTAGTTTAATTCCTCCTTTATTCCAATTATTATATAAACGATTCTTTAATAGTTTACAACTTTGTTTAAGGTATTTTGGTATATTTGACAATAACTATAAACATAAAAATTTGTCTATCAAATAAGAAATTAAAACTAATCTTCAGAAAAATTTGTCACTACTAGATCCTAATTATATTTACTTTTCGTCTCTCTTCACGACCTCGAGACTGGAAAACTCTGATTGAGAATCACGAAATGTGAAAATAAATAAATAAATAAATAAATAAATAAATAAATAAATAAATAAATAAATAAATAAATAAATAAATGGTAGACTAATTGCATGGGTGGGTCTTGCGTTATTAACAGAGTATAGAAATAACCAATATAAGTAGTTGATGAATGACAATGGAGTCAAAAGTATGGCATCCTGTAAACTTTTACATTATTAAAAGAAAAGCTTATTATTTTTTTAATTTTAGATACAACATTGAATATGTTCTTCTTCTTTTAAAAATTACCTGGTTTAGTCGTTGGTTCCGGAGCTTTGTGGAGCCACTTTTTCACTTTTTTAGTTTTCGCAGCTGGTACAACCGGACACCAATTAGAACTAACACCAGATTGTTGCCAAGTTTCATACACTCCACTTAAAACCATTTTTTCTTTTTTTTTAAGCCTTTGGTTTTGTTCGTCAAAACAAAGAAATAAATAAATTAATAAATAAAAGTATAAATGACTAATGAATTAAAAAAAAACTACTAAATGAATAAATGAACAGCGAACGATGAATAAATAATAAAAACCGCGAAACCCGAAACAAAACAAAAAATAACAATAATAAACTCGCACAGATTCACTATCAATCAACCACACAAGCACCAAAGAAGAACTGAACAGAAATATCTTTTGGCGAAAAACAGTAGAGATCAATTTCTTTTCTTTCTCTCTTTCTCTTTCACTGTGAGGTAATCAACAAAAATTTTCTCTCCTGTGCCTCCCTCTCCCCTTTGGTGACAACACCCCTACACTTTCTTTTGTACCTCCTTCTTCCCCTCCCTTCAGTCCTGCACCTTTCATCATCATACGTACATATGCGCGGCTCTTTCGTTTCCACGTAATACGAAGAGCGATTTAAGTTGCATTCAGGAAGTAAAGAAAAAAGCAAGTTACAGAAAAGTAGCCTCATATGTAGGGTTGCCAACTGTGTTTAATTTTACGTTACTACTTCATGTTATGTAGTTTTAGTTTTGTAGACGTCATAGAACGCTCGACGATGGCTGGTTCGCATGATCGATTTGCATAAAGTAATAGTGATGTCAGAAGAATTCCTCAAGAGGATATTTCAATACATGTGGAATAAAAATAGTGCTACGAAAATGCTGGTAACCCACGTCCAGAGCAAGATCGAAGATACGCACCAGAGTGAGGATTTCGTAGCTCTTTAAAATGAAGTCCACCTGGCCAGAGTTTGAAATTATTACTGTTTGGTTCCATGGCTAGTTCCCGTTCTGGCGATTCCCTGTTGATGAATTTCGTGGCTTTTCCCCCAGAAGAAGAATGTCTTTGTGGTTTTACCCTTATAGAACCCTTACCCTTATTGGTCTTGCTGAAGGGCACAAAATTAATCACAGGCGAATGAAATATATACGCCTTTTAATGCGAAATTATAATAGTTACCATTTATAGGAGGCCAGAGTTATAGTTTGAAGTTCAACTACTCCAGTAACATAACTATAAATAATTAAATTGCAATTATTTATGTAGTTTTGCATTCTCTCACTGAAGAAAATAATTATAGGCCTAACTTTCCTGTGGTAAAATTATGAATCCTATTTTACTACTAAGAACATCATATTCAGCAGTCACTAGAATACGTGGTAGAGTACACAGCTGAAAATAATTACGTCAACAAATGTTTGTCTTTGATTGGCCAAACCTGGAAAATGTTAACATTTTTTTAAATTTCTAGATTGATAGAACGGCTACCCAGCATATTTACAGGATGGTTTTTCAAGCGATTTTTTTTAAAATTTTGTTTTCAATTCCCAATGGTTACTCAAAGTTGAAATACAATATTCTTCTTCCTTTGCTATTAACATTATTTAATTAGCCAAATTTGAGCAACTTGCCAGTGTAAACAACTCTACAGAAAATTACTTCGGTCATAGTTCTGCATGGATATGAGCAGGTTTGTGTGTGTGTGTGTGTCAGATCTGGCTTGGAATGTGCACTAACTTCACATGCATTAAAATTATACAGTACAGAATACCAATAGAAGTACAGTACTTACCATGAATAAAGCAGTACAAAAAAATCTCAATCTCATTTAAATTGAAATGAAGCGCTGTAAAGATTAACGAAATCATTATAAAAACTTAAACAAACACGGAACAAGAACGAACAGAAAGGGAAAAATAACATATTCGTCCATATATATATATATATATATTGAACAAATTCCCAGATACAGCATAACTTTGCCATTTTACACAGGGACATGCTAACAAAAGAAAGAAAAAAAAACAAGACAACAATAACAACAACATTGAAAAAAAGAGTGTAAAAGTAAAACTATTCCGTCAAAGCTCGTTTAATTGCTCTTTCAAACACTGGGTAGCTCGAAAAAATGTCCACATCAGTTGTTACTTGATTATAACAGTTTGGTATTCTATAAAAAAGAGACCTCTGTATAACAGCCAACCTAGGACGGGCAAGATGGAATAGGTGGGTATTCCGGGTGATGCGGGAAGGGACACGTAAGGATAGTTCCTGAAGTAATATTTCCGATCTTAAGCTTCCATTAACTATTTTATGAAGATATTTCAGGTGAGAGATAATTCTGCGTACTTCAGGAGTCTGAATATTAAGATGTCGCAAGAGCTCCTTCTTAGATAATATTCGAAGTGCAGGAACACGAAAACGGACTATAGCAATGAAGAAATTGAGAACAGAATCAAGTCTGGAGAGATGTGTAGGTGCTGCCATGGCCCATATGGAAGAGCAGTATTCGATCTTTGGCGCTATTAAAGTCTTATAAAAAGTTGCTAATGAAGAAACAGTGCGTAGTTCGGTGAATCGATAAAGAAGTCCCAACATGCGCATTGAATTATTTAGTATTGAGGAGATGTGGTCAGAGAAGGCGAGTTTTGAATCAAAGACGACACCAAGATCGTTATGACTAGCAGAATGTGTGATAGGGGAATCGTTGATATGGTAAGTGGAGGGAACAGGAGACTTTTTCAAAGTAATAGTAATACTGTCACATTTCTTACTGTTGAGTTTCAAGTGCCACATTTCACACCAGCCTGTAAGGTAATTAATGTCTTCCTGTAGAGCAATTGTGTCATGGAGACACGATATTTCTCTGTATAATTTACAATCGTCAGCAAAAAGCAGAAGGCCACTAGGTTGAGCTGATAAGTGCGTGTAGAGATCATCCATATACAGGACAAACAGCAGAGGCCCAAGTACACTCCCCTGAGGCACCCCTGAGATCACGGGTTGGGGGTTAGAAGTCGCCCCTGAAAGAACAACTCTCTGTTTACGGTCCTTCAAGTAGCTTCTGATTAGAAAGAGAAATTTGCCATGTACATTAAATCTATTGGAGAGTTTATGAAGAAGATGAATGTGACTGACAGAATCAAAGGCCTTCGAGAGATCAAAGTAGATAACATCTAATTGAGTATTGTTATTCATACATTCGACTGCACAGGAAAGAAGAGTACTTAAGTTTGAGATACTTGAGCTTTTCGGTAGAAAGCCGTGCTGAGAACTATGGATGTAAGGTGAGGTGAATTTAAGTAGCTATATATATTAACGCACTGACCAGCAGTATCATTTGACAATATTCAGATATTTAAAAACACTCACTTATTAAGCTCATCTTTAAAATTAAGTAAAAGGCAGTAAGAAAGTCATAAGTCAACAAGGAATAATTATAGTTCGTATTATCAACAGCAGTGATAGAAATTGTTATTTATCTTTCATCTCAAATATAATACCTGAAATACTTGGTTCTTTAGCTGAAATATAACATATAGAATATTCTTTCGATTATCGAGTATTGATTTGTTTCAGTTGAAAATTACGAAAAAGTAAATTCAAATAACTTTCTTGGAATACTCACGAAAGGCGAAATCCACGACAGGCAAAGGCCACCTGTCTCCTGCTTTTTTTCTTTCGTTGAACGTTAGCTTAATTGCTCTATGAACAAATCATTGGAACTAAAACACCCAACGCGTCCACCAATTTACACTTTTTCTTTCGTATCGAATAATAGATTTTCTTTGGTTTTTGAACTTTTTAACGATTTTTTCTTCAGTATCCAGTAATTAAATGTATTTTAGTGTTATTATGGGAAACAAGAGGTGGAGTGTACTGTTATCTTCCCACTAAAATTCAAGTATTTTTAGGAAGTCCGTCAGGGAAAAAACGCTGGAGATTTTTTAAAAAATCGGTTTTCTCCAAGCATTTGCATTTCTATATATTAATATGAAAATGAAAAATGAAAAGAAATCTTTGAGTTTTACGTCCCACGCATATGCCGGTTAGGCTATAGGAGACGGTGATAATGAGTAATAAATGAAATGGTGGAATGAAGAAAGTGGGAGGAAACGGGAGAACCCCGAGGAAACCCACGCACGCGGTGTTTGTCCACCACAAAGTTCACTTGGCGGGTATATTAATATGAGTATAGCAGGATAGTAGCCAGCGGGTATTGTCGTGTACTAAGAGACTGGTGTTCAGAGCCATGCCGTGGAAAATCAGCGCCCGGGGAGAGAATATACGACGACGGCGCCCCCATACATATTTTTCAAGCAATTTTTTCTATCTTTTTTCCTTTTTTCTCTCGAATTTTTCGCCCTCCTTACTTCGGCGCCCGGGGCCGTCGCCCTGCTCGCCCCCCCACAGCACGGCCCAGTTGGTGTTCACACAATGTGTCAAAAGTGCGGTATCCTATGTATTAACTCTGTTTAAAAACAATTGATATCTTTTAGAATAATATCTTGTAAATACGAGGGTAAGTCAAAAATTATCCTCAATGTGGCCATAAGTTTTCTTACATTGTTCATACTGACCTCTGTCCTCATATATTTTATTGTTATGCTGTTGTATTCACGCTATGAGAGTTTGAACCTAATTCCTCCATTTGTCTTCCTTTTGTTGGAGATAGATCATGGCCGCTCCATTAGAAGTTGGCACCAAAGAGAAACAACGACAAGTGATCAGGGGCCGCAATCCATCAAAAACTTTCGGCACAATATGGAAACAGTGTCTCGCCCCAACGAAGTGTCTACAAGTAGATTGAAAAATTCAAAAATGGTCGCGCAAGTCTTACGCACGAGGAAGGAGCCGGACGACCATCAACAACGGTCACAAATGACAACAACATTGAGCGTGCACGTGACATGGTTCTGTTAGACAGACGAGTGACTATTGTTGAAGTGGCACATCGTCTGGAAAGTAGTCATGGTTCCTGATACACCTTCCGACCACAAAAACTTATCACTGCTCGTTGTTCCTCTTTGCTGCAAACTTCTAATGGAGCGGCCATGATTTATCTGCAATAAAAGGAAGACAACTGGAGGAATTAGGGTCAAACTTTCATAATATGACCACAACAGCATAACAATAAAATAAACTAGGACAGAGGTCCGTATGAACGACGTAAAAAGAGTTATTTCAAAATTGCGGATAATTTTTGAGTTACCCTCGTATTATTAATATATTGTATTGAAACTCAAATTTACTAGGGTCATCCTCTTGAAGTGAGCGTAAGGTTGAGTGAGTTCAAGTTCCAAATCATGTCGTGAATGTGTTGTCGAAATGATGAGCGTGTTACTAAACTGGTGATATGAGCGTGATGTAATTGGAAGTTCGAGCGAGTGATGTTGTGAATGTGAGATCGAATGAGCGTGATGTCGAAGTGATATTGTGAGCATGTGGTTGAACAAACGTGACGTCAGATCGGTAATGCGAGTATGAGGTCCAGTGAGTGTAATAGTCAAATGAGCATGTTGTCACACTAATGATACCAACGTGGAGTCGATTAAGTGTGATATTGAGTTGATTATATGAGCGTATGGTTAAGTGAAGATAATATCGAAATTATATGAAAATGAAAAGAAATATTTTAGTTTAACGTCCCACGACTATGGCCACGTTTAGGCTGAGGGAGACGAATGATTGAGGCAAATGAATGATGATGGAAGAATTGGTGGAATGATAGTGTGCGAGTACCCGAGAAAACTCATAGACACGATGTTATGCATCACAAACTTACTTGGTCGGGATCCGAAACAGGGATCCACGCACCAGAGTCGAAATTCTGTGAGAGTGACCATGATGTTGAAATGATGACGTGAGTGTGTGGTCAAAATATGTAAGTATGACATCAAGTGAGTGAGATATCAGATTATTCCGTCCATCATAATTACGGTGTTGCATAAGGACTCAAGACACAAAATTCATTTTTTAAAAATTATAAATATGTCTTTTATAAGTTTGCAACGCTGTTTGGCTACCTTAGTGACTGACTGACTGACTAGACGGGATAGGGAAAGATTTTTTAAAAAAATATAAAAAAAAGGAGTAGGGACAAACACGCGCGCGTGCGCCGGCACACACACACACACGTACATACTTCGTATAATGTATACATGAGTGTTGCTTCCTGGTGAAGTGTAGATCTGTCGTGGACTTTCTCAAATTCAAGAACAAAAATTGAAAGGAGAAGGAGAGAGAGAGAGAGAGAGAGAGAGAGAGAGGCTGTGCAATTGGAAGTAAAGAGAGAGAGGGGTAAGAGACAACGGAAGAGGTGGGGAGAGAGAAAAAGAGAAGAGAGTGAACATCTAGAGAAAGTGTTTTGATCACGAGGCTCTCTCATCTGACCAACATCACTTGCAACATTACATTACATCAGTGGTTCTCAACCTTTTAACCTAAATAAACCTCTTTTTGAGACAAGTAATAACTGTCTCTCTCCGTCCATATCCAAATTAGTTGCATAACTTTCAAATATTTACAGAGCTGCTGTAAGTACGTGGTTGGCAAAAAGCTCCTGATTCACGAATGCAAAGTCTTAGAGTCGAATCTCGTGTCCGGTCTGGCACAAGCTTTTTATTACTTTCCCTCAATCTCAAGTAGGAAGATGATACTTTTTATGTGATTTCGTTGGAGTTTATTTAAGCGATCATATTTCCCAGCTTTATTGCGCAATGAGAGCAAATTATATCTTATTTTATTTGTAATTGAACACCCTTTCAAACACAGTGCCTGTTTATACGTATCGGGCACATATCGACAATAACAGAAGAAAATTCATTGAAAATTTGATTTTAAAAATTTACCCATTGAAATTGCAAAAATTCCCATAAAATTAATTTCTGCAACAAGAAATTGCTTTGGGGCCATGGCGGCTCAGTGGCAGAGTATTTTACAGGTGTATGGGGTCCTTCGTCCGATCCTTGAGCAAGTAAATTTTTGATGAACAACATAATGTCTGTGGATTTTCTCGGGTTACTCTCGTTTCCTCCCACTTCTCATTCCACTAATTCTTCCATGATCATTCATTTACCTTAATTAACCGTCTCCCTTAGCCTAAAGGGCATAACATTGAACGTTAAACTTAAATTTTTCATTTCATTTTCAAGAAATTAGTTGGGGGAAATCAGAATCTAAAATATTCTGATTCACAGGGAACATCACACCGAAGTTTCAGGTTAATAAATGTTCCGTTCCAAGGTATAATAATAATAATAATAATAATAATAATAATAATAATAATAATAATAATAATAATAATAATAATAATAATAATAATAATAATAATAATAATAATAATAATAAACAACTGAGACATATACAACAATGTGATGTTGAAATGTATAATGCGTGGGATCTGATGCTTTAGTTTCTTTAAATTTCAACACTTCCAGTATACACGTAAAAATGTAATAAAGAAATAGTGGCCATGTTTTTTTTAAATATTCAATTAGAACTGGGCAATGTACATGAAATTTGCAATCGATCAGTGAATAGGGATGCGCACGAGTCGAGTCGAGTCGAGATTTAATCCTGTCTCGACTTGTCTCGACTCGAAAATATGTTGCTGTCTCGACTTGTGTCTCGACTCGAAAGCGCCTGTCAGGACTCGACTGGAATTCGAGTCGAGACAAAATATACGAGTTAAAATATACACACACATCAGCCAGGCCATTATGAATACCTACCTAATTGTTAGTATGTATACCTTTTCGCACGAATAACAACGGCAACGCGTCTTGGCATGGTCGCAGTGTTTCTTGGTGGGTCGCTGGAGAGAGTTGGCACCACATATGCACACACAGGTCATCTATTTCCCTTAAATTCCGGAGAGGGGGTGATGCACCCTCAAGTCACGTTCAATCACATCCCTGATCGATTGGGTTCAGATACTGAGAGTTTGGGGGCCAGCACATCACTTGGAATTCGCTTCTGTGTTCCTCGAACCACTCCATCACACTCCTGGCCTTGTGACATGGTGCATTATCTTGTCGAAAAATACCATTACTGATGGGAAACATGGCCGTCATGAAGGGGTGTACGTAGTCTGCAAGCCCCGTGCGACGCCCCGGCCGTCATGGTGCCTTGCTCGAGCTCCACTAGACACATGGATGCTCACCTGAATGTTCCCCAGATAATAATTAAGCCGCAGCCAGTTTGTCTCCGTCCTGCAGTACAGATGTCAAGGAGCTGTTCCCTTGGAACACGACGGATTCGCACCCTCACATCGTCATGATGAAGAAGGTATCGGGATTCATCACACAATGCAACGCTCTACCATTGTGCCAAGGTCTAGTGGCGATGGTCACGTGTTCATTTCAGTTGTAGTTGACGAGGTCATGGTGTTAACATTCGCCATCATTAGGAGTGTTCGGTGCACTGTATGTTCAGACTAGTGCTGTGAAGGCCTGTGAAAAAACGGAAATTTTGGGTAAAGAAACATTTTTTTACGGTTTTCCCGAGCTGGGAAAAAAACCGGAAAATTTGGGTATTATCAGAATCATCATTTTAGTTAATCACAGAATCATTTTAGTTAATATGTTAAATCAAACATATATTTCGTAGAGATATCTCCATTGTTCTATGTAAAATTCCGGAAATTTTGAAACCATTAGAAAAAATAATTTGTTTGGAAATATTGACAAAAACAAGAAAATATAGTTTAAAAACTATTTATTGGCCTGATGCTAGTAATCTTACTTGTTGTAATATGTCTGCAACATACACAGTGGGAAGTCGAAAATCCGAACTAATTTGGGACCACAGGTAGTTCGGATTTTCAAATTGTTCGGATTTTCGAAAATGTCCAAGAAACTGCCATTTAGGCTTACATATACTGTACGGCATGTTCTTCTATCGATACAGTGGTTATTCAGAACATACAGTAATTACAATACAGGTACGTAAGGCTACTTATATTTAATGTTTCTGAAGAACCTGCTTGTACTCTAAATAACACTGTTCTTGTAAGTCACACTTAAAACTTATAGGCCTAAGAAAAAATAAAAATAAAAATACATGGCAAACAATTACATATAAATGAACTTTTGTAAAAACACTGACTTTACATAACGTCGACGGACACGCTATTGTTTGTTTATCGCTAGCGTTAAGACAAAATGTAAAAAGCTTCTAGGGACCACGTTCGGATTTTTGACGTTAAGATTATCGACGTCCTACTGTATATACAACGTATTTTGCTAACGGAAAAATACTTAAAGCAACAGGTTTTAATTCTACTTTACACACATATACCGCACAAGTGAGTAAATTTGAGCAGCGAGAAATACATTAAGTGAAACTTCCGTTAGTTATTATTGCAGACTAGCAGAATACCCGTTCTTCGCACGGGGTGAATACGTTTCATTTTGGACACAAAGTGCACAAAAACTATCACCAATGAACTTGTGGAGCCCCAAAACTATGAATTTGACATTAATATTGATAATTTTCAATTATCTTTACATGTCACCATCCTCCTTAGAGTACTAATGAGGCTGAATTTGTGTATTTAAACGGTATCTTCTGTTCATCTCAACGAGTATGGATTCGAGGTCATTTTCGATCATATATATATATATATATATATATATATATATATATATATATATATATATATACAGAGGCGGATCCTAGGATGCTATAGGCCCCTCCTTCACACTCAAGTATACACTGCATAAAATGGGCTTCAATCCTGCTTTACGCTGGATAAAACTGCAAACTATGGTTTAGCCCCTCCCTTGATTATATCCTGGATGCTTTAAGATACACTAGAAGGAATGCTTTAAGATACACTAGAAAAATGGGGCACATTCTGGTGTTGGGGCACGGGAAACCTTGTTCACATGACTCATGACAAAAGACGGTCATGTGTGCACCTCTCGAACTGTTCACAAACAGGCAAGTCAACAACACTGATTGTTCCTTAATATGTCATATGATCACTTCGAATAGCCAACAGAGCCTCGCACCTGCGTGGCATGGATTCAATCAGATTATCGATGAGTTCTTGGGGATGTTGTGCCACTCATCCAGAAGAGCGACTTCCAGCTCTGGAATGGTTGTTGGATTTACTGGCCTAGCGGCAATTCGTCTGCCAAGCATATCCCAGACATGCTCAATTGGAATGAGATCCGGAGAGTATGCTGGCCACTTCATCCGAGCGATACCCTCAGCATTCAGCATCTCATCCACTAACCGAACTCTGTGAGGACGATCATTGTCATCCATGAAAAGGGACGAATCACCAATGACACCAGCATAAGGAAGAACAAGAGTTTTCAGGATCTCATCCCTATATCTAAGAGCCGTCAAAGAGCCTTTTCGGATGATGTGGAGATCAGTACGCCCACAAATGCTGATTCCTGCCCACACCATCAGTCCACCACCATGATACTGGGATCTTTCTCGCACAAACATGGGATTGTGTCGTATTCCACACTCTCTCCAGATGAAAACACGTCGATTATCAGGCTCCACACTGAATCGAGACTCGTCAGAGAACAAAACATTGCCCCATTCATTGCGTCCCCACCCACGATGTTCCTCCGCCTACGATCTTCGATCAACACGGTGTCGTGGAGTTAATAGGACACACACCATAGGCCTACGTGCGTACAGACCACCTTCTCGAAGGCGATTGCGGACCGTTTGAGTGGATATTGTGCGTCCTGTTGTTGTTCTGAAGGCTCGCGGGAGCAGAGTTGTATTCTGGTGCCGGTTTCGACGGGCTGTTAACAAGAGATAACGATCGTCTCTGGTTTTGGTTGCTAGTGGGCGGCCCTGTCCATGTCTTCTTCGAACACTTCCAGTTGTTTGAAATAGATTCCACGATCGGGAAATCACACTTTGTGCCACTCCTATGGCATGTGCCACCTCCCGCTGTGACTGACCAGCTTCCAACATGCCGACAGCTCGCCATGCCAACGATTCTGGCAAATGACGTTGTTGCGCAATTTCACTACGTGGATTCGTGACGCACTAAACACAATGAGAACAAAGGTATCCTGGAGCTGGAATGTGTTGGCAACGACACACTACAAAGTTATGTATGGTAGTACCACGTCACTGATCACGTGCACAGACGTTGCAAACGGTTCGTTTTCACGTTGGGCCTTCATGATTTTGATCTGAACTGAACAAGATACAGTGCTCTCACATTATTCGTAAGAAGTTTTACATGAGTTTTCATATGATTCCCTAATTTTTTGATCAGTATATATACCCATTTTTCGCGTGGAAGTATTACCCTCATTTCGGCGACCGCGAAAATTATGGATTTGACACTAATATCGGTCATTTTGGAATACTTTTACATCTATCGGTATCCTCCCCCCCCTCGCTCATTCTCGGCTCGCATACAATGGTAGCTGAATTTGCAAGTGATCACTAATGAAAGTGTCACCATTGATCTCAGCGACCTCGAAAACTATGGATTTGACACTAATATCGGTCATTTTGTATTACTTTTACATGTTTCGGTATCCCTCCCCCCACTGACTCTCGACCCGCATACAATGGTGACTGAATTTGCAAGTGATCACTAATGAAAGTGTCACCATTGGTCTCAGCGATCGCGAGAACTATGGATTTGACACTACTATCGGTCATTTTGGATTACTTTTACATCTCTCGATATCTACTCCCACCCCCCGCTGAATTTGCCCGGCCCACATTCAATTGTAGCTGAATTTGCAAGTCATCGCTAATGGATGTGTCGCTATCGATCTCAGCGATCAGCGATGGATTTGACACTAATATCGGTCATTGTGGATCACTTTTATATGTCTCGATATCTCAATCCCCTTCCTTTGGTGACCCCCGGCCCGGTGCCGCATAGCATGAATTTGGAAGTTAATGCGATCGGAGTTTCACCATTGATTTCAGCGACTATGAATTCAACACTAATATCGGTTATTTTCTACTACTTTTACATGTCCCGGTAAACGACCCCCTGAGACCCCCTGGTTCGAATTTTGACAAAATCGTTTAACTCTGGTCTGGAGCCTGGACCAAGGTATTCGTGACTAAAATTTGGTAACTCTCGGTCAATTTGTCTGGTTCCCAAGCCGGTTCCGGTAAACGCCCCCCTGAGACTCCCCTGTTTCGAAATTTGAAAACAGGGCTTCGTCTTGATCTGGGGCCTAGGCCAAGGTACCCCTGACCAAAATTTGATAACTCTCGGTCTACTAGTCTGATCCAAAGGCCGCACACAGACAGACAAACACACAAACAAACTCTTATTTTATTTATACTAGACAGCTGAATATACCCATTCTTCGCATGGGGCAGTATTTGGAAGACAACGCCTGTTGAAGTATTACCATTCATTTCTGCGACGGCAAAAACTATGAATCTGACACTAATATCGATCATTTTGGATTACTTTTACATGTCTCGGAATCCAACCAGGGGATCTCAGGGGGGCGTTTACAGGGACATGTAAAAGTGGTAGGAAATGGCCGATATTACTGTCGAATTCATAGTTTTCCCGGTCGTTGAAATGGTGACTTTCACTTGTCTCGGTATCCGATCCTCCCGGTGACCCTCTGCCCGAATAGGGTGAACTTGGAAGTTAATGTGATCAGAGTTTCATTATTGACAAGTGATATGATAAAAACCATAGAAGATTGCAGTAAATGTTAACATTATATCGCCTGTCATTTATGTTAACCCGCCGAGTGAGACGGTCATGTGGGTTGCATATAAATACGGTTAGATTTAGCTATGATGAGCTAACAAAGGATTTCTACGTTATGGACACTTGAATGGTCAATTATCTCAAGACACTGGTAATTGAAAATTAAAGTGATATGATAAAAACCATCTAGGGTCCAAATCTTAATAACCCCCCAAAAATGAAAGAAATTGGTTCAGCCGTATTAGCGTGATGAGCTAACAAAGGATTTGTACGTTCTCTTTTATATATATAGATTTCAGCGACCGCGAAAACTATTAATTCGACAGTAATATCGGCCATTTTCTACCACTTTTACATGTCCCTGTAAGCGCCCCTGGTTCGAATTTTGAAAAAAAAGATTCGTCTTGATTTGGGGCCTGGGCCAAGGTACCCCTGACCAAAATTTGGTAACTCTCGGTCCACTCGTCTGGTCCCCAGGCCGCATACAGACAGACATACACACAAACAATTTATTTTCTTTATATTAGACTAGATGGATTCTTGCAAATTATGCCAGATTTTCATATTATCTTTCCGAACTAATTTTAAAGACCCGCTTTATATATATATATATATATATATATATATATATATATATATATATATATATATATATATATATATATATATATATATATATATATATATACTTATCTTTATATATATACAGTATATCTATATTTATATCTATCTATATCTATATATGTATATAATAAACGCAGGAATTACCCCCTAAATAACGCTCCTGGAGGACCCCTTTCTCAAACAATTTGCTGGGGAAACACTTGTAGAAACTTCAGTTTTCGTGCCGGACGATTACCGAGACTTGGTGAACAACAAAAAAAAAAAACCCTCCTCTAGCGATCGAATTAAAAAAAATAGTTCTCCTCAGGTTAGTATTCACTGAGAATATTTTTATAAAATTTAAATTTGATGGATAAATCAGTGGACTTTGAATATATCCACATCGTATCCACTGAGTTGCGAAATTGTGTACCTCCAGACATGGGCGGCCGAAGAAAATTTTCTACGGAGGCATCTTCAATGTTTGCTATATTAGTCTGGCATTTAATATGCATGGTTTGTTATATTACGTATATATTTTCGTGAGTCAGGGAGGTTCATTATTATCAAACACGGAGATTTTGAAGGAGCAGATCTACTGTACAAAATATAATAAAAACATCTCTTTCGGATTTCAATCATGCCGCAGTCCAACCCCGAGACGGAAACATAAGAGATAGGATTTTTCTTTTTAAACACGATAACGTGCCTAGCGAAGGCTTTACATTGTGAAGATTATATTAGTGAAAATTAAACGAATATAATTTTACAACTTAATATACATATTACTAAATGTTGAACTCCCCGTTGCTATGTGGTTAGTGTATGCGCCTTTCTCGAACGAGGTTTGATTCATGGTAGGAGCTCATGTGTTTCAAATCCGACGTTAAACTGTAGGTTCACGTCTTGTAGAACTTTGCTCCTGAAAACGACGCTAAACTATAATCTAATTTAATATTACTAAATATTAAAAAATAATGTCTTACCAAGGTGACGTCAATTTGGCAGTCATCAAATCCATTTTATACTTTTACTTAATCCAGTGGATATTAATATAACAATTACAAGACACACGCACATATAAATACTCAGAAACAAGCACATACACACGTACTCATACACAAATATGAACACTTCAAATCTATTTACATGTGGTGGACTGCGCTGGATCAAGCACTGTTATCTTCGTCATCATCTTCTCATATATCTGCATTATTTGATTCATCCACAGATTTGTTATTTGTACGCATCATTCATTTTAGCATTTTCGTGAGGGTTCAGGGTTCTTTCTTCATTTAAAGAGTCGGTTCTCTGTATTGGAAAGAGAATCAGAGGAGGAAGGGGGAATTTATACTTTATGAATGGATAACATTTTAAGAAATATATACAAAACATGCCGCTTCCGACGCAGCACTGAAGCATTTTTAGCGGTGTATTATTAGTGGTCCCCTTGACGATCATACCCCCTCCCCTCTCAAGTTGTAAAGTGAGAAGGGACAGAAACACCCCAGATAACCTCACACTCAGGGTTCAGTTGACAATAATAAAAGTATGGGTAAGTAAACATCTTGTGCAGAGTCACGTTTTGCTTATTTTTGAACATTTCTGTGAATTCAACAATACAACAGCGGAAATACTAACTGGTTTTATTACTCCAACCATTGCTTCAACTAAGGAATAATTCCCAACGGTCAGTGAGCCATCTAAATTTTCGTTCTTTTTCTGTTCTCCAGAGGAAAGAATGAAATTTTGCCAAGATGCTAAAGTCAAGATGCTAGATGCTAAATAGGAGTGAATTATGCTAGATCTAGCTACTCGTAGCCGGCTTGTATAGATAATTGAATTCAAATTTTCAAGTATCCATTTACTAAATGCCCATATCGTGTATGCATACATTTGAATGCATTATTTAATAAGTAAATAAATTACACACAATTAATTATGTCAGTGATAAACGGTGCTTATTGGGCAAAAAAAAAAAAACTCTCCAAACAATGAAGATTAATCTTAGACTGGAGAAATGGTTATCCTTCGTTTTCATTATCATTTGGCCATGAAACAAACGCCTGACAGATATACAACCCCTATGTACAACTATGTGATGTTGGAATATATAACTCGTAGGGTATGATGCTTTACTTTTTCAAAAATTTCAGTACTTCTAGTGAAATGAAATCTTTAGTTTTACGTCCCACAGTTATGCCGGTTAGGCTAAAGGAGACGGTGATGATGAGAAATGAATGAGATGGTGTAATGAAGAAAGTGGGAGGAAACGGGAGAACCCCGAGAAAACCCACGAGCACGGTGTTTGTCCACCACAAAGTCCACACGGCGCGATCTGGGATCGAACCAGGAACCCCAAGTACAGGAGGTGAACGCTCTACCACTGAGCCACCGCGCCCCCACAGTACTTCTTGTGTACCCCTAAAAATGTAATAAAGAACTAATGGCCATGTTTTTTTTTCAAAAAAATATTTAATTAGAAATGGACAATTTACACAAAATTTGGAATCGACAAATGAAAGCGGCACGTTTCTAGCACTTGTGGGTTTGAGATTTCATTGTTGAAACGATTGAAGACAAACATATAAACTTTTCTGTGAGGAGAAACATATACGCGTAAATCTAGTATTTTAATATATAGATAATAATTGAAATAATTTTACTTTGCAGTGCTATTTTTTAATATTCGCAATATTGAAATTTTTGAACTTACATTTTTCACGTGTTTGACAAAAAAAGATATGTTATTATTATTAAAATTAACCTAATACAAACATTTTTATTTTTTTTTCAATTTTTCCGGAAAATCGAAAAAATGTTTTTTAAAAAAAACAGGTTCAAAATTTCCGAAAATTTCACAACACTAATTCAGACATACTTGTACTTTGCCCAGCATTAAACTCTGATCTTAGTTCCGACGCATTTCGCTGCGTGTTCTGTTTTACCAGTCTGCCCAGCCTACGACGTCCGACATCTGTAATGAGGTGGGGGGCGCCCAACTCCTCGACATTTGGACGTCTTTTCCCCTTGGTTTCGCCACTTGTTGAAGACAGTCACCTCAGCACTCCTCGAACACCTGGCAAGTCCTGCAGTTTCCGAAATTCTAGTGCCGAGTGTTTCTGAGTGAGTACTTTCTTCAAAATAATATTAAAAATTATAGAAAGATTTTCGAGACTTTCGAGTCGAGTCGAGATTTGTACCACCTGTGTCGACTCGACTCGAAAATTCGAGTCGAGAAATACGTTTATCTCGAGTCGTCTCGAATTTTACAAAGTGTGTCTCGACTCGAATTCGAGTCGAGTCGAGTCGAGATTCGAGACATGTCTCGACTCGAGCGCATTCCTATCAGTGAAAACGTCAAATTTCTAGAGCCTGTAGCTTCCGAGATCTCATTGTCGAAAGGATTTGCTACAAAAATATAAATGTCCACTAACATATAGTTTAAAAACTCCAAAGATGGCAACACAATTCATTTTCATTGATATTGAAGAAGGCTTATTAAAATACAAAGGCTTTGAACAATAGCTTTAACACATAAACTTTATAAAATATGTATTTAAATAATAATTTATTTAAAGTACACATACTTCAAAATATTGTCTTTGTTAAACGTGAAATCACAAATAACTGTAAGTCAAAGGGTTGAAATTCAAAGTTAGAGGTTGAAGTTCAGGCGTTTTTATATCCTGTCTAGTTTTAATGGATTTGGAAAAAGCTTTTGATCGGTTTTGGCATTATGGATTATTTTATAAACTTCTTAAACTGGGTCTCCCTGTTACATACCTCTGAGTCATATTTTCTTTTATACTCAACCGAATAGCCTACGTCAGCATAAACAACTCATTAACACATCCAGTCTTTCCATACACAGGAGTACCGCAAGGTTCTAGTCTATCTCCTCTTTTATATATACTCTATGCTTCCGATTTACCGTCTCCATCGCCGAACACTTATCTCTTTCAATATAATGATGATACCGCTTTTCTTACACTGGGAAACACGATACAGCAGATTAATACAAACTTACAGACTACAATTACTAGCTTTCTGAATTGGTGTAGTAAATGGAGACTTTCAGTTAATGAAGACAAAACACAAACACTTGTTATTTTACCTCCTAAATGCCGCAGCAAAGTTAGACGAAATCCAAATTTACTACAGATACGTGTGGGAGATCACTTTCTTCAACCAGCTAAAACAGTAACATACTTAGGAATCATTTTTGACGATAAGTTGCGATGGACACCCCAGCTTCTGAAACTTGTTATCAAAGCAAAGAACCGCTTACAACTTCTTCGTCGTCTGGTTGGCCAGACCTGGGGTCTAAATTCCAAATTATTGCTTAACATATACAAAGCATTTATGCGGAGTATACTTACATTTGGACACATAGCCTGGTGTTCAGCGCCTCCGAAATTTTACAATAGACTTGAAATTCTAGAGAGACATTCCATTCGTCTTGCATTTAGGATCAAACTTCCGTATCATAATACTGACTTGTATGACAAAATTACTGTTCATATTTTTGTTGTTGTTGTTGTTGTTTCAAATATTTTCGATTATATTAATGTACGTATATGTGTTTGCAACATTTTGCTTTCTGTATAATGTTACTTATAAAAAAAATTCCTTTGACAGCTCACTACCCAACTAAAATGCAATCAAAAATAATTGATGCTCCCACAGGTTTGGGTACAAAACCTCGCGGCCAGAACCTCGCGGCGACAACCTCGCGGACCAAAACCTCGCCTGGCCAAAACCTCGCCTCCCAAAACCTCGCGGCCCAAAATCTCGCCAGGCCGAAACCTCGCCTGGCCAAAACCTCGCCGCCCAAAACCTCGCGGGACAAAATCTCGCCGGGCCAAAACCCCGCCTGGCCAAAACCTCGCCGCCCAAAACGTCGCGGGCCAAAATCTCGCGGGGCCAAAACCTCGCCTGGCCAAAACCTCGCCACCCAAAACCTCACGGGCCAAAATCTCGCCGGGCCAAAACCTCGCGCCCCAAAATCTCGCCTGACCAAAATGTAAATGTTCCAACAGATGATAAGGATGACGGTATAAAGACGCTGTTTCAGAAGAAGTATCACGGGTATTTGACCAAGTCCCGCGATACCATATGAAAATTCTATTTCTGTATTAGAGGATTTCAATTTGAAGGTAGGGCGACAGGATGTTTTTAAACTGGTTATAGGGAAAGAAAGTCTGCATAAGAAAAGTAATGACAACTAACGAGGTTAGTTTCGTGAACTTTGGAACATCCAAAAACTTAAAATTTTAACAAAAATCTAATAATATTTATGAAAATATGAAACAATATATGAGTTTTTACGACGTCCCTTGATTATGTCCTATAGGTTAAAGGAGACGTAGATGACCAGGATAAAGAAAATGATCGAATAAAGAAAGTGGGAGGAAACGGGAATAACCCGAGAAAGCCCACGCACATGATGTTTTGTATCCTATTATTATTATTATTATTATTATTATTATTATTATTATTATTATTATTATTATTATTATTATTATTATTATTATTATTATGTAATGTGGAATTGCATATTAGGAAACACATTGGGTAAATTTTAAAGAAAAGTTTCATTCGCGACGAGGTTTTGGCACGGCGAGATTTTGGGCGGCTAGGTTTTGGCCCGGCGAGATTTTGTCCCGCGACGTTTTGGACGGCGAGGTTTTGGCCACGCGAGGTTTTGGGCGGCGAGGTTTTGGCCACGCGAGGTTTCGGCCCGGCGAGATTTTGTCCCGCGAGGTTTTGGGCGGCGAGGTTTTGGCCACGCGAGGTTTTGGCCCGGCGAGATTTTGTCCCGCGAGGTTTTGGGCGGCGAGGTTTTGGCCACGCGAGGTTTTGGCCCGGCGAGATTTTGTCCCGCGAGGTTTTGGCCGGCGAGATTTTGGGCGGCGATGTTTCGGCCGCGAGATTTTGTCCGTATACCGCTCCCACATCCCAGGCTAAGAGAGAGGGCGAAACCCTCTAGTGGCAGTTTCTCTTATTACTACATGTTGAATGATAATAAAGGTTTCAAACAAACCTGTCTTCCTCACACAAAAAATGTGTTTTTATGGCTTTTGTTAGCATTTTAATAGATAGATTATACAAGCTATTTGCAATATCTGGACGAATTTTTTAAGCTTTGAAAGGAGCTTCAGATAGAAATCTTAAAAGATGAAATACAGTGTGTCTAAAATGATCCAAAAATAGATTTGATTCCTTTGTGCGCTGAATCTCATAGTAACCTGAAAATAAAAAAAAAAGAAAAGTAAAAGAAATAAAAATTTAACGTCCCATGATAATGTCCTTTAGGCTATGAATAATTATAAAAGAATTGATGGAATGAATTGATGGAATGAGAATTTGTGAATCTTGAGAAAGCCCTCAGACAAGATGCATACGCAAAACTTTTTTTCTTAATTCGCGCAACTTGGACAGTTGTCTTCACAGTCTTCTAATTAATCTTATTCACTTTTCTACTTAATCCAATAACATAAGGACATTAACACAGGAGCATAAACACAGAAACTTCGTGCATAGCTAACAATGTTCTGCAGATGGAGTCGAAACCTCAATAGCTATCGTCTCACGACGGTCAGTTTAATAACTGTCCGACTACACCAAACCAACACTTGACTATAATAAGTCAGTGCTCTAGTTCGAAGAAGATTTCCCTAATCTAGGAAATTTTCGTAGGTAAATTTAGCAAAAGGGGAAAATGGGATTTTTTTGGGTAAAAAGTGAAAATCCAGAGAAAATCTTGCACTGACTGAATGACCAATATCAATGCTTAATTTTTTCTTTGTCGTTCAGAAATAAACGAATACAATAACAATAGTATGTGTGTGTTCAAAGTAGTATAATGCGCATCCATTGTGACGGTGTTATTTGTATGTATTTTTGTAATAAAAGAAGCAAGAAATATTTTTAAAAAAATAGAAGTAAAAAGCAAATAAATAAAACAAATATGGTTGGCTCTTCTTCATATAGCTAAATTAATCTTATCACATAACTTCTGTGATAGGAATTGGACACACAAGACTAAGGGAAATTTGAGAACAAAAGGGAAAATTTTCAGCCAGTTAAGGGAAATTTTGTTAAGGAAACTTACGAACATTGCACTAAGCACTGGTAAATGAAATTGATAAATTAGTAATTTTCACATCACTCTTCCGGGCCTGATTCTTCGATCATTATCTTCGGCATTCCACTGTGATATTGTACACTTGAAATATTTTGATGTGAGAAACATCATTTACTATTTCAAAAACTTTTCGGATTAGCCTTTAGAAAATTATTGAATAATAATATATTCTGATAACCACGTTGAATCGGTGTACATATTTTTGTACTTTGGGCTAGGATAGTCCTTTTTGGAATTACTTTCTTCAAAAGTCATGAATTTCTCTTATGTATTTTATAGATCAAAACTGAAGCAATTGTCTCTTCAAATAGCTCTTTAAGTTTGCGACACTATTACGTATCCCAGCGTTTCCTAATTGGTGTGCCGCGAGGAAATTGAAACAAAATTATTAATTCTATAGCAATCAAATTGCAAGACATGGGGAAAAATGTATATTTGTATTTCACATTACTATGAACCTCTACTATGAATCTACAATTTTAAGCTTTATACTGACTTACTTTTCAGGACATTTTTAATGTTGAAAAAATTATTTGTTATCATTGTTATGACCATTATTGCTTCTTTATTGTTGCAGACAATTTCGTAACTTGAAATTTTAAAATATCATTCAATCCTTTCGACAAGGCAAACGTGCATACAAATTACCTATATTTGTGTTTTAAAAGTAAAAGAGATTTGTTTGTTCATTCATTATTTAGTGATCTTTCTTCTTTGTGAAAGGTTGGATACAGTTTACGAAAAAGGAATTGCACTTTTAGAAACCTGAGTCCTATATTTCATCGCAATTGTCGTGAAGTTTTAAATTAGGATGGAAAATATGCATAATGATTTATCACGGAGGAAAACCAGTGATCGAGCTTTCTTCCCTGTGAGGAGATCAGTAATCACAGAGAAAAAATACCACTATATATTTTATATTTACAAATAATAATAATAATAATAATAATAATAATAATAATAATAATAATAATAATAATAATAATAATAATAATAATAATAATAATAATAATAATAATATCTATATGAGTGTGCCGCAAGAATTCAAGTTACACCTGTAGTGTGCCGCAAGTTGAAAAAGGTTGGGAAACGCTGACGTATCCTGAAAACGTAATAACCTGATGTAGTGCCATTTGAAAATGAAACATACCAAATTTACGAGCACTGCATTATTTACGGCATTGATGATAACACTTTTGTGTAGTTTCTTAGGTATGAATAGTGTTATCAAAATTTCTTATAGATTGCTTAAATATCTTTTAAGATATTTGAGTTTGTCTTAAAATTTTACCATAGTCAGGTTTTCTCGTCCCTCAAATTCTTATTGTGCCTCAACTTTATATCTATATCCATTAGCAGCTACAATCTTGAGATATTTAATATTTTACATCTTTAGAGGGGCTAATTCCTTTCAGATTTTTCAAAACCTATTGCACAGTTGGAAAGTACTCTTAATTATTTGGAAACGTGAACGAACAAAAGAGATATTTCACAAAGGAGAACACACTACAATTACACCAAAGATCTCTTCATAGCCAAGTGTAACAGTATGGTATGGCATTTCAAACAGTGGAACTATTTCCTAACTTTCCTAAAGAGCACTAAGTCGAAATTCTTATTTTACTGTTTTCAGAATTGCGCAGGCGAAGGATACAGAAAAGGTGCTTCCAACAGGAATGTACCAAGGCACACACGGAGTGAGTATTAATGCAGAAGTTGTGGCATGTTTCTTCAACAGTTTAACTCCAGTTTCGGGTATATATATATATATATATATATATATATATATATATATATATATATATAGAGAGAGAGAGAGAGAGAGAGAGAGAGAGAGATATCGATCGTCTCACCTTCCTGAAATGTTTGTAGGTGGCTGTTGTGTGGAGATATGTAGTCCTTATTGAGTGTGCTTTACTTACTTTTTGACATGTTTGTTTCTGTTTTTGCGGGGTTATTTGTTTATTTTGACAGTAGTATACTTGCTTCTTGATATTTGTTATTATTTTTGCTGTTTTTTATTCATTATTGAGGATACCTCTGTAACTCACTCCCAATTAGATTTGCCAACCATCCGGTATTTTACCGGACAGTTCGGTTTTTGACCTCTTTGTCCGGTGTCCGGTAAGACCTCAAAATTGGACGTTAAATATCCGGTAATTTTTACTCTTATTAGTCCTATTCTGTGTTCTATTCAGATTATTTTGGAGTGACGAAAAAAATCGTTTGTCGATGATCATGGTTAAAGCAGCGCTTATAATTCACTTTAATATCGAACTGTCGTGCTCGGAATTTGCTGAATTGAAGGCGGGAAAATTTACTGAACTTATTAAAATTGCTAACGGACACAAAAGTACATTTTCAAGAGCGCAGCTAGCATTGCTTCATTTTTAGCCCAGTAAATAAAGGACCGCGAGCTGAAATAATTTAGAAAAAGCTGAAAATTTCAGGATTTGTTTTTCATGTGATCTTAAATGAAATATCAAAAGTCCCCTAAAATCCCGTGTGCGCTTCATCCTCAAAATGGCGGCCAAAGATGGCGGCCGTCCGGAATGCGCATGTCTCCCGATTTTAGCTTGTAACTCTGAGACTATTTAAGATATTCCAATTCTGTAAAAACACTTTTGTTCTAGAAGCTCTAATCTATAACTTTTCTTAATAGGTTTCTCGTGAAGTTTGACACAAAGCCACCATTTTCCATTAAAGTATAAAGTGATACATTTTGAAAGTCCTGTTCTTGGATTGGTTGTAGAAAATCTCCAAAACCGTTAGGAATTCGCAAACAATGCTCGGAATAGTTTAGATTGAACATTTAATTAGCTTTGTTTAAAAGAAAAGAATCATCCAAATCGGAATATAATTAGTCGAGAAATTCGACTTTTTTGAAAAAATATAGGTGGACAGAGCTGCTTTGTCGTCACCCAATTGTCCATATTGTGTTCCTTTAAATCTCCTTTTTTTCTTTTTAGTAGCAGAAATAATGTATATATATATATATATATATATATATATATATATATATATATATATATTCAGTAGACTCACCCTTAACATCATTAGCGTAACAGCTGGTAGTCTATATATTATTATATTCTAAACATAAATAAATTTTAAGCTAATGTGGTTCATAGTGGTATGAAAGTAAACAGCAAACCCCTGCCTTCTTATCTCAAAGAATGAAGCAAACAAGAAAAGAAAAGCAGACCATGTCTAAAAATAGAAGCATCAACAATGCATTCGTATCGCGTCTACCTAGAAAGAAACAATTCCTTCATTGGAAAAAGTTACTCCCGAGAATCCACAATTATTAACAATTTTTGTTGAAAATATAACTAGAAGTAAGAAAGGTGATTCAAATATGTTATCTCGGATGCATATCATGATCTGCCATTCAATTATTTCAATGTGTCGGCCTCGTACGTTTATATCACCAATCCATCTAGCAATTGGAGTTTACTGTTTGCGATACTATGGATTTCGTCAATATATAGATAGATATACTTGCATACGGTAATTTTGGAATATCAGCGCTGAAGTAAGAAGATATGAATATTCTAGAATGTGTTCTATTATTCCAATCCACACCGATCATTCTCAAAATTTGATTAAGTTTGTTTTTGATAATGCAGCGAGAACATTAGATGGTCACGGTATTTTCCACAGTATGGGTGGGATTAAAATATGCACACCGAAAATAAATAAACAAAATTTACGTATAGAACGTGCTGCACTGCCTTCAGCAGTTATGATATCCGCTCTTACTAGAAGGAATGTTAAATTTTATAACAAACCAACAAACAATGAATTTTTAAATATTGAAATAGAGTTTGATATCGGTAGAAAATATGATAGTACAAAATCTCCGATATGCTAATTTTCACAGATGAAGTTTGACTTCTCATGCATCTCATAAAAGATTCACCTAAGCCAGGGTGGAATAGTTTCATGCTCACTATCACTATGACCACCGGCAGTTTGAAATGAGCAGCATAACTGCAGTTCCTTTTTTCAACTGGAAATCATAAAATTTCTGCACAATTTACACTTCCTTTCTATTTACTTGTGACGAAAGCAAGAAGGCGGGATGGGATTCTTGTATCGTTAGTTTTGAACAGCTTCTGCATTGGAAGGCAATGGAAATAAAACATCTGCTCAACAAGATAGTGATTTAGCTAAATTAGTTGTCAGACAGGGGGGATTTCACCTTCTAATGTCATACTTAGGTGTCGTTGGACATATTATCTGGTACTTTAATTGAAGAACTTTGGGGCTTGTTGTATGCGCAAAATACTGTGGTATACATGTTAAATGGAACTACATATACAAGAGCACTGACAGCACTAATGTAGCACCATCAACAGATTTGCAGTTTAGTTAGGGACCTTGAAGAGAGTAATATGTGTTTCAGTATCTATGAGTTGACCATAGGTACAAAAACCGTAAACGACTTAAAGGATAATCCAGGCATTAAAATACTTATGACCTATCTAGCCGAGTCAAAGCTGAACTGTGGCTTCAAAGTTTGGAACAAGTAAGATTAATAATACTTTATATTCGAGCGGAGCGTCCTGGAGACTGGGACTTTCATATTTATACGGTGAAATGCATGATTCCAAACTTTTACGCAGCAGGACATTTGAACTATGCGAAATCTACACAGTTTTATCTGCAACAGATGGAAGAATTGGGAATTACAATGAAACCAGCAGAACTTGAAAGATACTTTGATGTGCGAAGGAAGGATTGCTTTTGGAGTGGAAGTGCAACAGATATGGTAATTGAACAGAGTTTGATAAGGGCAATGAAAGCTTCCGGAGGATTGAGCTATGGGCGGGATATTGGCTGGCTCGGTCTTATCTTTTCCAATTACAATGGAAGTGAGTGAAACCTTAGAAAGTTTCTGTGAAAAATGGTCGTCAGTGTCTGAACAGCATGTAGAAACTAGACCTTTCGGTCAGGAAACAGATGATCAAGACATCAGAAAACTTGAGCAAGCACCCTTTCTACTGAACTCTGAAAATAAAAGACATTTGATTGATTTCTTCAAAACCCACTTTAACTCTTCAAGCATTACAGTGTACGAAGTTGAAAGAGATGCAGATGCTCTGATTGTCAGCACAGCTATTAAACTAAGTAAATAAAACACTTTTGTTGCTGTAGTAGTAGGAACTGACTCTGACGGCCATCTTAATTGCTCGAACAATTCCAGACACTACAGTGTACTTTGTAAGGCCGAAAACAAAATTGAATAGAAATGCTTCCACATTGGCAACATCCAAAGGCAACTAGAGTCACTGAAGGACATCTTTCACAGGGTGTCTTCATGCTATCACAGGGTGTAACAGATCATCATCTTTTTTCAACAAAGGCTGCCATCAAAATTCTTCAAAAGTAGCAAGAACTATCTAGAGCGGTCACAGTCTTCCACCAACCCAATTTAGATCCCCAAAGAGTCATTAAAATAGGAGAAAAATTGGTTACGCGGTTGTATGGAAAACACAATCAAATGTCTTTAGACGAACTTTGATATAAGCCTACAACAGGATAATGACTAGAAAACTATCCTCAAAATTCAATTTGACAAATTTCCCTCTTACAAGTGCTGCTGCCTCTCAACACAGTGTATGTGTTTACCTTCAAGTACACCAATGATTGGGGAATTATTTGAACCCAACAAAATGGGGGGGGGCAATTAATAGAAGGTAAACTGTTTCTAGTGGCAATTAATAGAAGGTAAATTGCTTCCAGTGCAATAAAATTGAAAGCTGCTCCTAACAATCTGCTGAACCTTGTATCTTGCCCATGTAAGATAAGAACACAAAGACTGTGACAGCAAATGTGAATCTAGAAAGGCAGGACTGACTTGTTCCAAACTCTCTTTCAATTGTCGGGAAAATATTTGTTCAAATATGTTAATTCCTGAAGATTCTGAAGACCATGAAATTTTCATGTATTAAAGAAGGTAGGTGTAATACATATTTTTAAAACTTTTTTACTCCCTTTTTGACTATTTACAATGAAGAATCTACTTTACAAGGGAGTTCAAATAAGATGTAAAAACGGATACTTAATTTTCAACAATGGTGGCTCGTTGGTATGTAATCAGTGAGGCACACTACATAACTGTAAGTTGGGTTGTGTGTCTACAAGTAGACTCAATGCAAATTGACCATTTGGTATCCTTATGAATATACAACCAAACTTAGTTATTCCGTGTGCACCACCGGTTGCATAACAACTATCCGCCACTGTTTTCAATGTACTTAAAATTATATTACTCTTAACAAAATTTACAGAATAGGGCTTTTATTTTTCATAACAAAAGTGCTTTTTACAGAATTAAAATATAATAATCCATTTTTGGAGGGGGAGATATCGGACAAGTGTCCTCTTTGGTCGCCATTTTGGTATGAAATTCACATAGGTTTTATGACAGTTTTGAAATTTCAGTTTGGAATCCAAGGCATGAATGCCATAAATCCAGCACAACTATGAATTTCGAAACTTTAGGTGCTGGACTAATAGCGATTAATTTTTTATCCAACTACATTTAATTTAAAACATCGAATTTCTCGACTAATTGTATTCCGATTTAGGTGATTCTTTTTTTAAAACAAAGCTAATTAAATGTTCAATCTAAACTATTCGGAGCATTGTCTGCGAATTCCTAACGGTTTTGGAGATTTTCTACAACCAATCCAAGAACAGGAGTTTCAAAATGTATCACTTTATACTTTAATGGAAAATGGTGGCTTTGTGTCAAACTTCACGAGAAACCTATTAAGAAAAGTTATAGATTAGAGCTTCTAGAACAAAAGTGTTTTTACAGAATTGGAATATCTTAAATAGTCTCAGAGTTACAAGCTAAAATCGGGAGACATGCGCATTCCGGACGGCCGCCATCTTTGGCCGCCATTTTGAGGATGAAGCGCACACGGGATTTTAGGGGACTTTTGATATTTCATTTAAGATCACATGAAAAACAAATCCTGAAATTTTCAGCTTTTTCTAAATTATTTCAGCTCGACACCCTTTTTGGTCCTTTATTTACTGGGCTATTTCAGCTACATCTTTCGATTAAATAATACATCCAGATCCAGTAAAAGTATGTAAGCATTATGAGATATTGCATATTGCAAAAAAAAAAAAAAAAAAAAAAAAAACTGTCAAGACTTACTTTTTAAGTATAGTTTGTGCATGCCATAATTATATTGCCAATTATAGTTGCCTTTCTGTTTTAAATACGATGCATTATTGATGATAGACTACAAAAATTACGTCATGACAACCAAAATTGGAACAAGTAAGCTTAACAAATGTTTCAAAAGTAATTAAAGTTGTTAAATTCGAACTCCTAATCGCCCAATTGTATGTGAAGTAACCACTTTCAGATTGTTCACGTTTTTGACGAGCGATGATGTTAAGAGTATATGTACTCCAGAAAGGTGTCCGGTATTTCCATTTTCAAGAAGGGAGTTCATGTGGTTTGGATTCCACGTTAATCAGTAGGTCCTGCTCATATAGCCTAGCTGCTGAATGGGACGTTAAACTCAACTCAACTCATTTTCAAGAACTTGGCAACCTTACTCCCAATTTAATGAAAACTTTCTCTATAAAAATCGAAACAAACTATCCAAAAGTACACAGGTAATTCTTTGGTTATTGACTCAATTTGTTTTAGGGCAAAATTTCATCCACCCATTTCTTACAATTTATTAGAATTACAGAAAATATTTTTGCTCCAGAAAAATAAATAAATAAAAGTATTGGTTTTTGTTGGAGATTCAATCACTTGTACTCACTTGAAGACATTTTTTATTGCAAGAAAATTGTGGAGGCAATATATTTATGAATGTAAAAAGTTAGGACACTTCCTTAGTGAATGCTATAATAGTTCTACATGATATCATCAATGTAACAGCCACATAACAAGTCTTGTCACTTCATTAGCAAACATCCTGTTCATGGTTTAATCGTTTCCGTTTCACAATTATTATAGTAAAAAGGATGCGCGTTAAGTATTTTATCGTGAGTACAGTCCATTAACTTTCAGCTTAATTTCTGATTTCTAATTTTAGGTCAGAAGTTTGCTTCACTTCATAATAAGCCACTTTTTATGGTAGATAAGTTTAAATTATGTTGTTTTATAAAGTTTTAAAGTTGTACTTTATACTTCTGATTGCAATTGGGGAAAGGAAGAAGATTGCGGAAAAAAATTGTGAACATTTTGTGCAAACACACTTTAAAATTGTTGAAAGTACATTTGCTCGTATCTCTTAGCTCAGTTTTCACTTCTGGCGAATATTTAGTACTTACCTAAGTTGCGGCATGTATTCTCTTCCGGTTATTTGCTTTTAAGGAAGAGTATGTGTTTGCGTGGTGACTTTTTCGATGCCCTCCATATTATAAAGTGTTATTCCCTCTGAGTACAATACTGTCAAGTAAATATTTGAAACAAAAACAACGTTGTCTTTCAACTGTCATGTTCGATATTGCATCATTCCCGACCACGTATATTCGTCAACCAATGTATTAGATGTTTCACAGTCTTTATTATACGTACAAGTTACTATTACCAAGTAGCAGATGCATTTCGTACATTTAGAGGAACCATGATAAATGTATGGTTACAATTGTATATCCAGTATAGTGAAACCCGTCTATATTGACCACCATCGGTTCCATTGAAAAGTATCCAATCTAGACTGATAATCAACTTGCATAAAATAAATGTAGTTTGAAACCATAACCATTATAGACTGTTATGTGTTACTCGCAGCATGATTAACCTAGTTAATACGCATATCGTGGTCCCTGTGTTCGGTTGTAACATTTGTTTGTAACGGCTGGGGCAATCAAATTAGTGGAGGGATAGATTTGACTTCCAGTCCTGGTTCTGGAGAGTCGTTTGATTAATTACATTAAAATTATGTTCGGTCTCGCCAAATATAGTACTACTATTTAAATATTTATGAATATGCAAATTGACTTTGCATATTTCCTCTCCGCTCTGCCAAGTTGCAACCTGCTCGAGGAATTGTGATATGAATTTACATGCATCAGCCTATGAGGAATGTGAGTTACACCACACGAGGCTCGAATCTTAGGTCTCCAAGCCTAGTAAGCTGCTGATGATACAAAAAATATAAATACAGAAATATTAATCGCAGTATAGATCCGTAGAACCCTATTTTCAACACACTGTAATACAAGGAGGTAGAAAAATAGGCATCTGAAATCCAGCTCAGTTAGGTTCCCAATTATTAAGAAACCATATTATAAGAAAATTCTCTACTTGGTCCAGAATAGGTTGGAAAATCTGCATCATTTTCATAATGATAAGTGAACACAAAGTTTAAGTAATAGTAATACATTTTTCATTATCAAAACGTGCAGTAAAATTTAAATTGAATAACAGCAAAAAAGGAAGAAAGAAACAAACAGAAAATATAAGAAAGAAAGGAAGAAACAAACAAACAGAAAAGATAAGAAAGAAAGGAAGAAAGAAACAAACAGAAAAGATAAGAAAGAAAGAAAGAAAAATGGAAGTGCATAATCACTTTAAGCTGAAATGAATTACGAGACAAATGCCGCTGAATTTAAATAATGAAAGCATTAAGAACCTGACTTACTAAAAATAATACAAAATTTACCATTTTCTTTTGCTTGTTTTTCATAAGTGAAAGAAGATAACGAAATGCAACTGACTACAATTATAGATAATGTTATTCTACAATAGAAAATATGAACCTGAAGAATATTTAGTCTTGCCATCCATAGACTTAGAGTGTTGCCAGAATATCAACTCATCCAAAAATCTAAGTTAAGGCAGTGACTAGAGGAGCGAACTCAACTGCATTTGATTACTTATCATGTTGTCTTGGTATCCTATAAACTACTTTTAAAACAATAGTTGTATTTAGTTTGTAATAAACAAAATAGTTTTAACATACAGTTATTAAAATTAAATAATGACAATACCAATAATGGCAAAACGCGTGACGGATTTGACGGATATTACAGCTAAGACCCATATTTGACTTTGTATTTTTTACTAGCAAGATACATGGGGTTTAAAAACAAGCCGCTTTTCCATTGAATTCTTTTAGATCAAATCTATAACAAATAATATAGCATATAAAATTGATACCGGTTATCTGATAAGTTTCCTCAAGTTTCAAGAAGTGTTCTCTATGAAATTGTCACTCAACACTTAAATTACCGAAAGTTGTGCTCACGTTGGGTACCGAAAATGTTGACTGAGGTGCACAAAACCAAATATTTAATCAGTGCGTTGACTTTCCTTGAGCGGCGCAGTGAGGAAGAGGATAGTTTTAAAGCAAAATTGTCACAGGCTTTTGGCTTAGGTTACATCGGAATCGAAGGAACAATCCGTGAAATGGAATGGCGATATCCATCATTACCCAAGAAAGTGAAGTTCAAGCAAACAATATCAGCCCGGAAAATCATGTGTACTGTGTTTTGGGACAGGAATGGTGTATTACGTGTGGATTTTATGCCTTGTGGTGAAACAATAAATTCGACGACGTATTATGAGACCTTACAAAAACTGCGTTGTGCACTCGAAAACAAAAGGTCTGGCATGCTGAGGAAGAGGATCGTTTTGCTTCATGGCAATGCCCGTCCACATGCGGCAACTCAAAATCTCATTGCATCATTTGTCTGGGAATAAGTTGATCACCCTCCGTTCAGTTCCAATCTAGCGCCCAGCGGCTACCACATGTTTCTGCATTTGAAGAAGCATCTGGGTGGTTAAGTGAGATCAAAATGGCCGTGTTGCAGTGGTTGTCAAATCAGGCGGCGGACTTCTATGAGGAGGGTTGTTCAAAAGCTTATTGTACGGTTCGATAAAAGCCTTAATAGTAGTGGAAACTATATAGAAAAGCTTATTTGGTACAGGCTTTCATGTAACAATAAAATTGTTACGAAAAGTATACTTTAAAAAATCAAAGCGGTACTTACTTAAAAACACGCCCCGTAGTAACCCTAGGTAGGTATCCTGCTTATATAGTAATAATGTACAATGTCTTTTGAGAAAATTGGCATCCTATGCAAGCAAGGCCAAGGTAGGTAGGCGGACTAAATATTACTTCAATTTTAAAGATGAATGCATGGTTCGTCTCGTACAATACACATGGTAACGTTCGTAAATTAATTCCAATAATTTCTTCTTCAATCAACTAATTTATATGAACATTTCCTGATTTAAAACGATCAATCTATCATGATTAATGATTCAATAGACATGTTAGTAAGAATGAGGAAAACTATAGAGTAGGAAATAATGCAATTTAGTAGCATGCTGGTTATCAATGCAAATAGCAAGACACATTTTCTTGTGCAAAGCCACTTCTGAGTCGAATGAGGTCATTCAAACATAGTTGTTCCACATTATACTCAAATCTACACGCGTTACTATTTTTTTGTTGTTTTTAATGTTAGGTAAGTGAGTTCTGACAATTTATCGTACATTGATGGAGTTTTTAAATGTGATTTCCTGTTTTAGTGCAAGAAGAAAAAATGACTAAAATAAGGGACAAATCCGATTTAAAGTTGTCCAGGCACCTGAAACAAGACTAGCTGTTGAAATAAAAGCAAAATCGGAAATTATATAATGCTAAAGTAACTTATAGGATACCTTAGTTAATTAGCTGTGTATTTTATTGTATACGCTATTTGCATGTGAGTTACATTGTATTTCCTGATTTAGACCATTTCTAATAGGTTTTTGTCTGGAATGTGGAAGTGCTTAAGAAAATATTGTACAAATTTGAGATCTGTACAAACGTTTTACAATATAAAATCTTTCGCAGTTAAGTATATATATATATACAGTATAAATGTCTGACTTACAGCTAAAGCACGAATGTTCATTATAGCAGAAACAAAAATTCGCCGTCGCATCCTATTCTTTGCCAAGTAAGTTCAGTTACTACACACTTCCGTAAGATTCGCCGGCCTCTTATTTCAAGTATACTCAGATATCTGTTTTCCACTTGCTTTCCAATTAAAACTTTGTACTATACCTTGCGAATACTTCAGAGCAGGATCACGATGGTGCTCTTAATGATTGCCGATGGGTGTCTGTCTTACCAGTAGGTGCCTTTAGAAACTAGATAAATGACCCGCAACATCTAGCTGAAAAGGGCTAAACATTTCTAAAATTATATCTAAAAAGATTTTTATCAATTAAAAGCAAAATATTTGCTTGTTTTACTGTATACCTGAAACATACTGCAGTATTTTTGTGACATTCTCAAAGAAAGAAAAAATATATCATCCTTAAAAGTTTACACTTTGCTTATATTATTGAGGAATTGCTACAAGTTAAAAGTCTGTACGGGCTCGAGCCGAGCCCTCGATCTTAGGCCCGGCCCGTTCTCGGGCCTTTTCGGGCCTAACTTTGTAAATATACTGTACAATGATATTTATCGGATCGTTCTTTCTGAAGAACATTTAAAGTACAACTGTAAAATTATACCTCTAATTGCTGTAAGTGAAAATACAATTTTAGATAGTTATTGAGTTTCTGTAATTCGGGCTTTTTCGGACTCATTTGATTATCACATGGACTCAGGCCTCAAGACTAAAACAGGTCGGGCCTTACCTTTTACATTCACGGACCAGGCTAGGTTCGGGCTAAAAATTCCGGCCCGTGCAGACCTCTACTACATGTCCCTAGAATTCCTTCCATCGTCCTCAATTTTTGCGGTTATGTTTGCTTCAAAAATTTGGCACTGTTGATCCAAAGCAACACTAAAAATACACCGTCTACGCCGACCGTAGGCTCAAAACTCTCGTTCCTAAATTAATGAAGCATTGAAATTAGCTATAGAAAAAGTGGAGTTTCCAGAACCCCGATTTGCTGAAACCGTGCTATTAAGTGAGAATGATAAACAAGATATGTAGGGTAGATTGCTGAGTGGTAATCTAAGCACTACTATTTTACAATTAGAGGGATTAGCAAAATAGCAAATCATATTTCATTATGGTTTTATTTATAATTTTAGAGAAGTGTTCATTAGAAAATATATTCAACTGCATCTAGTAAGCACAAATTGTTAGAAATTGCAACTTTGAAAACAGAATTGGCCAAATTGTAGCAAATACCTAAACTACGTTTCTTATTCGTTAAACACCGCATGAAAATGGTTAGATTTAACCAGAAAATAGCTAAATTGGCAACTGGTTGATGTAGTCGACCGATCTGAGGCGTTAGTAAAACGATTGTAAGGCGACACCCATTAGGAGTTCGAGTCCTTTTGAAGAACATGGATGTCTTTAATTCTCCTCGGTGGTTTTATAAGAAGAAAGAGTAAACAAATAAAGAATGGGTAGAGCGCCCACCTTCACTCAAAAGAGACTTGTTCAATCCGAGGTCGTATGAGTTGAGTGCTGAGTGGTGGAAAGCATAGCTTTCGCGGACTTACTCTGGATTCTCGCGTTTCCTTCCATATTGTCACTCCACCAATTTTATCATAGTCTTTCATTCTCATTAGTCATCTGTCTTCTTTAGCCTAAAGGGTATAAATACTCAGTACACAAGAAAATCAAGTCCACTTCTTGGTCATTTTAAATATAGGCTATTTCACCTTTGAGACCTCTATCTGAAACTCCTTTCAAAACTTAATGATTCATGTCCAGATATTATAAATAACTCTGATAACGTTAAAAAAAAAAAAAGTGTGAACTTTTCCATGTAAGAGGTGTGTTCAAAATTGACCGAACTTTTAAAATACCGCGTCAACTGGCACAGAGTAGCGCGATGTGGTTACTGAGTGCCCTAGCAGAAGGCTTAGACAACACACTGCAATTTGCCTCCTTTTGCTATGATCGTTAGTGCCGAGCTAGAGCCGCTGAAGTGAGCATGTGCACAAGTTGTTCATTGAATTAGTGACAAGGTAACAATGAAAGAACTTGAAGAGCAACATGTGTGCGTGTGTGTGTGTGTGTGTGTGTGTGTGTGTTTGTGTGTGTGTGTGTGTGTGTGTGTGTGTGTGTATGTATGTCTAAAATTATGCTACAAACTTGGCAAAAATTTTACAGACATGTTTCAATTGTTTATCCAAACATAGGGTGGGATTGTATTAGTCGAACATAGTGCTATAGTGGTTAAGCTTTTTGGAAAAGAACAGAATGTCTGTCGGTGAGGATACTAGGCCTGGACGACCTTCCACATCAACAAAATGCGATCATGTAGAGAGACTTCTTGATGTAATTCATAGAAATCGTTGTTTCACTTTTCGAGAAATAGCTAACGAAGTGGGCATCATCATAGGATCATACCATCAAATATTGACTGAAAAATATCAGATGCGTCGAGTCAGTATAAAGTTTGTGCCTCGTTCGTTGACTGACGATCAGAAACATGTATGTTGTGCCCTATCCATCCTATTCTCCGGACCTAGCCCCAACAGACTTTTTTCTGTTTCCCAAACTTAAAACCACTCTGAAATGATGTCGTTTTCAAATCATAGAGAAGATTCAGGACAGTGCAACTAAAGAACTGCGTTCTCAGGAAGTGCGTTCTAGGATGCTTTCCAAAAAAGGAAGAAGCGCTGGGAACGGTGTATTGCCAGTCGAGAGGACTACTTTGAGGAATAACATGTTTGTGTTGAGTTTGGTTTCGATAGTCATTATAATTTCGGTTGTGGTCAAATTTATATTCCATTTTTACTAGTTTTACATGATAAAGATATATTAAAGTTATTGATATGATTTTTTATATTTGTGTCGGCGTCGTGAAGTTCTTATTTATGTAGTGTTTGATGTCGGCGGGAATTATAGTTTCGATTGTAGAATAGTTTATAGAGATTCCTATTTGTGTTGAGCTTAGTTTCGGTGACTATTGTGGTTTCCGTGGTGGTAAAATTTATATCATACTTTTTAAAATATTTTTTGTGATAAAGATAGGCCTATATTAAAAATTTACAATATTTATATGTTTTTTGGCATATGTTTCCTCGTATGTTTCGTAATAAAGGTATGCCAAACATCACAATATTGATATGACTTATCGGCATATTTGTTAGCGTCGTAGAGGTTTTATTATTTTTATTTATTTATTTATTTATTTATTTTTAGTTTGGTGTCGGTAGACATTATAGTTTCGCTGGTGGTCAAATTTATATAATATTTTTAGTTTTTCTTACGATATTGTTATGATTTTTTATATTTGTGTCTGCGTTGTAGAGCTTCTTATTTGTGTTGAGTGTAGTTTTGATGGCCGTTATAATTTGGATGGTGGCCAAATTTATAACATATTTTTGGTAGTTTTGTGATAAAGATATGTTAATTGTACGTTATTTTTGGCGTATGGCACCATAGAAGTTCTTGTTTGGGAGGAGTTTGGTGTCGGGGCCCATTATATTTTTGGTGATGGCCAAATTTATATAGACCCCCTAATATTTTTGATAGTTTCTCGTAGTAGAGGTATATTAAATATCATAATATTGTTTGAATTTTGACATATATGTCGGTGTCATAGAGATTTTAATTTGTGTGGAATTTGGTTTTGCTGGCCATTATAGTCCGGTGGTGGCCACAGAAATGTGTTTGTCAGTAAACTAGATACAACCATACAAGTAAGAGCAGCTTCTGTAAGCACCTTTAGCCCTTTAGCCTAGAAAAACCTGCCGTATATTGTACTTCGTTGAGAGCTGCTCCAAGGGTGTGATGCAAACATTCAGCATGATATGACGTAGGGAAATGAATTACCTTAAGGTGGTAGGATTTAATATCAAAGTTGAAACATCGCAAGTTAAAGAAAACCATGTACTGTTGGATACAAACTTAGAGATCTCTTGCCCCAACCACTACCCATTTCCTCCCCCCCCCCTACACACACAACCCAAGGCTTAGACTTAGGCTATTTGAGAAAGCGTTTTTGATCCGTTACCCCCCTGTAGCGAACGCGGAAAAGGTGGCTATTCAGTAATTCAGAGTTGTAAATCAAACTGTGAGCCAGTCAGGGTTTCCGGGTCTTTTTGCCAGATCCAGGTGTGTAACAGCAGAGTTCCAATACTCTGCACAAACCATCTTCCAAGCAGCTGTTTCTTGCTACAGTCCCCTTGCCTGGCAACACGTTTTTCCTTTTTTCCCTTCCCTTTTGAAATCTTTTAAACAGCAGGCGGTCTATTGTTCCGAAACGCACCAAATACGGTCGAGCTGGCGCATAAGCGTGCCCACCAAAAATTTTCTGAGGTGGACAGTACCCTTCACTCAACGTTGTGGGCCAAATTTAAAGAAAGGCTGATGTCATTGCAACCCCCCCCCCCTTAATTTTCAAAATGTCATAACATGAACTAAGGTGCCGCAATTTATCTATATATATAAAAGAGAACGTACAAATCCTTTGTTCCCTCATCACGCTAATACGGCTGAACCAATTTCTTTTATTTTTGGGGGGTTATTAGGATTTGGACCCTAGATGGTTTTTATCATATCACTTTAATTTTTAATTACCAGTGTCTTGAGATAATTGACCATTCAAGTGTCCATAACGTACAAATCCTTTGTTAGATCATCATAGGTAAAAATAAACGTATTTATATGCAACCCGCATGACCGTGTCACTCGGCGGGTTAACATAAATGACAGGCGCTATAATGTTAACATTTACTGCAATCACTTGAAAGCGAAAAAGTAAAAATTATCTAAGTAACAAAGTTTATTGCGTTCCGGGGTGACCGCAGCGAAGCGGGGCGGGTTAACATAAATGACAGGCGATATAATGTTAACATTTAATGCAATCTTCTATGGTTTTTATCATATCACTTGAAAGCGAAAAAGTAAAAATTATCTAAGTAACAACGTTTATTGCGTTCCGGGGTGACCGCAGCGAAGCGGGGTGAACGCTGCTAGTCTTATATATAAAAGAGAACGCACAAATCCTTTGTTCCCTCATCACGCTAATACGGCTGAACCAATTTCTTTCATTTTTGGGGGGTTATTAGGATTTGGACCCTAGATGGTTTTTATCATATCACTTTAATTTTTAATTACCAGTGTCTTGAGATAATTGACCATTCAAGTGTCCATAACGTACAAATCCTTTGTTAGTTCATCATAGGTAAAAATAAACGTATTTATATGCAACCCGCATGACCGTGTCACTCGGCGGGTTAACATAAATGACAGGCGATATAATGTTAACATTTACTGCAATCTACTATGGTTTTTATCATATCACTTGAAAGCGAAAAAGTAAAAATTATCTAAGTAACACAACGTTTATTGCGTTCCGGGGTGACCGCAGAAAAGCGGGGCGGGTTAACATAAATGACAGGCGATATAATGTTAACATTTACTGCAATCTTCTATGGTTTTTATCATATCACTTGAAAGCGAAAAAGTAAAAATTATCTAAGTAACAAAGTTTATTGCGTTCCGGGGTGACCGCAGCGAAGCGGGGTGAACGCTGCTAGTTATATATAAATCCTATCAGTGGTGATAACAGGTTCTATTCCAGCGACACAAAAAATCCTATTTATTGGTACTGTTGACAATATTTATTATAATTAATGAGATTTCCAGGGCGATGATATTAATTTCACGATAATACAATGAACTTATGATCAGTAACTAAGTATATTATTCAAGTTCATGTTTTCATTTATGATTTGTATTGTTTCCTATTTTGACACTGAAATTGGGTCTTTAAATGTCCTGTTAAAAAGTTCCAACCTCTGATAATATCTCTAGCCATAATTTCGTTAGTCTTAATCTTTTCCAACATAGAGAAAATTTCTTCATAATGCTAAACAACTCCCGTTACAATGTTTAAGACGAGACCACAAGCATTAGCCTCGATTAAAGTAGAAAATCTTGACCTTACTGAAAGTGACTGCGAAAACAGTACTCATAGTTCGTGCACCCATTGCAAAGAGTTTCTCACTACTTCTGACGCACTACAGGCACCCTTAATCACAAGATTAGTACTGTGAGCTCCACAATGTACGTACAAGGCAAGAAGTTGCTGTTTACATATAATAGATGGAACACTAATTCCAGAACCATCACTCGTATTTCCAGTGCCATCATAAACTTGTCCACTGAGTTGAGCAATGGAAAGCTGGAGTCTCTCCATCTCATCCAGAATAACTGAAGCTATAAACTCACCAGTAGTTTTTGTACTGTAGAACACAAGAAAACTTTCCTGAGAACAGAGATCTTCATCAACTCACCTGCCACAAATAATTAATTGTTCTTCGTCATTCACATCACGGGAACCATCAGACAGAGGAGGGTTTTGAGATTTGATTTTGTTACATATATGAAAAGCAACTTCTTGGCCCATGGTTTCGAGATTTCGTTCTGGATTTTAACATCCATGAAATTACATCTCTTCATGTTTCTCTTTATCCGGCTCTTCAATTGTGGAAAATCTTCATACCAAAGGCTCATCAACTGAAATAAATTCCTGAACCGGGAATCATGTCCTCTAAATGCGAGTCCTTGTCTTGCAAGAGAAAAATAAATACAGATGTAGATTATGCGATGCCTTTTCTCATGTATATCAACATAGTAAAGAAAATTATCAAATTTGGTCGAGTTTAATGAAACTAATAGAATATTGACTCTGTAATCCTTGAATAGATGATGTTATTGTTTTATAATGAAATGTCCTGGTGGTTCCAAGGGTAATAAACAATATGATGTTTTCTTTTTAGGTTTTACATTTATATGAATTTTTGAATACAATATCCTAGACTCGCTAGTTAATCATTATGATTTCATTCAGTTTTAGTAATTAGTATAGATTAACACATTCTCTGTTCTTCTTAGAAATACTCTATGCATATGTACGTATGTTTGTATGTGTATGTAAGTATATATATATATATATATATATATATATATATATATATATATATATATATATATATATATATATATATATATATATGTGTGTGTGTGTGTGTGTGTGTAAGATATGTGACAATCTATACTACAGAAACGAAATGAAATATTCATGTAACTATCAATAATTTCACTTTTAATACAATATGTATATTTTTATTTTTGGATCAATTTCGCTTCAACGAAATCAAAACTAAGTTTAGGAAAACGAACAAAAGAAAAAGTATACAAAGAAAAAAAATCTTACTTCACTTTTACTCAGGCTTCTACAGATAATCAGCTTGCTATCGGTAATATATTATTTGTGCCTCCAAACGGAAGCTCTTCAAAGTAAAGTACATTAAAGGTTGGAATTGGTCACCGTTAGAAGGCAAGAAATAACAGCAATCAAAGCCAGAAATAGGGAGATAAATGCTATGTACGTACTTTTCCAGATCGTCAACACCTGTGCTGATTTAAATAAGCGAAAGGAAAATAAACTTATAGCCTATCTGAACTGATTCGAGCTAATAGTACTTGATTACAGAACAAATCGTTCACAACACAAAAGTCGCTAGATCTGTAAGTAAGCCGCCAAATTTTCATTCAAAAATCACCAAAAAGTCGCTAATCGGAAAATTCTTTTTTGTCGCCACTCTGTAAGTCGAAAAAAATGAAATGAAATCTTTGAGTTTTACGTCCACGCTTATGCCGGTTAGGCTAAAGGAGATGATGATGATGGGAAATGATTGAAATGGTGAAATGAAAAAGTGGGAGGAAACGGGAGAACCACGAGAAAAGCCACGAGCACGGCGTTTGTCCACCACAAAGTCCATACAGCGCGAGCTGCGTCTGGAAGTCGAATCCCCTAGATTTAGTGGCTTTTTCCCCAAATTGGCAACACTATTAACTGTGATTCATTTTCCTTGAAATGTGGTAAACTAACGTCATCTCATGTGCAAAAGACTCAGTACTTTCAGACTACCTTAGAGACTTTTGGAAGGTAGAACCAATTTAACCTGGATGTTTTATTCATATCAATTTGATTAAATGCATATTCTGTGAGAATAGGGTTTTCAATATTCATGCTAAAAGTAAAGTATCTTCTCTATTTTTATTATTAAACTTTCATTGAAATAAATATTCTAAAGGGGAGGGGATTCAGATATTTCCCATAAACATAGTCTACCATTGCCAAGAATCGGTATTTCAGCTAGTATTATTATATAATTCATTGTATAAGTCTTTAAAAGATTCCAAGTAGTTTTAGAACTCCATTGGGTTGGGTTAGTGAAGTTAATACATTTAACGAATCAAAACAGATACAAACTGAAATGATGATGTTCTTTTTTTTGTATAAGTTTATACTTACCAAATAGCAAAGGCTTCATAGAGTCCCATGTTGATTGAATTTCAATATTGTTTTATTTTTCCGAATGCAAATACTTGCTCCTACATTCTTGTTTTCATTTTATATGCAATCCTATATATTAATTTTATATTTACCTCTAGTTTTTGAATATACGATTCTCATAGCACATTATACAGGGTGAGTCAAAAGTTCTTGGACACCTGCATAAGTTTGTAAACGACGGGAAAAGTAAATAGTGATGATGGGAACAGAGGTTTGATGAGGGGCCGCAACTTTTGGAGTGTATGTCATTCATGGCCGCCATCTTGAAATCCGCAATTTTGGATTCAACTAAATTTTTTAAATGGGAAGGGGGTGTATGATACATCAAATAACACTAGCTTGAGCTAAGGAATTTAGTGGTGTAATTTGTTTGTTTTTTTTTCTATCTTGTACAGTTTAGAAGTTATTAATGTTCAAAGGTGGGAAATTACCTTGATACTGACCCAGTTCTCTCTTTGTTCCAGGTGATCTAAAATGGGTCTGACACGTGAACAGAAGATCGAGATCATCCTTATATCAGCAGAACGAAACTACCGAACAATAGCAGCTGACTACAACAGACGGCACCCAGACAGAGAACCGGTATCGCACAGCACGGTGGCTCACGTGATCACCAAATTCCGGGAGACGGGCTCTGTTCAAGACAGGGCACGTAGTGGGCGACCAAAGACTGACACCAATGAGGAAACTGCAACGGCGGTTGTTGCGTCGTTTGTGAAAAGTCCTAAACGAAGTACCCTTGTGTGTTCCTAGCATGTACAATAAGCCAATCCTCCGTTGTCCGGATATTGCACGCCAATCAATGGCATCCTTACAAGCTGCACATGCAACATAAACTGAACGAGGATGGCCTTGATCGCCGGTTGGAGTTCTGCATGTGGGCTACTGAACAACATGAACTGGATCCTGCGTTTGCAAAGGGCTTACTGTTCAGCGACGAGGCGCATTTCACTTTGAACGGGGAGGTTAATCGACATAATTGTCGATACTAGTGTGACGCAAACCCGAACTGGGTTGACCCGAGTCGAGAACATAGTTCAGCGAAGGTGATGGTGTGGTGTGGCATATGGGACACTCGCATCGTAGGGCAATTTTTCATTTACAACACCTTAACTGCACCACAGTATCTGATGCTGCTGCAGGACCTTGTGTTCCCTGCCACACTGAACGCTGACGGCATTTTCCCATCTTATTTTAAGCACGATGGAGCCCCTCCACACTATGGACTTGGTGTCCGTGAATAGTTGAATGAACAACTGCCAGGGAAGTGGATTGGTCGCCGTGGTCCCGTGGAATGGCCGCCCAGATTCCCTGACTTAACGTCCCATGATTTTTATCTATGGGGACATCTTAAGCAGATAATGTATGCTGAGACAATCTGTGACTTGAGACATCTGGAGGAACGCATCCAACAAGCCTGTGACCAAATTTCAGGAGACATTCTCCTCCGTGTGCAGTCAGAGTGGTTGCGGCGACTACAGTTGTGCATTGCACGGGATGGACAACACGTAGAACATGTGTTATAGCATTCAGTACAATTTATTACTATTCTTACTCTGTAACACTCAACGTTAAAACTGGAAGTGGTTATTTTCTATCACTTCCGGATTTGTTAGAGAGATTAGAGTAGATAGATATGGAATATGTTATTGAGATGCTTAATTGATTGTAGAAAAATCACTTATCGCTATATGTTACCAGTTTCACCCTATAAAGACCAAAACGAGAACCAGAAGTTGTTGATTTCTGTCACTTACGGCTTCAGTAGAAATATTAAAGTGGAAATATTAAAGTACAAATATACAGGCTATTTATAGTTGGTGACGAAACATATGTATAATCTCTTTTGACCGATACAGTTGCAGAAAGAAAGATTCACCAGCTTTAGCCACAGCATCAGGTGAAGCTCGAGTATTATTGAAAGTACTTAGTTTCTTTTTTAGTTCCTTATTCTCCGTAACTTTTTGTAAGCAGAGATTTTGCCTTTTCGGTAAATTGACAAAACTAAATCGCATCCTGTGAAGTCGTATATAATTATAAGAAAGTCCTTCATAACACCTGTATCATCTTGAATAGCACTAATGTGTTAATCTTGGCTGGGCGAGTCTTCGTCCCTAGCATCATTATTTTCAAGGATGTGTGTGATCGAGCAAGAGCAACTAAAAGAACCAACAAATCTGTGTCTTCACCAATCAAAATAACTGGAAGGCCTCTGTTGGCCCCTGTAATAGCCATGGTTACAATCAGAACATCAGCATTTGCCTCGGCCTGGAGTATCTTGCACCCGGATTTCTGGAGATGCTTACTTAAAAGATGGATGAATGTAATTTTGTTACTGTCAATTAGGAGAAATTCAGTCTGTCCTACAGTATCAGTAATATTATATTCTACTTCTATCTCTACGTGGCAAGTCTTTCCTGCACGTCCCGGATGTTCCACATCTTTTGTGCTAGGACCTTCACCATACCCATCAAAACGGCACGAGCTTTTTCGTAATGTGTAACAACGTATGTAGTAGACTACTGACATATTTCTTTGAACGTAGCTGGATGCTGCCATACAAGATACAGGATATCTCACAATTAACTATACTGTCACTCTACTATTAACAGCCTGTTTTGAGGCACTACTTGTTTTCTGGGTCCAAATGAGGACAAAACGGATATTATTGATGATTTGGTACCTTTCCTCATTAGACCTCCTTCAGCAAACAAGAAGGAAGGATACGCAGATAGTTCATATTTGAAGATTTAAGACAACTTCTATTCTGACTTAACTGTGCATGTCATGCGGTGCATGGTTTGGGTTTACATAGGCTGATCCATTACGGACAGTAGGGTGGAGCGTTTTGCACTTCTGTTGGAAATTCGATGATGGCTAGTGCGGAAAAGGTGCCATTAGTGGCACCGACTTTACTGATTTTCTTTTTTATTTCTTTGGACAACCCTTTACCCTGCCTCAACGGACTTGAAGTTTTTAAGTGTTTGGTTAGGCAACACGCACAACACCAATGACAGAAAAGCTACTTGTGGTCGTTTTCAGAGTTACCTGATGGCTATAATACAATTATTTTATTGAAAGAAACTTGTAGCAATGGCAGTAAATAATTTTAAAATGTTTATGAGTCAAACTACCGCCATATTAGCTCAGTTGTTAGAATTAATGTCCAGATATTGTTTGGAGTGCCACGTCAACGATGATTATAGGCATAGTCCTTGATATAACACGATTTCTTTGTGCAACTCTTCGCTTATTTTGCTCTGTACGCAAAATAATCCAGAGCTCATCACGGGGAAGTGGTTGCACATCGAGTTCCGCCCACCCACGCACCCAGTAGGCATACTTTGACATTTGACCTTAGGTCACGTAGTTGTTCTTGGTCTCGAAGCGGGGCATTCATGTTCTATACATCAGTTTGCTCTAACGTAGATATCTCTTGCGTTCTGGCCGCACTTTTTCGATGTTGCCTCGGACACCAGCTTCACTGTGTGTTCCACAGCTTGACTATGGCAAGGGAATGTTGTTGTTAGAGTAGCTGAAGTTCGGATGTTTTCTTCAAGCTGCTGATCCGTTATGTTTCGTGTGATTGGCGGCTCTGTTAGACATTTAGGCCAACTAATCATGTCGTAGTAATTTTCAGCTGTAAAGTTTAATTTCGGAACAATGAAGTCACGTAGGCGGCTTGATCTCGGAGTCTTCTGGTTGCGGCACTTTTTTATCCTTCTCCAGCCTAACGTTCGAATATGCGGATTTTCATCTGCTGTCATCGCTATCAGCAGGTTTTCATGATGAGCGTAGTATCCGTTTGTTTGTAGAATAGAATGAACTATGTGTTGTAGATTTTCTGGCAGAAAACGTGATATCTTAACTATGCTAAACAGATGCATGGCGCCCATTTCGCACGAAGGATTTCGCCGTATTGAAAACCAAATGGGAGCGTATACTTTAACAATGTAGTGACAAAGTAGACACAAACTTGAACTAGGTTTATCAGTACTGATGTAGTGGCGAAGCATCCTACAGGCCAATGTAAGCCATCGTTAATGTGATAATGGTCCTGGTTTTCTGTTTGCTAGATCGGTAGTTCACATTCTTGTAGCAGCAGCCTTACAAATTTCAGAGAGATAATTCTGGTCGCTGCCTAAGCCATCTGGTTTTTCCATTTCAAACACTCATCAAACGGGAATGGGTGTACAGGAGACGATCAGTGAACGTTCACAATCCTTTAATTTCTTTCCGATGGGACCGGGAAAAGCGTTGTGTCCGGTCGTCCCACAAACCAATTCGGTAACCAGGTGTCGAAATGGCAACTCGTTGGTATGAAGAAGGCAAATGAGATGCTGCAGTTCCTTTCCTAGGGATCATTGTATCTGACTTATCACGCCGTGATCCCATCCTGTGTTCGTGGCTTCACCATCGCTGCCGACTGCCTCAAGATTTGACACGACGTACTAGTTCTTCTCTAAAAGCTCCAATATAGAGTCGGCAATATCCTTGCAAGTGCCTTAACCGGGCTCCGATAGAACTGTGATATGCTTTTCTGTAACCTCTCGTCTTCGTAGTTTGCCGTTAATTTTTTCTTGCACAAGAGCAGCACCATTTTTACGTCGAAGTAGATACTTGTAATCGCCCGGCCTAGGTGAGCCTGTTCTTTCTGGATCTTCTCGCCCAGTTTATGTTTTCTTCTCCGTACCTTAGATCTGTCAACAACAAGATTTTTGTCCTCTGGCGTTATGAGTCTCGCGTCCTGAAGTACGGCAGAAACGATCGAAGCAACCTGTCTGTCTGACGCTCCAGTTCTAAACACTGCCTCCATTGTATTTTGATGACAGATGCGCTTTAGGGTATGCTTCCTTCTTGGTCGCGCCTCGAAGTCAGATCCCGCCGTGCTTCCCGATCAACAGCTTCGCTGGATTCCCCTGACGACGCCAGTATCTTTGATCTGTGCCTATGCCTAATCCTACTAGTTGATGGAATTGCTTCAACACTTCCAGCGTCTTTCTTGGTTGTCTACCCCTTAAATCTGTTCACTTTACGGGAAAACATCTTTGACAGAGATTTGCTTGTTCGGACGTCAATGTTACAAATGCTCATTTTCCGTGATGTTCTCTGGTCCAAAAGGAACTTGAATTCTTGTTTTGGAATCTTGTGTGTCCTCTCACAGTTGCAATCTTCGGCGGTTTTACATTTGCAAGACGCAATATCAAAAAGATACTTTTCCGCGTGTGCAACGAAAGTGTTGCTTCTTGTCCTTGTCGACTGAAATGTTTTTCCTTGGTGCGACACTTATTATAAAATGTTTTCAGAATGTAAAAAAACTATCTTTTCTGAAACCACAGGAATGATTGCTTTACGCCAAATATATACAACTCTTTGTCCAACTAGTTTACAAATGCCAGTCACTGGTAATTTAGTTACACTTTTGTCACCACTTAAACCACTTCGAAACCTATGATAATGTCGCTTAACGTCAGGTGCGACTGGGTAACTGCACTTCACTCATTTCACTTGGAGTGCCAAATAAGCCTCGTTTCACACTTTCCCGCGTTTGTCTGCTATAAGGCTTTTTCTTCATCTTGCTTTCCATCGCTTCCAAACTTGGAAATCAAAGTATACAAAATGTCTCTGAATCGTATCGCACTAAGAAGACTGTAACTTTAGGTACAACGCACAAACTCTCTGTCTTAACAGAAACAGTAGCGAACTAAAACCGTTAAAGCTTAAGCTGCAATAAACTGGTCTGTTGGATTGGTTGACCGAAGTAGGCAATATTTATACCACCGCCGAACTTCGAGCGAGAATATTCTAGAAACGTCGGCGTAGGTTCTGGAGCCAACGAGGCGAGCGGGAGATGCGCGAATCTTCTGGACGGAGTCGGACGTTGCGACGACGCTCGAAGAGCGTCACCAAACTAAGCAACCACGAAGTTGTGTAGTCTGCCGCCAGATGGCATTTGCTGTCGGTGTACATAACATGACGAAGAGTTGCCAAAAACAAATCGTGTTATATCAAGAGTTATGCCTATAATCATCGTTAACGTAGCATTCCAAACAAAATCTGGACATTAATTCCAACCACTGAGCTAATATGGCTGTACTTTGACTCATAAACATTTTAAAATTATTTACTGGCATTGCTACAAGTTTCTTTTAATAAAATAATTGTATTATAGCCATCAGGTAACTCTAAAAACGACCACAAGTAGCTTTTCTGTCATTGGTGTTGTGCGTGTTGCGTAACCAAACACTTAAAAACTTCAAGTCCGTTGGGGCAGGGTAAGGGGTTGTCCCCAAAAAAAAATTCAGTAAGGTCGGTGCCACTAATGGCACCTTTTCCGCACTAGCTGTCATCGAATTTCCAACTAAAGTGCAAGCTGTCAAAAGACTTACAGTTGACTTGCGTTTCAGATGAATTTCACTGATTTACTTTCCCTCAATCTTCTTCATTGCAGCAAGTACAACTTATAATGTCTTATCACAATTGCTTCTCCCTACAATATTGTAATAAAGATCTTTATCCAAAAACTCAATTTTTCACTTCTGAGAAGTTGTGTGGAATTTCCCTTTTTTTTCCCTTTTGAGAAAGTGTTAAATTTTCTCAATTTTTACACAATAGGAACAACTAATGAAATATCCTTTTAACGAGGTCTAGTTTATATCTCTGCTGTATTTAAAACCTTTATTATAGTCGGTTAAAGTAATTACCATGGTTTCCATGAAACTTTTTGGCGTTGGAGATAGGCTATCAATATGGTGGCCATAGTGACCAAACCCGACAGAGGATTTTTTGAACTTTCTCTGAGTTGCTGAATAGAGTATCATAATCATTTTAGAAAAGATTTCAACTTTTTTTTTTTTAAGTCCTACTCTTTTGGTGTATTGAAGTAATTTGAATGATGTCCTATTACTTTTGATTGTTGTAATCTTGTACTTGATTGTTGTTCACTTTCCTCATTCAACTTATGATAAAATACTTGAATGAATATTCCAATTTTCTTGGGGATCACTCTTGCGCTGCTCCTGCACTTAAATGCAATTGTTTATTAATGGAATCTACGACTAAAGATAATGGTCATTCCCATTTACAGACTTCGATCCGACATCTCGAGTTGTGGCTGTTTTTGCATTTTACGGGAGAAAAACTTTCGGGTGTCATAGCAAAAGAAGGAAGCATTTCTACACTCTGGTTGGTTCATACTTTTCTCCTTATCTCAGTGTTAGGAATCACCTCCCGGCTTTTGTTATCAAGTACACCCTATATATACGCTTATCCTAAAAGGTTTTAAGACCGAGTGCTTGAACCTCCGTGATAAAATTCTGCGTACGTTCCCCAGCGTGTGCCACTGTCAAGTTTAATGTGCCACAGAGACCTAAGCTGTACTAATATACATTTAATAAAGATTTGCGAAAGTCCTTCCTCATTCTGTTTAGCATTTTGGGGATAATATTCTTACTATAGAAAATACTGGACCGCGGTGGCTCACTTCTGGTGGGTGTTGCCCCTGGTTCGATCCCAGCTCTCGCCAAGTGAAATTTGTGGTTGACAAACACCGTGTACGTGGGTTTTCTTAGCGTTTTCCCATTTTCTTCCCACTTCCTTCATTATTCTACCATCATCATCATTATCTATCTCATTATAACGTTCTCTCTGAGTCTCAATGCATAACGTTGGACGTTAATCTAGAAAAAGAAAGAAAGAAAGAAAAAGAAAAGAAGATTTAAATCATTTGTACTGGTAGGTGTCAGAGTATTGTGTGAACAATAGAAATCAAAATAGAAGTTCGTTTAAATTATAAAATTTTGAACTTATTTGTTGTAATAATTTAAAAATTGTTACTATGCCTACACACATGATTAAAATAATTCTAGAAGAAATAGAAGATGGACGTAAGGTTAGTTGATAATTTCTTATTTTAATCTTTTGGTTAATTCATTTGTAAAATTTACCATAGTGTTCAGATTCTTGTAGGAATATATATATTTTGGAATAAAAGTTGCACATTGAATGTACAGCTCTCTTTTGTTTCAAAGTATTAAAAGGTAATGCCCTGTGCA